>NW_003852515.1:3417234-3558492 GCF_000181295.1 Otolemur garnettii | reverse complement strand
GGGGAAAGGGGAGAGGGAGGGAAGGGGTGGGGGGAGAATGGGTGGAGGGAGGGTGATTGGTGGGATCACGCCTATGGTTCATCCTATAAGAGATGTGAATCTCTCTAAATGTAGAATATAAATGTCTTAACACAGTAACTAAGAAAATAACATGAAGGTACTGTTAACCAGTTGGATGAAAGTATTTCAAACTGTATATAGAAACAGCCCACTGTACCCCATGATAGTATTAATGTACACAGCTATGATTTAATAAAAATAAAAAAAATTATGTTGAGTCTTTTTTCTTTCTGTGCTACATTTTTTGTGGTTTTATTGCTGTGTCCTTAAGTTCACTGATCTTCTGCTGTGTCTAATATACTCCTAACTTCATCCTATTATTTTCATTTCATATATTGTATATTTTATTTTGTGATATTCCATTTGGGTCTTTTATATCTTACTTCTCTCCTTATTATATTCAGGTTTAAGTCTACCTTTTTATCATATGGACCCTATTTATGATAACTTAAAATTTTTTTGTTATCTCATCCTCTCTGTTATTTTTTAATCTGTTCTTCTTGTCAGGTTTTTCTCATATTTATGAGTACCATTCTCCTGTTTCTTCTTAGTAATTTTTTTTTGTATCTTGGACATTGTCAATTTTATGTTGTTCGATGCTGCATTTTGTTCTATTCCCTTAGAGAGCATTTGGCTCATTCTAGGAGGCAGTTTAGTAACTCATTCATTAGTTGCAACCTTTTAGACTTATTATAACTTCTTTTAGAGTATAAAGAAGAATAAGGTATATAGTAACTTTTATTCTAGAGCTAATTTTTGGAGTCTCTGTTTAGTAACTGTGTATTCCGCAAGGCTTCTCTGTTTTGGCTGTAGGGAAGTGGGACAATTCCCAGCCTGTGTGAGTTCTGGTAATTGTTTTTCTTACATCTGCCTAATAACTGTTCTTTCCTCAAAAGTTGTTCTTAGCTTTGTGGGGTTTTTACTTTGTGCATGCACCATTTGGTGTTTTCACCCAAAGGCCTAAGGGGTCTCTAATGCATATTTTTGGGATATTTTGTCTGTGTATCTTCTTTCTATGTTCCACACATTCTAGCTTTTTTGCATGCCCAAACTTTGATCTCTGTGTCTTCAACTTAGCATGATGCACACCCTGTAAGTGAGCTCCTTCTTCCTGTGCTGAAGGTGGGAAGCTGCCTCTATGTGGTAAAATAGGGCAACGCAGGGCTCATCTTGTTTGTTTTCCTTCTCTGAGGATCACAGCCTTGTATTAGTTGTTGTTTAGTTTTTGAAATGTTAGTTTTATCTGTATTGTTTGATTTTCTATTTATGACAATTGACATATCAGTTAATTCTTCATATATGGAATTATTTACATATTCATCAAAGGTCATCAGCATCAGATGGTGTAACTTTCTCTTTTGTGTTTACACTTTTAGTTCTAGGCTATTTATTTAGTGGTGGTTTTGCTTTGTTGTTATTTTAAGAATGCTTTTAAAATATGTCTGTATATGATTGTATTTGTGTGTTTAACTGGTATCTCATATTTAATAGGTCTTCACCTGTAGTTCTTACCTTGGTTATTTTCATATATTTATTTTACTTAAGGCTCTGAGCACCATTGCCTTGGCAAATGAGAGCTGCAGAAACAGCCCCCTTCGTGCTGCACCCTATAGTTTAGCATTTACATATTTATAATCTTAAATGATTTCCTTTACTCTGATTTCTAGGATCTATAAATTGCAATCACTGCATTTTTCCAGTTCTTCGGTAGGAAACCACTTGGCTCTCTAATACACCAGTAAGCTGCAACTTATTTGGGAATAATTTCTAGTATTTCTATTCCTCTGTTGGCTCTGTAGTTATCACTAGGTGCATTGTGTCCTTAAGTGGCCTAAAAGTACTGGACATACAGTAAATACATGCTATTCTTCAGTGAAGACTTTCCAAGAATTTCTGTGTCCTAAGACCCGTAAGTCTTATACATCTTGATATGACTAAATATTCTGGAAAATAAATAAATCCAAGTGCTTCATTACTTCTTACATCATTTCTGTGTTTTTTAATCCAGTGGTTTTTGACTTTACATCATACTTAAAACTTTGAGGTCTTACAGTCATCAGGCCTAGGATAAAACTCAAGATATTTGAATGCTCAAAATACAGCAGGACACGGCTCGGCGCCTGTGGCTTAAGTGGCTAAGGCGCCAGCCACATACATTTGAGCTGGCAGGTTCGAATCCAGCCTGGTCCTGCCAAACAACAATGATGGCTACAACCAAAAAAATAGCCAGGCATTGTGAGGGGCACCTGTAGTTCCGGCTACTTGGGAGGTGGAGGCAGGAAACTCTCTTGAGCGCAGGAGTTGGAGGTTGCTGTGAGCTGTGATGCCACAGTACTGTGCCCAGGGTGACAGCTTGAGGCTCTGTCTCAAAAGAAAAAAAAAATACAGCAGGACTGTAATATGTCTTTAGGTAGGCATATCCTTTTAGATCCCCAAGATCATTTCTAAAAACAATTTGTGGTTATATCCCTCACTTCTCAGGAGTAAAAGGCAATACTTTTTGCATTGCCTTTTTAGTTGATTTATATATGTTTCCTCTCCTTTCTTCAGAAAAACATCTGTAATGGCCTAAAACATTATTTAAAAAATGATAACCTATGAAATGTGTAGAATTTCAAGTTGTAATTTGTGCATATGGTAAATGTACCTAAAATAAATAAACCCAGTATAGCAGAAAGTATGATTTTTTGTGTGTCAATACAACCCAAAAGAACTGTAATATTTTTTGATAGGAATAGTTAAAGTGACAGAATAGGAGTTTTTAAGAAATACATAAGAATACTGCATTCTATAAATAACCAGAGAAAGTCAATCATAAAGGAAAATATGAGATAGTTTTTCTCAACTTACATATCATTTTATTATCAAGTCTGCTTATTAAAATAAATTTTATCTTGGAGCTTGACATATTAACTGTAAACTTTCCTCCTTAGTGTTTTTTTTTTTAAAAGTGGGGTAAATTCTACCAAGTGTTTAAATGTAGACAACAAAATTCTTAACCTAGAAGCAAGTAAACTTGACTGGAACAATTTAAATAAGCACAGTATGTAGTCAAGTCATGATAATGTTGGAAACTTAGCCAAATGTTAAGCATCTGCTCAATATTTCTGGATTAAGAATTCTAAAATACAATGTTATTTCTTCCCTATGACTTTTGCCTTTGCCAAAGTAAGTCATAGTTCTTAGTCTTCTGATCTGTATTAGAAGACTAGTTTTAATTTTTAATGACTTTAAGTAAAAGATACTAGCATGAAATCCTATGGATGCCCTAAGACTGCAGGAGGGACTTATATTATTTCTATGTTTTTGAATCCATTACTTTTTGACTTCATAGTCATGCGTAAAACTTTATATTCTTACTGTCATCAGGCTTGGGATGAAACTCAAGATGTTGGAGTGTTCAAAGTATAGCAGGCCTGTTACCTCCATTTAGGTGTAAAATCTGTATTAACAACACCTAAGACCATTTATAGAAACAATTTGTTGTTAAATCACTCATATCTTTGTTTTTCTTTCTCAGATTAATATGAGGGTACAGATGATTGGGTTACGTTGTTTGCATTTGTTAGGTAGAGTCCAGGTTGTAGTTGTGCCTCTCATCCAGGAGGTGCACTGTCTGCCCTATGATGTGCCTGTCAGGTGAGAGCACGCCAGTCCTTCTCCTTCCTCTTCTTCCCCTGCTTTAGTTTTTGTTTTTCTCTTATGCGTGTGGCTGCGTATTTGTTCATCTATTGGTTTTGTATTAGTATTGAGTGCATTGATTCTTGCTTTCTCATTCTTGTGGTACTTTACTAAGCAGAATGTTCTCCATTTCTATCAAGGTTAATACGAATGGTATTAACGTCTCCATCTTTTTTTTTCTCATTTCAAGCATATCATTATTCTATATTTTCTTTGTCTTTGTAAGCCATGTTACTTTTTTAAAAATAGTTTTGTTTTTTTCATTGTTCGGGATTCACTGAGGGTACAATGAATTGGGTTAGACTGATTACATTTGTTTGATAAAGTCCCTCTTATACTTGTGTCCTGCCCTCAAGAGGTGTGCCATACACCATGACCCCCTCCATCCCCCTTCTGCCTCCCCTCTTCCTGCTACCTCATTCTGCTACCCCACCATGGAGAAGATTCTTGCTTCTCCATTCTTATGATGCTTTACTAAGAAGAATATGTTCCACCTCCACCCAGGTTAATACAAAAGATGTAAAGTCTCCATCTTTTTTAATGGCTGAATAGTATTCCATGGTATACACATACCACAGCTTGTTAATCCATTCCTGGGTTGGTAGGCATTTATTTAGGTTGTTTCCACATTTTGGTGATTGTAAATTAAGCTGTGATAAACAGTCTAGTAAAATGTCCTTATGATAAAAGGACTTTTTTCTTCTGAGTATAGATGCCTAGTAATGGGATTACAGGATCGAATAGGAGGTCTAAGTTGAGTTCTTTGAGGATTCTCCATACTTCCTTCCAAAATGGTTGTATTACTTTGCAGTCCCACCAGCAGTGTAAAAGTGTTCCCTTCTCTCCACATCCATGCCAGCATCTGTAGCTTGGAGACTTTGTGATGTGGGCCATTTTAACTGGGATAGGTGATGTCTCAAGGTGGTTTTTATTTTCATTTTTCTGATAATTATAGATGATGAGCATTTTTTCATATGTTTGTTAGCCATTTGTCTGTCTTCTTTATAGAAGGTTCTATTCATGTCTCTTGCCCAGTGATATAAGGGATTGTTGGGTCTTTTTTGTTGATTAATTTGAGTTCTCTATAGAGCCTAGTTATCAGGCTTTTGACTGATTGAAAATATGCAAATATCTTTTCCCGTTATGATGGTTGTCTGTTTCCTTTGGTGGTTGTTTCCTTGGCTTTACAGAAGCTTTTCAGCTTAATTAAGTCCCATGTGTTTGGGTTTTTTGGTTGTTGCAATTGCTGCAGAAGTCTTCTTCATAAAATCTTTCCCCACACTGATATCTTCAAGTGCTTTCCCCACACTTTCTTTGAGGAGTTTTAGTGTTTCATACCTTAGTTTTAAATCTTTTATCCATCTGGAATCAAGAGGATTTAGTCTTTTACATGTAGCTATCCAGTTCTCCCAACACTGTTTATTGAATGGGATTCTTTCCCCCAATATGTGTTGTTGTTAGGTTTATCAAATATCAGATGGGTGTAAGATGTTAGTTTCATCTTCTAATTTAAACACTTAAGAATATATGCATAGGTGGCACATTTTTTAAACTGATTGAAGCCATCTGTGACAAACCCACAGCTAATATTATAGTGAATGAAGTAAAACTAAAAACTTTTCCACTTAGAACTGGAACCAGACAAGGTTGTCCTCTATCACCACTACTATTCAACATAGTGCTGAAAGTTCTAGCCAATATAATCAGGCAAGAGAAGGAAATAAACGGTATCCAAATGGGTGAAGAGGAGGTCAAACTTCTGCTCTTTGCCAATGATATGATCTTATACTTAGGGAACCCCAAAGACTCAACCACAAGACTCCCAGAAGTGATCAAAAAATACAGTAATGTCTCAGGATATAAAAGCAATGTCCATAAATCAGTAGCCTTTGTATATGCCAATAACTGCCAAGATGAGAAGCTAATCAAGGACATAATTCCCTTCACAGTAGCTTCAAAAAAAAAAAAAATGAAATACCTAGGGAATTACCTAACAAAAGAAGTGAAGGTACTCTGTAAAGAAAATTATGATACCCTAAGAAAAGAAATAGCAGAAGATATTAACAAATGGAAGAACATACCACACTCATAGCTGGGAAGAATCAATATTATTAAAATGTCTATACTTCCTAAAGCAATCTATAGATCCATGCCATCTCCATTAAAATATCATCTTCATACTTTTAAGATTTAGAAAATAATTCTTCATTTTTTTATGAAACCAGAAAAACCCTAAAGAGCCAAAGCACTTCTTAGTAATAAAGACAAACCTGAGGGTATCGCCCTACCAGACTTTAGGCTACACTACCAGGCCATACTGATTAAAACAGCATGATATTGGCACAAAAATAGAGACATTGACATTTGGAATCGAATAGAAAGCCATCTTTTTAAGGCTGTATAGTATTCCATGGTATATATATACCACAGTTCACTAATCCATTCGTGTGTAGATGGGCACTTGGGTTGATTCCACATCTTGGCAGTGGTGAATTGAGCTGCAATAAACATTCTGGTGCGTGTATCCTTATGGCAAAATGTAAATCACTCATTTCTAGGGAGTGAAAAGGCACTGCAGAAAAGTACTGTTCACATTCTAGCAAGGCTTCATGGTACAAAGATTGAGGTTCCTTTAATAAACCTGCTCCTTGTACTGTCTTTGTGCAAAGCCCTGGGAGGTATTGTAGAAACATGTTGTTATGCTGGGAAGAAGGTCTAGGTGAAAGTTGTCCTGCATTGGCAAGTACAGAAGAGCTTCATAAAGGGGTAACATGGGACCTGGGCCTTGAAGAATTTATCAGATGAACTAAGTGAAACAGTGAGGTCCATGTGGGAAGAATATGGGAGAGGCATGGGAGTTTGTGGCTTTTTTAAGAAACAGGGACCAGCTTTATGGGTGAGGGTAGGGGTTGGATATTACTAGAAGTAAGGCCAGGTGGGTGGAGTCAACACCAGATAGTGAAGGGATTTCAGTGGTAGTAGAGGTTTTGAGGTGGTTTTGTTTTGTTTGTGTTTGTAGGCAATTGGAAATCTTTAGATTTTTGGACAGAGAATTGACATAATTTTACATTTTGAAGAGATGGTATGAGCAGCTGTGTGGATAAATGATGATAAGGTGGTTAGGGAGGAAGTGTAAACTATTCCATTATAAACACAAGATAATTATGTTTTTATACTTTTTCATAGTTTCCATATTAATAAAATGCCATATATTGCTTTTGTGAAGACTTTTTTAAAATTAAATGATAGCTGTGTACATTAATACAATCATGGGGTACAGTGTGGTGTTTTCATATACAATTTGAAATATTTTCATTAAACTGGTTAACATAGCCTTTATGTCATTTTCTTAGTTATTGTGTTAAGACATTTATATTCTACTTTTAGAAAGATTCACTTGTACCCTTGTAAGATAAACCATAGAGGAGATCCCTCCAATCACCCTCCCTCTACTCATCCACCCCCCTCCCCATATTCTTAGGCTTTAATTAGGTTATAGCTTTTATATGAAAGCTATAAATTATAATAGGGCTGTGTACATTGGATACTTTTTCTTCCATTCTTGGGATACTTTGCTAAGAAGAACATTTTCCAGCTCCATCCATGTGAACATGAAGAACGTAAAGTCTCCATCTTTCTTTATGGCTGCATAGTATTCCATGGTATACATATACCACAGTGTATTGTTCCATTTGTGGATTGATGGGCACTTGGGCTTCTTCTATGACCTGGCAATTATGAATTGGGCTACAATAAACATTCTGATACAAATATCTTTGTTGTAATATGATTTTTGGTGTTCTGGGTATATACCTAATAAAGGAATTGCAGGATCAAATGGCAGGTCAATTTTTAGTTCTCTAAGTGTTCTCTAGACGTCTTTCCAAAAGGAACATATTAGCTTGCATTTCCACCAGCAGTGTAGGAGTGTTCCCTTTTCTCCACATCCACGCCAGCATCTCTGGTTTGGGGATTTTGTGATCTGGGCTAATCTTACTGGAGTTAGATGATATCTCAAAGTAATTTTGATTTGCATTTCTCTGATGATTAAGGATGGTGAGCATTTTTCCGTATATCTATAGGCCACATGCCTATCTTCTTTAGAGAACTTTCTCTTTAAGTCCTTTGCCCACCCTGATATGGGATCAGTTGTTTTTTCCTTCTTGCTAATATGTTTGCGTTCTCTATGGATTCTGGTTATTAAACCTTTGTTGGAGACATAACCTGCAAAAACAATTTTAAAGTGGAGGGTGTACGTACAGAAGTCAGATGGGGAGGCTGCGTGGTCCACTGGTCAGTCTCGGTGTTTTGCATCTTATCCCAGATTCTCCATTTACTATTGACATAGTCTGTACTTCTCTGAGCCTTAGTTTCTTCATCTCTGAAAACTGAGAATAATAACAGAACCTAAAGCATTAGGTTATTGAGAGGAACGAACAGAAGCTCTTACTATTTATGCCTGGCATTCAGATCATAATCAGCAAGTCCACATGCCTCACCTGACCTCCCAGGCCTCCAAGGCTAGGTCTCCACCTGCCCTCTTGCCTCAAGCCTGGTGGCATCTTTTTCCATCTTCTCACTGCACATAGGGAACAGTGGCCTGCATTTAGTTCTTCAAGCATGTCAAGTTGTTTCTGACCCAAAAGCCTTTATATTTGTCACATCTTTTAGAACACACTTCCTTAACACTCCAAGACTGGTTCTGGGTCCTCCTTTAAGTTATAATGGAATGGAAATGTCTCTGCCTCACAGAGACGGTGGTCCAGGTCACCCTCTCTATAGCAACCCCTTCTCAAATAGATGCTTTCTAATATATCATCCTGTTCCTTTCCTTCACTATCTTTATCGTGGTCTATAATTATCTTATTTTGCTTTTACATATTTATTTATTTGAGACAGAGTTTCACTCTGTTGCCCTGGGTAGTGTGCCATGGTGTCATAGCTCACAGCACCTCAAACTCTTGGCCTGAGCAATCCTCTATACCACAGCCTCCCAAGTAGCTGGGATTATAGGGGTGTACCCCTATGCCTGGATAGTTTTTCTATTCTTTTTTAGTAGAGATGAGGTCTTGCTCTTGCTCAGGGTGGTCTTAAACTCCTGAGTTCAAGCAATCCACCAGCCTCAGCCTCCCAAAGTGCTAGGATTACAGACATGAGCTGCCGCTTCTGGCCTTGCTTTTACATATTTATTATCTCTCACCCCACTGCAACACTCATGTAGTCTATGAGAAGGGAGGGATTTAAAACAGCAGTAGCTATTGAATAAATGGGTATAATAGCAGCAAAGTAGCAGTAGGGTATTGTTGGGAGTGTTTTTTTAATCATTATTGAGAGGTAATAAGATCCTGAGATGTTTTAGAGCAGGAGTGGGCACATTAAAGGCCAGATAGAAAATATTTTTAACTTTATGATCTCTGTTGCAATGACTCAACTCCACTGTGCTACAAAAGCAGCCACAGATAATATGTAAATGAATGAGCATGATTGTGTTTCAATAAAACTCTTTTTACAAAATAGGTTGCTAGTCCATTCACTGTGGTTTGCTGGATTACAACTGTTTTAGGGAATTATTAGCCTTCGACATGATCAGATCTATTCCTTAATTCTGTTATTCAATGTAGTGCTCATTCCAAGATTTTCTGAGACCTGTTATGGGCTGGGTGATGCTGTATGTTTTCAGCATGTATGGTTTAAACACAGGGTGTGCAATTTGAAATAGTTGTGTATTTTAAATTGCACATGAACTTTATGGCCACCCTGTATATGGTCCATGACTTATGGGTATACAAAGAGATAAGTCATGAATTACAATGTGAAGGGGTAATTACAGCATGCAGCAGATATGCTCACAATGTACAGTAGAGGTGTGCAACTCAGATTGGGCAAGAAGAGACTCTGGAAAGATTTTCTAAAGGAGCTGAGCTGTGCTAAATTTTGATAGATAAATCAAAGTTTGCCAGGCTGAGAAAGAGTAAAGGTAGAACATGTAGCTGTCAGAGAGGGTGTCAATTTGGGTGATTATTATCCCTTATCAGGACCAATTAATTGGGGAACACTGGGAAATGTTTTGTAGGATTGGGAGGGCAGACACTTAGTTCTTTGACACGTACAGAGTTTCAGGTTCCTAAAGGTCATGTAGGTAGAAATTTCCAAAAGGCAGAAACTGAGGCTGGAGAGAATGCTGAGCCAAAGATGCAAACATAGGGTCCTAACCATGTAGAGGTGAGTTAGAGCCATTAGAATGGGTGAGCAGATTCAGGGAGAGAGACGGAGAGTAGAGTAAGGAGAAGGTGCAAAAGGGAGCCTGAATAGCAAAGCCAGCAAGAGGCGGAACATTACGGGGTAGGTGGGGAGACCCCAGGAAAGTGTAATGTATGAGTCTAAGAAGGAGTTTCCAAAGTAGAAAATTGTCAAGACTGTCTCACAGAAGAGAGGACAAGGAAAATGCAAAGAAGCTGTTGGGAGTAGAAATTAGGAAGCAGTTGCTGACCTAGTTTTGAATGAGTAATTTTAGTAAAATGTGGGGGTGGAAGTCACATGTTAATTAGTAGGTGGAGAAGTGAATGGAAAGCAAGGAATTGGAAGCAGTGCGAATAGACTGCCTCTTCTGAAAGTGAGCTGGTGGAGAGCAGAGCCGTGGGTGAGAGCTGCGCGGGGTGAGGGGGAGCAAGGCTGAGTTTCAGTTTGTGTTTGAGAGTATAGTGGGAGAGAGTGGAACAAATCTGAAATAGGAGTGAGAAGCTGGTGAATAGTGTGGTGGTGATAACGTTGGACACAACCTCCTAGAGGGGATGAACAATGGGTCAAAATCACGTGTAGAAGGGGAGATCTTGGAATATAAATGGGATATTGGTTCCTCTAAGTCCAAGGAGGGGAAGAATGCTGGAAAAACAGAATGAGCAAAGTGTTAATTCCTGTGTCAGGAATGATAAAAATTGATTGATATCATCTAAGGGTCCCTTCACTATTTTTCTCAGTGTTTGACTTAATTTTATGAGAACTGTAGCATCTACCAAGGAAGATTAAACCAGATAGGAAAACTTCCCCATCAGACATATTGGTGAATTACTGAGGGAGGAGGAGATGGCAGGAGGGCGAGAAAGGGTGTTCCAGACACAGGAACATGGTTCATGTGAAGATCAGTGTGGCTAGAATGTCAAGTGTCAGGGAAAAGATGAGAAGAAAGACTGGAGAAGATTGTGATACCACTGTGGTGAGCTGGCTGAGGAGCTTGCCAGGTGTGTTTGTTTGTTTGTTTGTTTGTATTAGTTTGAGGGTTTACACAATTAGGCCCCATTACTTGCACTTGTAAGGCAAAGTCTAAGTTGTAGGCATGTCCCTCACACCGGCAGTGTGCCGTACGCCCTTATGTTGTTCCCACTGGGAAAAAACCCATTTACCCTTCTCCCATTCTTCCCTCTTCTTGGATTCAATTGAGTTTTTCTCATGTGAACATGTTGTTAATCTACAGGTTTCAAATTAGTACTGAGTACACGTGATGCCTGTCTTCCCATTCCTGTGATACTTTACTCAGGAGAGTATTCTCCAGATCCATCCAAGTTGTAACAAAGGATGCAAATGCTCCATCTTTTTATGGCTGAATAGTATCCCATAATTTATTAATCCATTCGTGTTCAGAAGGGCACTTGAGTTGTTTCCATGCCAATTGGGCTGCTATGAACATTTGAGTGCAAAAGTCTTTATGGTAAAATGACTCTGTTTCTTTTGGTAGTAATAGGATTTCAAGATCAAATGGAAGATCCACTTTTAGTTCTTTGAGGACTCTCCATACTTTCTCCATAAAGGCTGTACTAGTTTTCAGTTCCAACAACAGTGTAGGAGTGTTCTCTTTTCTCCATACCCATACCGGCATCTGTTGCTCTAAGAGCAAGATGGTACATTTGAAAGGCTCAATAGTACCACCTTGCTCTTGAAAGGTTGATATAATCATATTTCTTTTTTAGAAATACAAGTTGGACTGGATTTGGAGGACAGTAGTGGAATAAGGATTGGAAACAAAGATATCCCTTGCTGGGCTGTTGGAGTTTCCCAGAAAGGATATCCTAACTGGGGTGGTGATGGAGATGGGGGATGGAGAGACGTGTTACTAGGCTTATCATCATACGTGAGCACCTAACACAAAGCTTTTCTCCTGATTTTATAATGGAAAGGGAATGTATCCTTATCTTTTTGCCCTCTCCTTTTTCATTATTCCAAAACCATATAAAAATCATGACTTCAAAGCACAAGTTTAGAAGTTGGAGGGTGCAGAGTGATTTGGGTAGGTAGTCGCACACCAGAGTGAGGAGATGGAATTGTGCAAGAAATATTTATTAGACAACACCTGTATCTTGGGCTTTCTATTCTTGGGATGCCTTCCTCATAGACTCCCACCCTGCAATTTCTCTTTGCCTTCTCAGCCAGATGTTATTCTTTTGGAACCTCTCTTTACCTTTCTCCTGGGATAAATCAAATGGATTTCACCTCTTTGGTTTACTTGTTTATTTTGCTGGAGTACATCCTTAACAATTTCCTAAAAAGAGAGTTCAGAGAAAGCAAATCTGCAGAGTTTCTGCATTTCTAAATCTATCTTTAGTCTGGTTTTTACTGGATTAAAAATAATTTTCTAGGTTGAAAATAATTTTCTTTCATAATGCGAAGGCTTCCAGTGTTGCTCAAGAGAAATAAGAAAAACAGTCTGATACATATTCTTTTGTAGGATTTTTTTTCTCTCTGTGTGCACCTGCTTGTGAGCATGTGTGTGTTAGAGGGGATTTGTCTTCCTAGGCACTGTTAAACTTTTTGAAGACTGTGCTTCCTGTCAGCTTTGGGCAATTTTGTTGTGTTCTTTCTTGTTAATTTCTACCTCTCTCTTTTCTCGCTTTCTTCCTAAAATTTCTGTTACTTGATTTTGGACCTCCGAGAAGTAACATCTTTATTGAGATATAATTTATTCAACATGCAGTTCACCCATGTAAAAGTACAACACAATTATTTTTAGTATGGTCATAGGGTTGTACGATCATTACCACAATCAATTTGAGAATATTTTTATCACTCCCAAAAGGAACTCTGTGTCTTTTAGTTGTCACTTCTTAATTTCCTCATCCCTACTCCAGCACTGATCGTTTTCCTGCTTCTGAATATATGCCTTCTCTAGACATTTTAAATAAATACTTTTATCATTACTTTTTCTCATTACTTTTATCATCTTACTTTTTATCATTACTTTTTCTTGTGTGATTTCTGTTACCTCAGTTTTTTTCTTACATTTTAGACAATCTTGTCTTTATTTCCTACCACTTCTGTGTAATTCTTGTTTTGTTATTTGTAATTTTGAAAAATCTTTTCTTGGTTTCTGATGGCTTATTTTTTTTATAACATATTGTTCCTTTAATGTTGTAATATCTTCCACAATTTCTCTGAAGATACTAATTAGATCTTAGTATCTAATAATATAAGAAATATTTTATTGCTTGAATTCTCTGTATATTCTCCAGGGCAGTTTTTCTCTTTGTTTGTTTGTTTTGTTTTGTTCTATTCTAGAAGATTTTCTCAAGATCATTATGATCTTTTATTGTTGAGTTGGATGAACTTGGAGTTACTTTGTTCAAATTCTATAGAAGTCTATTTCTTCTGACTCCAGAGTGTGGAAGGGGGTGAGGGGTAAGAGGTCAATACCTGGGTATTGGGGTTTATTCCAGGCTCAGAAGGGGATATGGTGTGGTGGGGGTCCCTAGTTTCTCTCTGATTTCTCAGCTCACTTCTTGCTTCACCTCTCCCTGGATGTGCGTCTTAGAGTCCTTGGCCATCCAGGCTGGGAGGTCAGCAGGTTTCTCCCTCCACTGCAGCACTGCAGTCTCTGCTGCAGGCTCTGCTTCTCTCTTCTCACCAGCCCAGGGCCCCACCACGTCTGTGTTCTAGAAACTGCTGAAATATCTGGCTCAGTAAGTACCTATCTGTCTGTTGTTCTAGATTTGAATGTGTAGTGTAGACAGTATTCAATAAATGTTACCTCTTATTTTTCTTCTTTTACCTTTTTAAAAATTTCAGAATATTATAAGAGTACACATGTTTTGGGTTATATGTATTGGTTTTTGCTATGCTTGAATTAGGATTATAAGTGTGCCTATAACCCAGTCTGCTCATAACCCTGGGGTTATAAGTGTACCTGTTAGGTAGGTTTATTTTTAATCTTACCTTTTAAATTTGAATTATTCTCATTTTTAAGAATCTTTGATTAGAGGGGATAAAATACCTCTGCCCTGTCCACTACCTTGAGCTGGCAATCTTTTCTTTTGCTTAAACTAGTCAACATTGAAGACCAGCATCTCTTAGGATACTATCTTTATAGTGTTATAAAATAAATCAATTGTATCTGTATTGTAAAATAATTATAGGAACTACATTTTTAAGTGCACTGCATGGAAAAGACTTTTTATATCATTTTATGATAATTTTCTTTGTTTCCTTAGCAAACAGAGTATCTGCTTTAATTATTCCTCCATGCTGAAATGCTAAAGCCATTGAACAGAAAACAGATGATTTAACTGATTTTTTTCATAAGGATATTGTTCCTTCTGATTAGCTTTTGAGCCTCTGATATTCTTCCCCAAATTAACTAATATAAATAGAATCCAAGAGCTTTATCAGTCGATGTTCATAATGTAACAGTTTAGTAACATTAGTAGTGTTAAAATCAGTAATCAGTTAAAAATAGTTGACTGACTCTTCTAATTCTGAAAGGCATGCTAGCTGAGGTCACCCTGTATTTGACATACCTTTTGAAACAGCTTCTACTTATAAGCAGGTCTGTTCAGCAACACAGCCTGACCTTGGCAGTGTTTATGTGACCTTTGCAGTGTTTATATGACCTTTGCAGTGTCTGTGACTTGTACCTTCTGCTGATTTCCATTCTTATGCTCATTCCCTGATCCTCCCACTTTTACATTTCCTTCTAAGACACCAAGTTAACTCTCTTTGGCAGCTGTTTTATTCTAATCTGGAGAAAAATATTTCTCTAGATAGTTGTGAATCTCTGGATATTTCTCTAGATAGTTGTGAATTTCACTTTAGGTGACACAGCTCAAACTGAAATGCACATGTAGGCACTCAGATCCGAATGATTCTAAACACCCCAAAATACTTAACCTTGATTTTGAAGGTCGTTACATGAAAGCTGACTCAAAATTTGGACCTCAGTTAGAAACACACTGCATGAATAAGTTTATTTGGTTTTGTAGCTTGTCACTCCTTTAGCATAGTGGACTGTGTTTCCCTTAGACCAGTGTTCTCAACTCTAAAACCAATAACAAAATAAAGCAAAACAGCTTTCACCGGTTTCTCTTTCTGGTCTGGATATTAAATAGTGCCAGGTAGCTACCGCTACCTGGTAGGTTTTTCTTTTGTTTATCATTTCCAGATTATATACACATGTGTAATGAAGTTAACAAAAGCTTTGTGTGTGTGTGTGTGTACGTGTGTGTGCATACACACTTGTACTCTTTCCCCTTTTGCTGCACAGAGACTTTTTAATCAAAAGCATCAAGTCTAAGCCCTCCTCCCTCTGTTCACACCCTTGCCTGTTCAGGAAGTGTGTGTACATCCTTCTCTTCTTCCTGAGCTCACGTTGCTGATCCCAGGGAGTGACTCTGCCGCTGTCCAGCCGCCCTGTGCGAGGAGAGCCTTCTCTGGGGCTTTTCTAACCAGCATTTCCTCAAGTCCCTACCAATTGTATTTTGGGGTATACATGATCTCAGGGGGGCATGGTTTGACTACTGTGGTTCTCTTGGTGATCCTTCAGGTATGCATACCTTTTCTTGTTCCTATAACAAAGAGAATTACCCTTTTCTCAACACCCCCCACCCCAACTCATCAGTCAGCCAGACCTGGTCATTCTGCAACTTCAGTCTATCTGCTACACCCCACCACTGCTCTCTTTACCTGCTGCCCCTCAGCTGGTTCCCTACCTTCACTCTTGCTCCCCTCCAACCCATCTTGCATATAGCAAATCAAACCCTATTTGCTTCCTTTAAAATTCCTTGTTGGAGAAATCCTAATGCCTTGATATCAACCACTATTCCTCCAAAAGTTTCTCCCCTTCAGATGCCCTCTCTATCCTAACTTGACTAGCTCCTATTTAACTCAGCTCTTGTTCATCTCCTCCCAAAACCCATTCCTTGCTCAGCCTTACTAAGGCTGGGGAACCCCCCCCCCCAACCCCGTCTTCCCGCAGCTCTGGGATCTTGCCTCTGCTCTGCCCCTTAGCACATTTGATTGTCATTTTCTGCATGCATATGTCTTATGGTACTGTTAGCAGAAACGATGCCTCATTTATTTTTATTTTGCAAGAGCTATCGTGGCACATGGAGTTCAATGTTTCTTGCACTCAACTGAACTGAGTGGATGTGTGAGAGGAAATGATATTGTGTTCTCATCTTCCTTCTCCTATTTCTTTTTCGTCTTTACTCTCCTTGGGGTAAATTTCATTTTCTGACCCTTTGAGCTGTTATGAAGTGGTTGTCATACTTACTGATGCTATAGATGCCTGTATTATACACATCTATCTTCTGGGTTGAGAAGGGCTGACCTAATTAATTATCTTCTGTTAATTTTCTGTATCTTGCCTCTTTATTTTCCTTTCCTGGAGCTAGTTAACCAGCTAGCTACCTCTAGTCCTCCCTTAGTCTGTGTCTTGAATTATAATTTTATTGAGATATAATTCACATACCATGTATTTCACCCATTTAAAGCACTGTGCAGTAATTTTAAGTCTATTCATAAAATTATGCAACCATTGCTATAGTAATTTTACCACAATTTATCACTCTAAAAAGAAGCTTAACAATTTGCTGTCATTCCAGATTCACCTCAAACCTCCACCCCTGGCAACCACTAATTTATTTTCTGTCTCTATACATTTTCCTATTCCAGACATCTCCTAGAATGGACTCATACAATATGTTTCCTTTCGTGTCTGGCTTCTTTCACTTGCCTTAATGTTTCCAAGGTTCGTCAAATTTATAGCATATATCAGTATTTCATTCCTATATTAGTCTACTTAGGCTGTCATAATAAAATACCACAGACCAAGTAGCTTAGAAACTTATTTTTTCCCAGTTCTGGAGGCTAAAACTCCCTGACCAAGGAGCCAGCATGGTCGGTGTCTGGTGAGGCTTCTCACCTTGATTTACACATGACCGTCCTCTCACTGTGTCCTCACATGGCCTTTTCTGTATGCACAGAGAGGTGGAATGAGAGAGAGAGATATATCTCTGATGTCTGTTCCCTTTCTTATAAGGATACCAGGCATACTGTATTAGGGCTACCTTTTTGATGTTACTTAACTTTAATGACTCCTTTAAAGGCTCTATCCCCAAATACAGACACATTGAGGGATAGGGTTACAATCTAGGAATTTGGGGGTGACACAGTTTGGCCCCAAACAGTTCTTTTTTATTGATGAATAGTAGTCCATTGTGTGGATATACCAGAATTTATTTATAGGTTTGTCAGTTGGACATTTGAGTTGTTACTTCTTTTCAGCTATTATTAATAATTCCACCTTGTATGGGTTTTGGTGTAAATACTTGTTTTGTTTCTCTTGGGTGTATATATTAGAGTGGGATTGCAGGGTTATATGATAACTGTATATTTAGTCTTCTCTCCAAAGTGGTATATGTTGAGTATTTCTACCATCAGTGTGTGAAGGTTCCAATTTCTCTACTACATCTCCAACACTTCTTATCTCTGCTTTCTTATTATAACCATCATAGTGGATATGTAGTAGGTACCTAATTGTGGTTTTGATTTGTGCTTTCTGAATTGACTAATGATGTTGGACTTCTTTTCATGTGCTTATTGGCCAGTTGTGTATCTTTTTTTGGAGAAATGTCTGTTCAGATTCTTTGCACATTTTAAAATTGAGTTATATTTTTATTCTTATGTTGTGAGTGTTCTTTATATATTTTTAGTACAAGTCCCTTATCACATATGTGATTTGCAAACACATTTTCCATTTTTGTGGGTTGTCTTTTCACTTTCTTGATTGTGTCCTTTGAAATAAAAATAGTTTAAAATTTTTATAATGCTCAGTTTATGTGTTTTGTATTGCTTATATTTTTGCTGTCATATGTAAGAAGGCTTTGCCTAACCCAAGTTTATGAAGATTTATGACTGTGTTTTCTTTCTGACCAAGGGTTTTATAGTTTTATCTCTCAATTGTAAGACTATCATCCTCTTTACATTAAGTTTTGTATGTGGTGTGAGATATAGGTCCATCTACACCTATTTCTTTGCATGTGGTGGTTAACATGTCCTGGCACTGAAGCATCTCTTTAAATATTCATGATTGGTTTTGCTGAGGCATTGAAATCATCCTTAATTGATAGAAAATTCATCCCAACCTCTGGTTGGCAGTTTATTCCATCTCTAGTCCCGTCTGTCCCATTTATATCACTCTTCGCACTCAGAGAGTTTTCTACCTTATCCAAGATCACAGCTCTTAAATGTCAAAGTTTCAAGTTAAGCCCAAGGGCTGTTAATTCCAGGGTAATTAGCTATCCTGGTTTGCTCTGTGTTGAGGGTTACCTAAGGCATGGACTTTCAGAACTAAAACTGGGGCAGTCTCTAGGTAAATCTGAGGCATCGCTGTCGTGGTGGAAAGAATGCCCCATTGAGTGGAGCCTTGTCCTTAAACCTAAAGCTGTAGCCATTGAAAGCTGGAGGCTGGAGGACTCACTTCCCAGGCTTCTCACTCATATGACCGGCTGTTGGCAAGAGACCTCAGTTCCCTCCATGTGTGTCTCTACACGGGGTGCTTGAGTGTTCTCATGACGTGGTGGTCAGCTTTCCCTAGAACGTGCAGTCCAAGAGACCACGGAGGAAGCTACAATGTCTCTTAGGATGTGGCCTCAGGAGTCTCACACCGTCAATATTTTATTAGTCACACAAGTCAGCCCTGGCTCCCAGAGAGGCTACAGGACTATCTAGGGTGTGAAAACTAGCAAGTGGAGATCATGGCAGGGCAGGTAGGGGGCAGGTTGGAGGCTAGCTACCCATCTTCTCTCTGGCTTCCAAGGATTTATGCCCCTCCCAAATTGTAAAAACCAAACCCCTTTTATTCTCCCCAAAGTCTCCCTCTTTACAGCATCAGCTCAATGTCCAGAATATTGTCATCTGAATCAGGTTCAGGTATGAATAAAGCTACTTAGATATAATGAGTACAGCTTCTTGAGTATAGTACTCTCGTACCTCTTTAATAAAAACTTGTTATCTAAAGAGATAAATTATCCCCCTTACCCCCAGTAGACAGTGGTTAGACAGGCATAGAATAACTCCATTTACAAAAGAGGCATAATGGAAGGCACACAGGAGTCTCTGATCCATAGAAACTCTAAAGTACATCAGGACACATGATGGTTCCTTGATCGGGACTAGGTCCTTCTAGTGTATAAATGATTTTAGGTGGCTCTGATCTCTATTAACTCTTGGTTCTGCCCTCTTAGACTGATTTCTGTATGTAGAAGTTTGGTTGTCAAAAGACCTGCCTTTCAATTAGTTTTGTCTCCTATATTTCTGTGTAAGCTGATAATGTTTCCATTAATATGATTCTCTTTGAAAGTTTGTGAGTCTGGGACAGCACCTGTGGCTCAAAGGAGTGGGATGCCAGCCCCATATACTGGAGGTGGTGGGTTAAAACCCAGCCTCGGCCAAAAACTGTAAAAAAAAAAAAAGTTTGTGAGTCTGCTATAAATATTATTGGATTTATTCCATCAGACAAAAGCCACACCCAAAAGTCATTTCAAAATAAGCTGTCTTCAGCCTTGGGCTTCACCTGAGGCTACTGAGGGTCAACAGCCTTAAGTTTCCTAGAACACTTACTGTTTCTCAATTTAAGACATTGCCTTAGCTCTTTCTGAACTCTTACCAAAGGCTTTTGTCCCATCATTAGGCCATGTTCTCCAGATAGTGACCTGAGTAAGATCATTGCCCAAGAGCTATTTTTAAATTTTGGTATTATTTACCATCTGGAGAGTCGAGGAATTTCCAAACCCAAGTCCTACCTCTTTATATTTAACAGCTGGTTTATGTTGAAGTTTTTAGCTTATCTCTCTGCTCTTATACTTTCCAGAAGGGTAGGAAGAAGCTAGGTGCCATCTCTAGCAGTCTACCTGGAAATCTCCTTAGCTAGATTCCTAAATTTCATTGGGTACAATCTCTAATTTTGTATTGTAGCAAGTAGCGTTGTTGCTAAATTTTCTACCACTGATTAGCAAGATTCACTCCCCATTACTTTCTCCACATTCCTTTAAGCCCTCACAGGCAGCTTTTTTGAGGGCCATAAGGCTTCGTCTAAGTGAAGAACTCTAGGCTTTCACCAGTGCTCTCCTCAAGTTTCTTAAAGCTTCCATTCACTGCCTGGGTCCAAAGTTACTTCCATATGATTAAATTCTTTGTTGTTGTTGTTGTTGTTGATGATGTGGGGTCTCACTCTGTTGCCTAGGCCAGAGTGACATGGCCACGATCATAGCTCACCACAACCTCAAACTTCTGAGCTCAAGTAATCCTTTCACTCTAGCCTCCTGAGTGGCTTGGAACACAGAAACACACTATCACACTTGGCTAATTTTTTTATTTTTGTAGAGATGGAGTCTCCCTTTGATTCCCAGTCTGGTCTCAAACTCTTGGCCTCAAGCAATCCTCCTGCCTTGACCTCCCAAATTGCTGGGATGATAGGTGTGAGCCACCATGCCTAGCTCGTGATTAGGTTCTTATTTTATGGTGGCACTCCTCTTCCATATACCAAAATCAGCATTAGTTATTTGCTGCAAAATAATAAATCATCCCAAAGCTTAGCCACGTAAAACTACAATAATCATTTATTATCTAATGCTTTCTGTGGGTCGTGTATCTGAGAACAGCTTAGCCAGATGATCTTACTTGGAGCCTGTCATGAGGTTGCAGTCAGATTTAATTAGGTTCACAATCCTCTGAAGGCTTAAATGAGGATGAGGACCCACTTCTGAGATGAAGTGGTTACTCACATGGCTGACAAGTTGACGCTGGCTATTGGCAGCCTCAGTTCTTCCTCATGTGGACCTCCATGCAGGGCTGCTTCAATGTCCTAATAGCATGGCTGGTTTCTCTCTAAGTGAGCAATCTAAGAGCCTAAGGAAGAATCTGCAATATTTTTTTATGACCTACACTCAGAAGTCACACATTGTCACTTCCACAATATTTTACTGTTCACATAGCTCAGCTCTGATTTTTAGGTGAGGATCACTGGAGAGTCATCTTGGAATTTGGCTACTATGCACCCTGACCTATGATCTGTTTTTTTTTTCTTTTGGTGGGGAGATGATTTTGCAATTACAAGAGTGGCATTAATGATAGCACCAACAGCAATGCATATCATTTGTTGGGTGTTTATTACATGTCAAACAATATGATAAGCACTTTAGATGCAATTTCTCTTCTATGATTACAATGAGTAGGTGTTTTTATCATCATTTTTCATGCGAGGAGACTGTGGTTCAAAGAATTTTGAGTTTGGCTTGAGGTTATACACTTGATAATATGTGTAACTGTATCAAACTCAGATCTGTAATATAAAATTCTAAAATTCGTCCCTCTCCTTGCTTTGCTTAATTGTGTCCTTCTTTTCTCCTTTGGGGGAGCTGCAGCCTTAATACCAAAGAATTTTATTTGAAGAGGTCTGTCCCTGTGTGAACAAAGCTTGGTAAAACAGTTGCTGTTTATTCATGTTCCTAAAGAAGATGAGAAAGGAAAAATCCTTCTAAGCCATGTGAGCAAAGAAAACCATCTCTCTACAGAGTGTCTTTGAAAGAAGAAACTGTTTAGAAAGCAACTGGGAAGAACTACAGTGTGTAGTAAAGTGTAAAACTATAATTTAGCCCAAATGTTGTATTATCCTGTACATAGAAATATGTTAGAAAAAAACTTCAAATATAAAATTATAAGGAGAACATGGTCCTTGAATTATTCTCCTGATGAGTTTGCCTTCATTTAGTTTTTCTTCCCGTAGTACTTAGTCTTGCCTGTGTTCTGGCCCTGCTTTCAGCCCTCTCGCAGGGGGTTCTCACCCCCAGTGGGGGCCAGTCCTTTGTTTTTGAATTTCCCAAAATACCTTGTAAAGTGTTTGCCAGTGGTAGGTGTCTCTAAATACACATCAAATTGGATTAATATACATTTACTTTCTTCTCTATTTGGCTGGGATGTCAAGAAGGTTGGGTCATGATGGATGAATAAATCTTTATCCATATAATATAGAACCTTAAAGGCATTATAATCTAAATCTAGCTTATTAAGATATTTTTCTAGCTTTATGGAATCATATTTAAAAAAGAATCAATGCAAAAAGGAAAAAGGCAATCAAATGTAATTCTTTAAATTCATCAAAATGAGAAAATTTGCTTTCTTTGAAGGATTTTTCTTTTAAAAGAAAAACATCACTTTGAAAGAGCAACACATCTTTTAAAAATTCAAGAACAGCATTTTTGGTGGGGAGTCGGGGGAGGGTAAAATCTTGTCCAAATATAAAGCCTTGATAAAAATTAAAGAAGCAATTCCACTTTAACATCTTTGCAGATTTGAATATTTGATCCTAGGTTTTTAATTTGGAAGGGTCTTTGATCTGCTGTACAAAAAGTTTATTTCATCTACCTGATAGAAGTGTTTTTGTAGAGGACACACAATGGTAGGTTCTCTAGTGGACAAAGGCCAATTAAAAGTGAAATTATTGACATAGTTTGGGAAAATATCCATGTCTGTATCTTAATGTAAGCATAATGTTGAACTAAAGAAAAAAATTGTGTGTTCTAATTTTAAACGTTTGTTTTATTGTAACAGCTTTATTGACATATAATTCACATACTACGTGCAAGTCACCCTTTAATGGATACAATTCAGTATTTTCTAGTATATTCAAAGAATTCTATGACCTTCACAACAATAAAATTTCTAACATTTTCATGATCTCACAGAAGAAAGAGACCCTGTATCCTTTAGCAGGCATTCCCCGTTTCTCTCAAATCTCAGTTCCAGAAAACCACAAATCTACTTGCTGTCTCTATGGATTTTCTTACTCTGGACATTTCATATAATAAAATAATTTGTGGCCTTTTCTGTCCGACCTTAGTACTTTCCAGGTTCTTCCATGTTGTAGTATTTATCAGTACTACATTCTTTTTTAGGAAATGTATGGAAAGTGGAAAATATTCAGTGTGAGTGTATTCCACTGTGTCTATCCATTCATCAGTTGAGGTACACAGGCATTGTTTTCACTTTTTGTTTATTGTGACTAATGCCATATTGATGTGCAAGTTTTAGGTAGACATGTTTTCATTGGGAACAGATCAAAGACATTGTCATTTATTCCCAGTTTAAGTGTTTTATCAAATGGTTTATTTATTGAGATGACCAAATGGTTTTTCTTTATTCTGTTTAATATGGTATAGTATAGATAATAGATTGATTTCCATATTTTAAACCAATCTTGTGTTCCTGGACTAAATCTCACTTGGCAATGGAATATCATATTTTTTATGTGTTAGCTTCAGTTTGCTAGTATTTTGGTGAGGATTTTGCACCCTGTAGGCAAGCTAGTTTATCATAGAGAATACCAATGAAATAGCTAAGAAGAGCCATCAAGGTGTCAGAACTAACCCCAAAAAGTGGCTTCAAAAAACTACCCTGAAAAAGGGGCCCAAATTTAAGTGGATTAGACTGTGGAGAAAGAGTTTATGCCCCAAGGTAGTAAGGAAAATGATAGACCAATCAGCCAGTAATTAGTGGAGCATGACAAGTGGGTATAATACCAAAGGGGGGAAGGAAGACAGCTTCATAGAGATCAGAGGAAGAGAGCCCTGCCAATATTTTGTTTGCATTCTTCTCACTTCATTTTGTGTAATCTAAAGTCAATTATTGATTAACTAGATGGGAAAGGAGGTCACTGATAATTGAGAATAGCCTCAAAATGTAATAGGCTTAGCATACTTACTGTTGAAATTACATCTGATTTTTAGCAATTCTCTTAGTCTTCTATAGACATCATCTGAAATCAGTTTGGTGGAAGTTTGTTGTAAATATGATAATCTGATACAAAGGGATATTTTCACTGTTGTGGGGATATCATCTACAATATATAAAATGATATGAGAAAAACATACGAAGGTGTTAAATATGACATTCACTTCTGATACAAATGGACCATCAGTACCTGATAGGCAGTGCGTTATTTTTTTTTCATAGTTGAGGATGTTTTTCCCCATGCAGGGCAGGCCTGAGTTGGGAGTATTTGCAGCTTTAGCTCCTCATTCCATTCTCTTTCTGCACTCACTGGATTCCTCCAATGCTAGTCCTGACCCAGAAGTCAGGAACTATAGCTCTGCAGATTCTGTTCTCCCCTGGACACACACAACTGGCCAGAGCTTTACTTTCAGGGAGAGTAGTAGCTAGAAGAGGAAGGACACTTTTTGTGGGAGACCATAGACCCTGGATAGCATCTATTGGCTCTTTATTTCCACATATAGATGCTTTCAAGTATGTAGTTTCTTCACTGATTTATAGACATTGATTTTTTAAATAAATGTGGCATGATTTAAATTCTGTTTAATCCGAAACCTAGTTAATATTTCATTAGTTAAGAGTTGACTAAAGTGTAAGAACACTGCTGAGAGATCTGTGTACCCACATTCAAGGTAAATATAGCAACAAGTACAAGTTGTTAAATGGCTTGATGGGGACAGTTATATGGAATATTTTAAATTTCATATCAAAGAGCATTTGTGTGTTGATAATATTTTGATTTCCTCTGGTACTGAGAGCTTTCTCATAGTGCTGTGATAATTATCACAGTTGCTATTGATAGAGTCTGGTTCAGACTTAGACATAGTGATGTTGAGATACTGGATTTATAACTTGACACTTTATTATTTCAAAGCAAGAGCTGACTTTGCACATATCTGGGAACTAATTTTGAAGTGTGGATTGACATAAAAAAAAGATAATGGAAAAAGGAGAAAAGAAATCTAACATCAGTTTGAGCATCCCGCAAATTGTTGTGGACCAAGCAGTAATAAATGGGTCACTATGAAAGTTTTGAGACTGACTGTGCTGTGGTCCATTATTTCACTTCCAAGTCATATAATTGACAGCATTCCTTTTGATTCACCCATAAAAGTTTCCGCTTACTCAGTTTATCGGTGTTGCGGGGGGGCTTTGTTTGCTTCCATCCACACAGATTTTGTGTTTCTTGATTTTTGTGTATCTCAAAACTTCTGTAATGATCCATGTACTTACAATAAACTTGCAAGGCCAATTTTCTCACCCCATTCTTTATACAAAAGGAAATTGTGACTCTGAGTGTTAGGCCAGGGCTGGGAGGTACACAGCTCATAATTAGTAGAGCTTAGACTTCAATCTGGCTAGCCCCTCAGTTTGCTACCAACAGAGGTCAGTGAGATGATTTCTGTACACATTTTTATAAGACTACTACATACTAGTTAAAATTACGAGTGAATATTTGCCACAAAGGTTCTTTGCCCATCGTGCCTCAAAATTTAAGGTGTGTCTCAATTTCACAGATCTCAAGTAACTGTAACAATGTAACCTTGAGTAACTTGCAACAATGAATGCTCTCTTGCTTCACTGTCCTAAGCTCTTTATCCCTTTCCTTGGGGTCTTAAATTAGGGTTATGTGTCTGTCCGTCTCTTACCTTGCTGTGAATTGAGAATAATCTTTGTTTTTTGGTTTGGGTTCATGTTAACAGATTTAAAGAAAGCCTCCAGTTCAAATGCTGTAAAATCTAGTCTACCAAAATCTGGGCTTCGACCTCCTGGATACTCACGTCTCCCAGCAGCCAAGCTGGCGGCCTTTGGCTTTGTCCGGAGCTCCAGCGTCTCCTCGGTCTCCAGCACCCAGTCCGCGGACAGCGCTCCGCCCGAGCAGAGCCGACAGGCCACCCGTAAGTGGGGTGGGGCGTCGGGCTGAGATAAATCAGCAGGCTGGGTAACTGTGTGTCATTTTCTTTGTGTGATTAATTAAGAATTTGGATCACCTCTCTTGGTCTACCATTGTTATTTTAAAAACTCATCTACTGAAGAAAAATAGTCTATTTGGCACTATTTGTTATGGGGAGTTAATATGCTAGAAAAAGATTTTAAAACTCTTCTACATGGGAAATGACTTATCTAGAGACTGATACCAGGAGCCCTCTGCTTGTGGATTCTAGGTAAGAAGTCAGAGAAAGATCCTGGAAAGGTGTTGCTACATGGTGCCATCGTGAAATAGATTGTATATTAAATATTAGCTGAATGAATCATTTAGTCACCTGTGGTTATCTTCACATTGGTGGAGCATTTGACTGGATTCCTAAAAGTTAACTGAATGATGTTAAAATAGGAAAGCATGGCTAAGCTTCTTCAAGTCTATACCCAGGAAGGTCCCCATTAGCTGAGATGATGGAGACTGTATTTTAAAGTATGAATTAATAACCTTCAGAGCAAGTTAGGCACTGTTCTGAAGGATACCTGGAGGCCGCCCATCCTGCTGAGCCAGTGATGACCGGCCCCATCTCAGCTTCAGCTTCAAAGTGGTTGTTATTGGATCTGAAGCCATGACATCTCAGATGCTGGTTTTTCAAGACCTTGCCAAAGGGCCAGGAGACTCTTAGAGGTTTCCATGTAGAGAACCATTTTGAAGGGATTATAGAAGTTGAATCAAGTTGGAATGAAAAGAGAAAGAGAGAGAAAGAGATTTGTCATTTTTTCAATTTCCTTCCTCTAAGCTTGTTCAGTCTCTGTCCTGGGGTTTAACAGAGATGATGTGTGGAATATTTGTACCTTTACGGTTACAAATTTTGGTCTACCTAGTTACTCTTTAAAGTAGTACATTACATTTCCCTTTATCTTGTAAGTGGTTCCTAAGAGTGTTTTCTTTGCTTTCTTGGTTTTCTGAACGTGCTGTGGCTCAGACCTGTTTTTGACATAGGATTTGTTTCGGGAATCCTACTGCAATTATGGGTCACATCATTACACAGTAGCTATCTCAAAATCAGAAACATGAATATAATGAAGACCTATTAGCAAATGTGTAATCTATGTTTTTAGATATGTATGGGCATATCTAAAGATTTTGTTATATAGGAGCTATTTGTCACAATTTCTAGTTATAAAACTCCCAATGACATGTTTCTCTTTTAGAGAAAGCATGAAAGGTAAAAATCTCATATGGTATACACCTTTCTACAAAAGGATTTAAGATTTTGATTTCTTTCAAAAAGGGAAAAAACCTTAACCTTGAGGCAAGTTGAGCCATTTGCCCATGACGGTAGCTTGTCCTGAGGAGAGCTGACAGATCTGGGCAGAATAATTCCAGGTGTGCTAAGGGAATTTCTTCTCACCTCTTGCTTCAAAGGATACGAGACAGGGGCTCCTGAGCACCCAGGGGAACAAGAGCTGTATGTGCCAGAGAAAATAACTCCTAGTTTGAAGACTTCATATTAAATGTGACACTTACTGTATCCAGAAATGTTTTCTATTTTTAAAATACATGTCAGAATTGATTTATAATTATGTGTTTCCTACTATATATGCAATTTGTGCTTCACTAATAAACCATAGAATGCCCCCACATGTGTTTAAACTAATGTCTGGGTGCCACTTATTGTTATGCCTATACTTATTATCAGATTTAATGTCAAGATAAATTTTGTTTCTGTTCTCTAGTGAAGAGATGATGCTTTGATGACAGGGCCTGAGTAAAATATGAAGCTCTTGAGAGAGCTGAAAGTCCTTAGATCATATCCTAAGAGCAAAGCGTTGCTGGCTCAGCTCATGGCAGTAACAGGATATCAGAATTAATTCCTTTTTTCATCTTGGACAGTTGGTCTTTCTGCAGGCACTGCTTTCCCATAGGACTCATTTTAGGAATACCACTGTAATCAGAGATCACATAAGGGCACTGTAGATGTCTCAAAATCTGAAACATGAATATGGTAAGGAACTTAGTCATGTGTCACTTGACTGTACTTCTTACAAATGCATCATTGGGCAATTTCTTCATTACGTGAACATCTCAGAACGTACTTACACAAACATAGCCAACTACACGCTTGGGTGATGTGGTATAGCCTGTTGCTCCCACACTATACCTTGTTACAGCACATTACTGTACTGAATCCTGTAGGCAGTTGCAATATAGTGGTATTTGTGTCTCTAAATATAGAAAAGGTACAGTAAAATATGGCTTAAAGATTTTAAAATGATGCCCTTATATAGGGCACTTACCATGAATGGGGATCGCAGGCCTGGAGGTTGCTCTGAGTGAGTCAGTGAGTGAATGTGGAGGCCTAGGACATTACTGTACGCTTTTATATGACTGGCTGTGCAGTCGGTTTGTTCACATCAGCAACACCACAAACACATGAATAATGCATTGTGCTACAAATTATGATGGCTACAACATCACTAGGTGATAATAACTTTTTATTCCATCATAATCATACATGACCACTGCTGTGTATGTGGTCTGTTGTTGACTGAAGTGTCACTCTACAAGGCATGACGTATTTGCAAATGTGTAATTCATGTTTTTCGATGCTCATGTATATAGTCTGAATAGTGTCCATGCCAACAGTGGCATGCTGTATTTGAGACACTTCTAAGTGAGTTCTTTTGAATTTATTAGTGTTTTCTAGGTACCCTACCTCTCCTGTGGCTCTTCCTATGCTGTTTTCCTGGGTCCCCTGGGGAAAGTGAGGATAGTGTGAAGGGAGAGCTCCATGTATTCCCCTAGACCTGAGGTGGCAGGGCCAGTTGGATCTTAGCTGGTCCATATGGCATCTTCCCTCAACCATGGGTTCAGCCTCTGGGCCATTAAATCAAACCTACTGGGCAGAATAGAAGTGCCCTTCTGTGCTTTTTACCTTTTCTATAAGGTTTTGTTCAGGGGAATGGACACAGGGAAATTCTTTTTGTTTATTAGTTCTTAAAAGTTAAAGGTATCTTACCATTTACTGTAAAGGGAAATAAGAATCTCAATACCTCCAGACTCCTTATGCAATAGAAAAGGTCAAGCCTGGAGGTTGAGTCATGCAGATAACACAGCTGCTACTAACCTTATGCATTAGACAGATGCTCAGGAAAGGTAAAAGGCCTCAGGCATCCAGGAAGTTCTGCACCCCACCCCAACATAAGGCAACTCTTGCTGGCCTCCCATAAACAGGGACATGCATATTGTCAAAACTTTAGGTGTGCGGACTAAGTCTTCTAAAACTGAAGTCTGTTCCATATCACACTTTCAGTGTTGATTACAAGTTTACCTTCCCAGGTGCAGAGCAGAGACAATATGAAATCAGTCATCACTCTCCCAGAGACATCTGCACATCTGATTTTTTCTTTACCCTCCTTTTTGTCTTCAAACATTTACCTTGTCTTTTTTTTGGTTTTTTGGTGGTAAATTGCATTTTAATTGAAGTTATGACTTGTGGCTATTTGTAAAATTTTTTGCAAATATTATTTTTTCCTTTTATAAGTCATGTATACATAGATCATGAATACATTTATGCATTTTGGGGGTACAATGTGTTGATTTTTTATACATTTTGGAGTGCTGACATCAAACTAATACAGCTTTCGCCTCATTTACTTGATTATTGTGTTAATACATTTATGTTTTATACTTGATAGATTTGACTTGTATCCTTGCAATATGCTGCATAGGTGTGGTCCCACTGTTTACCCTCCCTCTGTCGAACCTCCCCCCTCCTTTCCCTTCCCCGTCCATTTCTCTCCTTCATCCTGGGCTATAGTTGTGATCGTTCATAAGAAAGTATAAGTAAATATAAATTGGTTTCATAAAAGTATGGAGTAATTAGATACTTTTTCTTCCATTCTTGAGATACTTTACTAAGAAGAATATGTTTCAGTTCCATCCATGTGAACATAAAAGAGCATTTACCTTTCCTTATATAGATTTACTGAGCACTAATTAGAGCCTCATAACAGTGTAACCGTTTGCCTCACTGCCCACCACCCTCTTCCCTTAAATGCTGAGTTCCCAAATCCCTTTTCAGAGAGCACAGGTCACAAAGGCTTCTGTGAGACATCCTCAACCTTAGGCTTAATAAACCTCCACTGCTTGAGGTCTTTGCCTTGGTCCCTTATTTGGGGTTGTCATAGCTCACCTGCCATTGTCTAGCTGAGCAAACTGAGATCAGGGTGGCTTCCCTTGGGTCCCTGCCATGCTCTTCCTCCTATCTTTCCTTCTTAGAGCTTCTGTCCATGGGAATTACATTCTCATAATCTGTAATCTTTTCTTTCTATCAAGGAAGCAGATCTCGAGTGAGAGCTGCCTTGAGAAGACATCAGGCCAAACCCACCCCTTCCCAGATTGTCAGCCAGCCCCTGTATGTGCTAGGAAGTGGTCCCTTTTATGCAGAAGCCACATCTTAGTCTGAACAGCTGTCATTGTTAGGAAGTGCTCTGTATGAGTTTAAAGGGCTTCCTTGTAATTTCCAACCGGTTGCCCAGTTCCTATGGACTGACACAGCACCTTCATGTTCATTGTCCCTCTGAGAGACCCCTTTGACTCCCTTCACTCCTTTGCAGGTTCATCATTAGATGATCATGAGGTTGAACTATTAAGAAACTCAAATAAAACTTTTTTTTTTGCAGTTTTTGGCCGGGGCTGGGTTTGAACCTGCTACCTCTTGCACATGGGGCTGGTGCCCTGCTCTTTTGAGCCACAGGCACCACAAGAAACTCAAATAAAACTTTAAATTGTACTAGTGAGTTACCTACAGCTTTTGTTCATTATAGATTTACATTGAAGGAGAAAAGGAATTTTCTAACATAGAACTTAAGTTTAAACTTAAAGTCACAGGTCTGACTCAGTGTGCAGCTCCAACTTCTTTTATAGTTTTCCAAGAAAGAAGATCCCAAATAGGCTTTATGTGATAGACATTTAAAGGGAAAAGCAATTACTGTGCTGTAGAATTTAGTGTCAGTGACATCCTATAACCTGGCAGGAGTGTCCAACCTTTTTTCTTTGCTGCCCATTGGAAGAAAAAGAGTTGTCTTGGTCCACACATGAAATAAACAAATACTAATGAAAGCTGATTAGCAAAAAACAAGGCATGTGCATATTTTTCCTGATATCCAACACCATAGATAAGCAAAAAGTCTTCACAAAATCAGCACACAGCCCATAGGCCACAGATTGGAGACCCCTGGAAAGTGTACAGGTTGAACATCCCAAATTTGAAAATTTGAAATCCCAAATCCTCCAAAATTCAATTTTTTTTTTTTTGAAAACTAACATAATGCTCAAAGGAACTACTTATGGGATCACTTTGGATTTTGGATTTGGGGATTTGAAATGTTCAATTAGTATAAATGCAAATATTCAAAATCTGACTAATCTAAAACATAAAACACTTCTAAGAATTCTGGATGAAGGATGCTCAACCTGGACTTGGTTGTCGTATTAATCAGTAATAAGTGTAGGTAGGTATAACTTAAAGTCAAAATCTTTAGGGTTATGCTTGGAGTGAAAAATAGGAAAACTTAGTGTTTGTTTCATGAAGTAAACATTAATGGAAATAGATCATGTCACCCAAGGATAGAATAATTTATGTGGAGGATCCCATGTCATTATGTATTCTCCATGGCGTCTAACTTATTGAGTACTCAAGAAATGGCTCAAGAAACAACTTATCAGAAAACATGAAGAATATGGCATCTGCAGCCGTCCTTTCCATTTTCTCCTCTTCCTCTCTTTTCAAATACTGTCATTTTTCCCCCAGTGGGGTGAGCTAAAAGGAGAAATAATGGGACAAACAATTTGAAAAAACGAAGTAAAAAAGGAAAATTAAAGCTTTTATGTAATTCTTTTTCCTAGTGCAGAGAAGTAGTAGAATGAAGAAGGAAATGGGGACATAGGTGGGGAGGTGGGCAGAGAGCCTGACATTTGTGTAAATCATCATGGCACAAAGATATTAGTTCTCAGAGCCTGAAAAGTGGTACAGAGTGTAGGGTTACTTTCTAATAAGAGTGATCAGGGAGTTTCTCAGAAAGAGCACGGCAGTCTTTTAGGAGGTAGAGATGAACTCTAGGAGATCTTGGCTGGGATGGAGTGGATGCTTTTGGTGCATTCCAAAACCTGAATCCAAGAAGTTGCCATTCCTGGTGCACCCTGGGCACCATGGCACTGTTGTCTTCTGGAGCTGAAGCCACATAGTCAGGCACCTCAAGGCTTCTTCTCAGAATGTGTCTATTCCTAGTGTCTAGTCTTCATCTCAGTCTTCTCATCCAGAGCTTCAGCCCCCACCACTTTTGACACAATACCCACACTCACATCTCTAACTGTGACCCCTCTCTAGAACCACTCACCTGCATTTCAAATGATCCATCAGAAATCTCCAATTAGATGACCCAAATCACCTCAAATGGAACATTTTCCAAAACACAAATTCTTCGTTCTCTAGTATAAACCTACACCTCTTCTGAAAGTTGCTAGATCTTTGAATGATATCTGTGATCTCCTGGCCACCCAGACTGGAAATTTCAGAATCAGCATTATATCCCACCTGCTTTGTGCCTTCTTTTCTATTCAGTGATCAATTTTGGTCAATTCTTTCTCTCTAGCATGTACTCCATTCCCTTTTTTATCCCTCATCATCTTAGTTTAAATCTGGTCTCTCACCTGCATGATTCCTGGTATAACTTGGCTTTCTAACCCTCAAACACATGGTCCCATTGAGGCTGTTTTGACCGTTCCAGTGTGATCCCTGTGCCTGCTTCACCTTTTTGCTGGACTTTCTAATTCCCCCATGACCAGGCCCCACTTCCTTCTCACCTTTCTTGTACACTATCTCTCAACATGCAACCTCAGCTAGCAGAGTTGGTCTCATTTTTCTCTGAGGCTTTGTGCTTTCCTGCCTTTGAGTTTTGGTTTAAGCCATTCATCTCTGGAATATGCCTCTCCACCTCTACTCTGGCCATCTCCCATCTGTCTTTGTAGATTCCATCACTTTCAAGTGCATTTTAAATTCTTTTTCCTCTAAAAAGTCAACCGAATGTGATCTTTTTCTCCTGGGAACTCTTACTACTCTTGGCTTGTGTCACTTTACATCACATACCTATTGTTATTTGATTCTATGTTATTTCTTACGTACAGATTGTAAACTCATAAGGGATAGGGGCTATGACTCTTAATAATTTTATTTTTATGTATGTATGTGTGTATTTAAAGTGTGGCCAGGGCCTGGCCCGGCGCCCAGCTACCCTGAGCTATAGGGCTGACCCTTGTGCTTCTCCAAGCTGGCCACACCTGATCTTGATAATTTTAGTATCTCTCACACTAAAGGACAATGCCCTGTAGGGTAGTAGAATTTTAAGGAAAGTTCTTTTCCAATAGAAACCTTTTCTCTTATTATCAGAGTAAAAACGAGAGTGACTTAGATAGCTTTCAGAGTATTTTGCATTGGGAACATATTTTTTCTTTATGCTTAGATTTTGACAATTGGTGAAGGTCATAATTATGGTTTTCACAATGTTCTAGGATCTCTAAAACATTGTTTTCATTGACTGTAGTGTACCTAGAGATAACTTACATAAGCCAAAGAGTAGAAAAGATAATAGGTCATTTAAAGTATAATTATATTCAGAGATAAATTATCATATAAACTGACCTAATCATCTCACAAATATCTAATAATATATCTGCTTTTATAGAATTAGGCTTTTTCAAAAAATTAAGCTAAAACCCTACTATAGAGACTATTAATGGTAGAATTTCAAAATTTGCAAGTTTAGATGTCTCAATTTGGAGTTATGTTGTCTCATTAAATTCTAGAGTTTTATTTCTTGTTTTAATACTTAAAAATAAACAGATGCTCTTTTAATCATTGAATAGGACTTGGGTTAAGGAGATAACACCCTGAAGTAGAAGATTGTTAGCCTTTTTAGAAGGTTAATCAATGAAAATGAGGATTAATATGAAAGCTTTTTTCAACGTTAACTCTAGCATTTATACTCATGAATACTATAAAATACATTTACATACATAACACATTTGATTTTCTGTGTCTGGCATGCATTTTAAATAAGATCAGAGTAGACAAGAAGTGTTATTAATAACTCCTACAGAAACAGCCATTAACCTATCCCACATTCCATTGGCAAAGAGGCGTCATACTTTATTCATGGAAAAAGGAGCTGAGCGTGACTCATGAGGTCAGCTTTCAGAGAGGCTATTACCTATTTGAGATTAAGTCTTATTGACTTCTTTGTTTATTCCCTTTCAAAAACACTCAGATAATGCTCAGGTCCATCCAGAGATAGGATTAGACTGTAAGCACGTTTCATTTTGTTTTTAAGAAAGTTGACCGCTATGGTTATAAGATAAACTGAAAGATTGAGGAACATATTTTTATTCATAGTAAAAATAATGCCTGGTTGAATTGCCTTGTGTTTCTTGGCTGTCTTGTTTTATGAAGAAGGGATTGTCCACTTTCCCTTTCCAGATTCTACATTCTTTTAGTATCTGCTAGTGGTAAGCATGAGCTTAGTGCTGGGGCTGCTGCCACCTGGAAGCCAGGCTCCACACTCCTTAGGGTATGGAAAGGGAGGATTATACATATAAAGTCATGCAGGGATATGTTCACATTGCCATGAATGAAGCTTGCACAGCGTTTGGTGGGCAGGACAGGAAGGAAGCACTGGAAGGACAAAGAGTGGATTCTGCCTGAGTTTGGGTAAGGGAAGACCTCACACGGTGAAGGTCCTTTCCATGCTGGCTCAGCTTTAATGCATTACGTCTTCAGATATAATCATTCCACACCCAGCTTAGATAATGATAACCTTCTAGATTTGCTCTAAAATATTCCAGCAGAGAAAAATAAATAGGGGGAGGGGAAAATAGATGAAAAATTGGGGGCAAATTTTCAAAAATCATTGAAGCTGGATTATGAAACCATGAGGATTCATAATGTTGCTTATTTCACTTTTTGTGTGTATTTGAAAATTTCTGCAAGTGGTTATAGATCCCACCTTCTCCCTGTATTGCCTTTCGTGCTTTGCTTTGTTTTATGTATTTTATTTTTACATTTAAAATCCCCTAGAAAGCTCTTAGAAATCTTTTTTTTTTTTTTGAGACAGAGTTTCACTATGTTGCCCAGGTAGAGTGCCGTGGGCTCAAGTGATTCTCTTGTCTCAGCCTCCCAAGTAGCTGGTACTATAGGTGCCCATCACAATGCCCAGCAAATTTTTTGTTGTAGTTGTCATTGTTGTTTGGCAGGCCCAGGCTGGGTTCAAACCCACTAGCTCTGGTGTGTGTGGCTGGTGCCTTAGCTGCTGAGCTACAGGCATTGAACCAGAAATCTTTCTTAATCCTCTACTTTTTTGGATATAATATGGATAAGCAAGATTCCACATATTTACAATGCAAAGTTTTGATACATGTATATATTGTGAAATGGTTGCCACAGTCAAGTTACCATATTTTGCCACCATAAAATGCACACTTTATTGACCAAATTTTTGAAGGAAAGTATGGACATATGTTTTATATGGTTAATACCAATTCCTTATTGATATAAATGTTAATTCTTTTATTTGTGCTTATATGTTAAAAGTATAGCCCTAGAAAGCAATAAGGATATTCCTGTTCAAAATAATACCTTGGAATACAGTAATTGTGCCCCCTTCTTACTACTCCTCCCTGTGGTCATCCTCTCACCAATCAGGCAGCACAGCTGCAGGAATCTCCAGCCCACTTGTCTGACTGCACTGGGGACCACCATCACTGCCATCTTAGAAGTGGGCACACTGCCATAGCAGTGCGACTGTTAGAGTTGGGACCTCAACAACAGGAGAGCGGAGGTAGCTGTGCAGTGGCATCTTCTCATAGGTACAAGGTGTGGAGCCAGCCACTGTGAAGAAGTGGGGAGTGAGTCCAGGCAGAAGGTCATAGTGGTCTGCATGACCTGAGTGCCCAGCCTCCCGAACTATCCCCTCCCAGCCAACCCCCATCCCCACATCCTCTACTTTCCTACTTCTACCCATGTCCATGTGTGGAAATATGGCACAGCTGCTCTGCTGAGAACCCTAGTGGGCTTATTTCCTGGGAAGCTGGTGTGAGGGGCTAGGACTAGCCCTACCTTCCCCAGGCTCCTACCAGTAAATTCCTGCCTTTTCTCTTGATCAGCTGGCCCTATTCTGACGCTCCTTGGACACCAAGGAAGAACCCTGAGCTATGGTCTGGGAGATCTGTGTTCTGAGACCCAGTTTTATTAGTAGCCTGTTTTTGTGACCTTGAGCCTCAGTCCCTGGGAAGTTTCTATCTGCAAGGGTACCTGGCTGTGAAGCACAAAATCTCAAAGGTCCCTGAGCCTATGACTTGTCTGAACTCCCCCAAATGTTGAGCTGGCATAATTTCCCAAACTTGCCAGCAGAAGGAACATCTAGGTTGGATGCTTGCTAATGGAACGGACACCAAGTCTTTCTCCTAGAAAGGTGATTTGGTCTATTTGGGTGTGGTTCAGGAGTCCCATTTTAGCTTGTCCTCCTGGGTGATTTGTAGGATTTGCAAGTTTGGGAGAGGCTGGTGTCATTCATTCTAACTTCACTGAGTGCCCAAGGTCTGAATGACCCAAGAGGTCATGGTCTAGTAAAAACAAAAACAAAACCTGAAATATAAATGCAGAGTACTGCACTAGTGTATAATCAGGGAAGGCTTCCTCCTCAGCACAGTGTCCCCAGGCCTCAGAATGGGGCCAACTATGTGAGAGATGAGGCAGCCTAGAGAGGACTGGGACCTACCTTCAGGAACCTAGGGGAGGCCAGGCTAGCCCCCAGCCCTCACACCAGCTTCCCAGGAAGTAAGCCCATTGGGGTTCTCAGCAGAGCAGCTGTGGCCACATTCCCACCAACAGAAATGGGTAGGAATAGGAAATTAGAGGATGTTGGGATGAGGGTGGGCTGGGAGGGGACTGTGGGGGAGGCTGGGTGCTCGGGTCATCCAGACCATTCTCACCTGCCACCCAGACTCACTCCAGCTTCTCCACAGTGGCCAGCTCCATACCTTGTGCCTCTTGCAAGAAAATGAGGTGCCACCGAGCATCCATGTCTACCTTCTTTTTAAAAATTAAAACATAGGATTTTTTTCCCTAAAAGTCCGGGCAAAAAATGTGGATGCGCATTATACATGGGAGCTCATTATACATGGCAAAATACAGTAATCCACGCATCCATCACCTTGCATGGTAACCTTCTGGGGAGTGTGTGTATACGTGTGGTGTGAACATTTCACATCTACTTTCTGAGCACATTTCAAGTACACAGAATGATATTACTAACTGTCCACCCCATGCTGTGCACTAGATCTCTAGAACTTATTCGTCATACTTAACAAACTCTGAACCCTTTGACCAACATCTCCCATTCTTAAGAGATGAAATAGCATTGTGGTGAAGGAGGAGTGCTCTGATACAGACTGCCTGAGTTTACGGCCTACTCTGACATTTCCTTGCTCTGTGACTTTGAGCAAGTTACTTTTCTGTGCTTCTGCTTCTTCATTGAAAATAATAATAATAATGCTAATAATAATTAAATTGGTTTTAAAAACCATCAGTAGGTTTGATGGGAGCACTAAATGGATTTAAGACATGCAAAGTGCTTAGAACAGAACATTGCACAATAATAATCATGTTTCAGTGGTCATTTCCATTCATTGGTCATGTGTATAAAGTTTAATGTTGAGAAGGGTTTAAAAGCTCAGCTGGAAAATAGTCATGATTGATGAACATGTCTGGCATGGCATAAGGAGAGAGCTCCTGATTATGTCTAAGTCAGGCAGATGGCATCTATTCCAGTTCTAAATTTTTGTCATCACCTTGCACATGTGTGGTGAAAAGCGTTCTGAGTGTTCAACTAAAACATATATCATTTATGAAGCTGGGGAAGGTGAACAGTTGACTTTCATGGGAGTCTCTTACTGTTGAGCTATAAGCTTGGGGTTTGGATATTTATAAAATAGAGTTAAGGAGAATCATGTTTTGATATTTTTATCTAAAAGGATTGTATCTTGCCATTAGCATATTATTGAAATTAATGATATATTCAATTGTGTTCCTTATAAATGAAACATTTATGCAAGGTGACTAATACATAGCACATTAATCTAAGCTGATGGCATTTTAAACTTCTGCTCAAAATAGAAACTGAGAGTTGGATTGGATTTTATTTCTGTGCCTTTCCAGTGTCTGTTGGAAAAATGGGAACATTTGGTTTTTCAGTAAGTAAAGGACTTTGCCTGCTTCTCATTTTGGAGTCTGATTTCTGTTGTACTGGGGTTGACTGTGTCAAACGTTTCAACCCACTGTGAGTGGGTGAGGAAAGGAGAGAGTGGGAACAAAAACCAAAATAAGCTTCTGATTTCCTCTGGAAACACGGAAGTCACACAAATGTCACTGATGGGTTTAAGTATCTAGTTCCCTGGGATCTGTAATTATGTAATTTAAAGTATTCTTTTTAAGGAAAAAATAGAAACATTTTCACTGAATCTTGCTGTTCATTTTCCAAATTATTCCCACACATTCAGTTCTTTCTCTTTTCTCTGCTTCCTTCCCACACACTTACAAGGGAGAACATGGTTTTTCTGAATAGTATTCAGCATTGCCTCTAAGTGAAAATGTTCCCTTTATTGGTTAACAACCAGTTTATCCACCTCAACTCAGATATCTGGGTGAAACTGGTAGAAATCGCAGTGTCCCTGTAGAGCAGTGGTTCTCAACCTTCCTAATGCTGCGACCCTTTAATACAGTTCTTTGTGTTTTGTTGACCCCCAACCATAACATTATTTTCATTGCTACTTCATAACCGTAACTTTGCTGCTATTATGAATTATAATGTAAATAACTGATATGCAGGATGTATTTAGGCAACCCCTGTGAAAGGGTCGTTGACCCCCAAAGGGGTCATGACCCACAGGTTGAGAATCACCGCTTTAGACGTTTGTCAAGTTTACAAGTGCCATATTCTAGTATGTTCTAGCTCATTCAAGATGTTCAGTGAAGAAAAGAGACATGGAAATAGTAGTTTAAATAAGATATATGATACAATATGCATGCACAATATGCATCAAAATGAGAATTTATGGTAATTAGAATAGTGTCTGAGACAATTAACCTCACTGCATGCATACATTTATCATAAAGTTTAGAGGACCTAGAGTAAATGGATTCACCATTTTTGGCTTTCAAGATCTGGAATTCTGTGACTATTCTGTTTTTAACAGAATAGTAAAAACTATGGAGCCAATTAAGGTCTTCAGTAAAAAGTAATAGAATTGTATTCAAGAAGAATTAATATGAGAATGGTAAGTGAAGGTGTTTAGAGAAGGAAAACTGGGTGTGAGACTTCTGCCAAAGTTAGGGATGCTTTGCGTCTGGGCTAGACCTTAATTTTGGTATTTTTTTCTCTATCTGAATACAATGGAAATTTCGGAACACTATCAGACAGAGAACATACAGAGGCTTTATTGCCCTGGAATTTTTTTCTTCGGAAGTTGTATAAAATTCAGGGCTGTGAGGTACTTGGAAGTTATTTTCTTTCCCCTGCCCTCTGCTAAGTGCTGGACAATTTGGATTTTTAGTCCAGGACCAGAACAAAGATGAGGAGAGGCAAGGAAGGGGAAAAGAGGGGGAGGAAATATTTTTATACATTTTACTGCTTTTATCTTAAAAGAAATTATAGGTCAGAGGTCGCATTGTATCCCAACTCTAACTTCATTTGGGACAGTGGCAGAGAGGGAATATTAAAAAGCAAGTAAGCATAGCTTCTAGACTAATACTGCCTTCTCACAGGAATTTTGCAAATAGTACAAGCTTTGTATTACTGTAACATGGATAGGCTGTCTTCAGGGAAAGTTCTTAAAAATCCTTGTAGTATTTCAGTATTTTTCCTGAAGGCCATAGAAGCAGTAGACAGGGCTCAAATATCGATAATTCCTTTTTTTTTTTGTAAGGAGAAAGAAAGTAATTTACATGGTTACGTCAGAAGGTTCTTTGGGCTCCCTTAACGGGAAGTGATTAGCCTAATGGAAGCCTGAAGTATAAGGGTTTACAGTGGGAATGGAACAAGGGGGCCAGACAGAAAGAGTAGGAAGGTAGCATTCTGCACTGTGGGTAGAAGAGGAGAAGGGAGTTTAAAGGGTTCTGCCAAGTTCAGACCTAGACATGCACAGGTCCCAGAAGGCATTTCTATGACAACCTTGACTCAGATATCTGGGTGAAATTCAGATTTGGACTGAAATTATGGGGAGCAGCTGTGGAATATAAGTGATGTCTGGAACCATGAGTGACAACCCTGGCGGAGTATATGTAGAATGAAATGGGAGGGGGGATGCTGCAGATTTGTGGGGTGGGAAGGAGGATACCCCTAGAGCAGGTGATTTTGGAGGAGGACATAGAGTGTCAGCAACCAGCATCACAAGGGTCAAGGGAGCCAGCTTCATGGAAGGAGACGGCCAGTCAGCGATGTCTGTGCTTCAGGGCTGAGGAGAGAAGGGGAACTGCAGACTTAGTGATTAGGCTCACTGGTAGCTTTGAAGGGAGTTTGAACACAACACGTGAAGGCTGAAATCATGTTGCAAGGTAGGGTCGGAAGGTAAAGGTGGGGAACAAAGACGAGTCTTGGGAAGTTTGGGGATAAAGGATCGGACAGTAGAGGGAAAAAGATGTTTTGTTTTGCATTTGATTTCACTTTTTAAAATTCAGTTTTTGTTTTTAAGCACATTGAGCAATATTTATGCTTGGAGAGGAAAGATCCAGGGAGACACTGAAGATGAAAGCAAGTGAGGATAATAGGTGGAGCAACACCCAGAAAACATAAGGGGGCATGATAGTAACTGTACAAGGGGAGTGGGCAGCCTGGAGACAGGAAGGGGTAAAGGATGCATGTAGAGACGTTTTGGACACAGGAGAAGAGCTTCGAGGAGTTCACATTAGGTAGTCTCATTTGGCCCAGGAAATTAAAAATCAGAGTTATTTGAAAAGAGCAAACTCAATGGATTTGGGCAAGGGATTTCAAAAGTAACAAAGTATGTGATGCCTGCCTTGAGCAGTATACTGGTGGTTGGTAAAAGGTGAACGGGAGAATTGCAGAGTTGCATGGAACACCCACAGAACAAAACTTTATCCTGGAAACAATCTAATGGACCATAGGACTGTCTTCAATGATGTCTTGATTGTACTGTAATTTATAGTAATTAAAGTTCCAGAGTTTATGTATGTTTCTTAGGAGCTTTGAGTCAAGTGGTACCTAAACCCAACTCCATGGAAGCAAAGTGCTGACTGAAGGTCGGGTAGGGAGCCCTGAGCCCTCTCTTTCTCCCTCTCCACTTCCCTATCCTGACCACCTGTATCCGTCCCTAAAGAACTCCATGGAGTGCAATTGGAAATCACTATTTTTTTTGCCAGGTATGCCTAGTTGGCTCAAGAATTAGAGAATTCACTATAGTCGAAAGGGTAAAGTCTCTTCTAAAATTTAACTTTATAATTATCACTGCCAAGAAAAGTATTTTCTTACTTGCTGGTTTATAATAGGACCCTTGTGTGTGTGTCTTTAGACACAATAGAATTTTCTGTAATGACAAAAAGTTCTATAATTGTGCTCTTGATTCAGTAGCCATTAGTCGCCTGGGGCTGTGGAGCTGCTGAAATGTGGCTAGTGTAACGGAGTAATGGACTTCTAAATCTTATTTAATGACTTTAAATTACTCCATGTGGCCAGTGGCTCCTTTATTAGACTATGCAGCTCTAGATTGTTATAGTTTTGATTTTCCACAAGATATACTAGTACTTCTGATAATCACATCCTTAAGATTCAGAATGGTAGATATTTTCTTCCTTTTTGTAGAGGTGTCCCACATCAATCCGGAGTTGGTGACATAGAACTACAGAAGATCTCAGGTTTCCTTTAAGATTTCAGGTTATCCTTTAAAGCCTTGTGTAGGGTTTGTATCCGGGGACACTTTTCCGAAACCATCAATGTAGTCTCTATTTCTGATTGGCTGTTTTATAAGTTCATACCATTGGTCAGAAAACTGAGTCATAGAAGATGGAATGAATCATCCACAGCGATCAGAGCCATTATCCTCGTAGAGAAGAACAGTGGAGCAAATGTCTTTTAACATTTTGTTCAAGATTCCTTCATAAAGGATGAATAAAATAACCTAATCTCTATACAAACTAGAAGGGAAAAGTGAGGGAGAAAAAAAGAGAAATATATTAAAAGAAAAGATGGAGGAGGAGGTAAGGAAGCGAAGGGAGAGGACTGGTGAGGTATCTATGACGGGGAATAGCTAAGAAGGGGCAGGAGCCCTCTGCGTGCTCTCAGCCTCTTTCTGGTTTTCCTGAAGACCTCCCATCCAGACACTTTCCTACCTCATTCTCCCCCAGGCAGGGGCATAAGAGCTAAAGCCAAAGCCTGAGCCTGAGGCAATTCTTTGGGTCTCTTGATATGTGGAATTGGGTATTTTCAATTAAGGTAAACTCCAGAATACTAATGAAAAACTCTTCAAACAGAAAAAAACAATTTAAATGGGTGTTTAGATAAGAAGAAAACTTCATTTCTGTGACGTGCACATTCTTAACCCCTCAAACTTGCTATGTTAGAACTGTTAAACCATGTAGTCACCTGTGTTGTACATTCTTGAGCCACTTGAATAGAAAATAAGACAAGATGTCAGAGAAATGTGCAGCATTAATGAAGTGAAAGGTAGATTTTTGTATCTGCTAACAGTTACCACCAGCTAAAATGAAATATTGTAGACATGGCGATTAAGAACGTCTAGATCCCATTAAGGGTATAACTGCTGTTTAGTCAACCAAGGCAAAAATTGTATATGGTGAGTATGGGAACTTTTCAGACTAAACCAGTATGTTTTGTTAAAAGTTCTTACACAGTTGAATGTGTGAGACAGTTTGGGTTCCTTTGGTGATTTCAGTAAAAGAACTTCACCAGCCAGGGTTTGAAGGCTAATGGGTCCTACGTGCACATGTGAAATGTGTGAATTTGACATTGACATTTGAAAGTTCCTTTCTGGTCACATTGTAAGAATGACTTTTACCCAGGCTGCACATCAACCAGACACATACTCCAGAGTAACCAGTAATGAGAGTCACTAATGACTGGGCATTGTTCTTTCTCTGTTTTTCTTTAGACTTAGTTTCACTTGCCCAAAATCATAACAAAAAAATAACAGATTTAGATATTGGAAAGATTGTGCTCACTGAAGATTATGTGTCTTTTATATCATTGTATCTAATCTGTCCTTCATAATTACATGTGAAAATTTGTTTTGGTTTTCTATAAATTTGGAAGGTAGTGAAATATCAGGAAGAAGAGCAAGACTGGTGGACAGGACTGCAAGGTCCAGTCCTCAGCTCCTATGTTAACTAGCTGTGTACTCTTAGCCAAGCTCATTTTTACTTGTTTGGGCCTCAGGTCTTCATAAGCAGAATAAGAGAGTTGAACCCAGTGATATTCAGCATTCTCTTCGAATGATTCTTTAAAAACAAGTCTCATAAATGTTAAGCTGAATGGCAGAATGTATGTATTTATTCTACTTAATGGTTGTAGGACCCAAGCAGAGCATGATATCAACCAGATCACCCAGGCATTGCAGGGCTGATGTGTAGATATCTGTGAATAATGTGCTGTTTTAACTTGGAGCACACTGAGACATAAATAAAACGTGAGCCGGCTGCCATAAATCCGCCTCCATGCCTGGCTTCCAGGCTCCACCATCTCTGCTGTGTTGGGCTGTGTGGGGTTCAGTCCAGATATCTGCCAGACAGTTCAGGACTTTGTGAGGACAGAGGGTTACACTGAGAATAACTAAACCTGTCTGATAGAGTTAAATGTATTTACTATGTATTGTTGTTACCCTAAATGTATGCAATAAATTTAGATTGTATGTGATAGGTTTTAATATAAATGTCTAATTCTTCCTTTCTAAGGAACTGGTGAGAACTTTCTCCCTGTATAACTAAGACATTGAAATTTCACATTCTTATATCAGAGCCTTTCGTCTGGGCTTGTATTTATATATAGGAGTTCTCCCTTATCCACAGGGGATATGCTCCAAGACCCCCAGTGGATTCCTGAAATACAGAGAGTACCAAAACCTATATACACTAGGTAAAGTTTAGTTTATAAATTGGTCCATAGTAAGAGATTAATAATATCTCATAATAAAATAGAAAAATATAACAATATACCAGCATTAATACCCTTTGGGCTTGCCATCCATGATTAAGTAAATAAAGGTTACTTGAACATAAGCATTACAGTACTGTCATAGTCAATCTGTTCACTGAGATGGCTTCCAAGAGATTCACTGGTGGGGAGTGAAACAGTGAAGTGAGAGGAAGTGAAGTGGGGAGTGAGACAGCACAGATCGATCCACTAGACAGAGGGGTGACTTATGTCCCAGGTGGGTTGCAGTGGAATGGTGAGGGAGTTTATTACACTGCTCAGATCAGCTTTATGAACAGCTTTAAGTGTAGCCCAGCAATTTAAAACGTATGGATTGTTTATTTCTGGAATTTTTCATTTAATATTCTTGGACTGTGATTGACTGAGTAACTGAAACCTGGAATAAGAGGGTCACTACTGTACTGATTCAAAGTCAGCTCTAAGTACAGTGTTTCTTTGCAGTCTTGCTAACTAGGTTTACGTCTTCTGAAAAATTCCTTCATGCCCTTTTCCTTTCCTGAGAGCTTTCCTTTACTGTGTCCATGAAACTGCCTCTAGTTTGAGTACTTTTAAATTTTTCCCATTTAAGAAAATCTAAGCTCTTGGTAATACTGCTAAGAGGATAAAATCCTGAGTCTCCGTATATAAGCAGACATTAGGCTATTTTAACTAAAGATGATAAATTTTCAGAAACTAATTGAAAAAAATCTAAGTAGTAGTAAAGCTCTATTAATCCTACATAGTTTCTTTTAATTTTATTTTTACCTTGTGTGTGCTTCATACAATAAAAAGGTAATAAATGGCCTAGTGTATACTGAATAGTAATTAGATATCTAATGTTATGAATTTTAAATTTCATGTATGGCAAAAGTTTTCATTCCTTTATTTGATATTTTGAAAAATATCTCATGAAATTTAGTAACTCTAACACTCTAGCTCATTAAGATTTGTAACTTATGAGTTTGAAATATAGAAATTATTTGATTATGTTTTGAAGGTAAAAAGTTAACTAAGATTTGTAACAGAACGTCCTTATTTCTGATTCTGTGTCCTCTCCCACAGATCTTACTGCTGTCTGATGATGGGCTATAATCTGACAACGTGTGCCCTCCAGCTTCCTACAGTGGCGGCTTATCTAGTTTTTAAGCATATGGTTCTGTGAAATTTTATCCCCCCTAAGAAAATCTGTCTGTAGCTCTAGCTACAGGGGTTAAAATAAAGACCTACAATGAGCAAATGTCAGAAGATGGCTAGATCATTACTGTGAAGGATAGAAATGAAAAAAGGAAATCCACTATTATCACTGTTAATTTCTGTGGCTTTAAAAAGGCTAGCCAAAGCCGATTCAGTGAAGAAAAGGCACATGTTGCAAATATTGCAAAAAAGGAAACAAAATCTAAGACACTGTTCATGGAGGATCAAAGAAACTAAAAAATTTTTAGAACCAGTAGGTAAGGAAACCAGTTGCAATATACAGGATTAAAAGAATAATGATACTCCTCTTTAGCTGCTAAAAAATATAAGGGGGGGATGGAAGCCCTGAATAATAGAAACAAAAATCCAAAAATTAAACAATGTGTAAAGACTTGTGAAGAAAGCTGCAGAAATTTGCTGAGGGACAAAAAGAGAATATTTGAATAAATGAAAATAAACCTTTTGTGCCTGGATAGCAAAATTCAATACCATAAAAATTGTTCCATCTCTCCCCATAAACTTAAAAGGATGTGTTACTATACAAATCACTATCCCAGTTGGACTTGATAGAAAAGGTTCTAATATGTATCCTTAAGAATAAGTGTACAAAAATAATGGAAAAAACTTGAAAGTGAAAAGTAATGAAGAGGCATTTGTCTCTTTAGTTTAAAATATTTGTAATAGTCAGAACAATTGAACTGTAAACAGGCATCTCAGTGGAATGGAATAGAGAATCTAAAAATAAGCTCAAAACAATCAATCACAGTCAGTCTTTTCATTTATATATAATACATACGTGATATATATGTTTATATCAAACATATGCATTTAATGTGGAAAAAACAGATTTTGGATAAGTATATTTCAGAAAAAAGTTAGATCTCTATCTCCAATTATATAACAATAAATAACTTTAAGTTGAGTTATAAGTAAAAATCAAAAACAAAAACAACACCATCAAACCATCAAACACTGGAAGAAGATACAGGTGAATAAATAATCTGAAGATGGAGACAAGTCTTTCTAGTCATGGTACCAAAAGCAGAAGCTCTAAAGGAAAAGTTTAAATGATCATTTTCAATAACTTCAATCTACACAAAAAGATGGAAAATTCTTTTCAATATTTTCAGCCTAAATAATATTTAAAACTTCTATAGGTGATAAAATATAAATTATAAGGGAAACATTTATAAGTTTTATGGACAATGGTTATCACCCATAATGTTCTACATACTTCTACATTCTTATAAACCAGTGGTTCTCAACCTGTGGGTCACAACTGACAGGAACTGTATTAAAGGGCTGCGGCATTAGGAAGGTTGAGAACCACTGTTATAAACCATTTTTGAAAATACTTTTTCCACTTATTTTCTTCAAGTATTGTAAAGCCACTTTTGTAGGTATGAACAGCTGCTTCAGGGGTGGAGAACCTTCTTCCGCGCATGTGAGTTTTTACTGTAGAGACTGGACCTGGATCAAGACTGTGGGGTGGATGAATCATGAGTTTAACTTCTGTGGACTCTAGAAATTGAATGGTAATACTGGCTGTGTGGGCAGACACATGTCACAGTGCAAGGTGGTCCCCCACGGTCCTGTCGTTGGCCACTGTTCTTGAAGCTTCCCACAAATTTTTTAATAGACATACTGTTATATATGTCCCAGCAGTAACGGTCCTTTGTCCCTCCAGAGGAAGAGTTGTGATGTTGAGAAGAGTTGAGAAGTTGAGAAGAGTTGCGGCTGTTTTCTTTCCGACACTTGTGGTCCACTTCAGGGTTTTTTTTTTTTTTTTTTGGTGTATTTTCAAGAGAAAAAATGCACACTGTCAAATGATATTTATTCTGTGGATCAGACTGGTAAATCCAGGTTCTATCACCAGTAATGTGTCAGAAACACATCTAGGCTTGCCTCTCTCGAATCTGACCAGTATCTCTTCACACCATTCAACACAGATGGATGTGCTTTTGCCAAAATGTGAGGCACTCATGGGAATGAAACTTTCCCAACTTGAAGATGATTGTACAGGATTTTGGACACTGCCAGTGACCCAACCTGTAGTGTTGCTTCAGTGTCCTTAAATGTCACTCGAATATTTTCATAAACTACTTTTTCCATGGTAGCAGTGTTTTCCTTAGTCATTGCAGGTGCCAAATGCCTACTCCTCTCCTTGTCTTTCAGTGAAGTTAGACTCTTCTAAAGTCTTGAAGTCACTGAAAAACTGTTACATGGGGAAAGAATGTCTCATGAAGCCTGTTGCCCGAGGCTTTCAGACTCCTTTAAACCACTTTTAAAATCACAGAAGATCATCACATGAGGGTGTCATCTCCCCAGCTCTACAGCTGATGCCAATTGACTGCCATGGGGACAGAAATAAATGAATACCCCCAGCAACACAGATAAGCCAAGCTAATTGAAACTTGCAGGGGTGAATCAGAAGGGACGCTGTTGTGGATTGTATTTCTTGAAAGTGAAATAATGGGCCATAACACAGTCTGCCTAAAAACTTTTGTAATGATGTGTGTATGTGTGTATGGAGAGAGAGGATATATGTATGTCCCACTGTCTGCTGTCTGCAAGCTGGAGACCCAGCAAAGCCATCAGTATAGTTTGGAGGCCTGAGAGTGACTGTGTAGAGTGGAATAGATTCCAGCGAGGTTATAAAGGCCTGAGAACCTTCCAGTCTGGTTATAAGGGCCTGAGAACCAGTGGTACTGAGAGCAGAAGATCCATGTCCTAGCTCAAGCAGCCAGGCGGAGAGAGAACTCCACCTTTCTTTGCCTTTTTGTCCTGTTCAGGCCCTCAGAGCTTGCCCACCCACACTGGGAAGGCCCATCTGCTTTACTTAGTCCACCAGTTCAAATGCTAACATCTTCCAGAAACACCCTCACAGACATACCAGAAAAGTAATGGTTAGCTATCTGGCCATTCGGTGGACCAGTCAAGTTTATGCAAAATTAAATCATCACAACTTAATATGTAATGAATTGTTACAAATTGGTAAAAAATACACAAAGAAACCATGTTAAATAGCACAAAGGGCAGAGGAGATAAATGGTCATTCATAAGAAAAGTGAAGCCAATTATCAAACTTAAATATTTTACTATCACTATTAATATAATAAAACAAACATGATATTCTTGGCTCTTGTTATTAGACTGGCAACGATTGAAAAGGATGATAATATGTAGAGTGTAGGTGAGTATGCGGCAAACTGGACACTCCTATACACTGAGGTCGAATTCACAAATTGGTGCCATATTTAAGGCAATACTTCAGTTTTTATATATTTTCTATAGATATATATATTTTTACTATATATATAGAAAAGCTCACTTTATTTGCCCATGACATTATCTTGCATATATTAAATCCTAAGAAATCCATTAAGAAACTATTATAATTAATAAATAATTTCACCATGATTGCAGGATACAAGATCAATATTTCAAAAATCAATTGCATTTTTATGCAATTTCTTACACTGGAAAGAACAATCAGAAAAAAAATTAAGACAATGATTCACCTATAATAGCATCAAAAAGAATGAAATACTTAGAAATAAATTTAAGTTCAAGATATATACATTGAAAACGCAAAACATCACTGAAAAAAATTAAAGAAGACTTAAGTAAACGAAAAGGCATGCCATTATTGTGGATTGAAAATTTAACAATTGTTAAGATGCTAATGCTCTCTAAATTAAACTACAGATTTAATGCAATCCCTACTAAAACCTCAGATTGCTTCTTCGTAGATGTCAGTAATATTTTAAAAGAAAATTCTTAATATCATGAATACTTTATTTTGAAGTAATTCCACATAAGGAATTATCTTTTTTTAAAATTTTTCTTACTTATACATGTATATATTAGGGCCCACTTTTGCCTTCACAGAATTAAAAAGGCTAAATTTAATGACAATAACAATGTTTAACATAAGGACTGAGAACAAAAACCTCGTAAAGAACGAATGAAGATAAATACATTCAGAAAAGAAATCAGACGATTGCTGCAACGAAATATTAAGCAATAATAATAGTAATACTGCAAAACAGTAACATTCACATTGCCAGATAGAAGTATATCTATTATAGAATACTTTGATCAGTTAACTTCTTATTTTGTTTTTTCCAAAGTCTCAAAAAAATAGACAACTAATATTTATAAATGAAAGTAAAAGATAATTTCAAAAAAAATAGATGATGCCAAATATTATAGACAAAAGAAAAAGAAATACTTCAAAAATCATTCTACTTAATCTGGATACATCTGATAAGGAATTATCTTAAGGAAGTAATCAAACATGTATTTAAAGCAGTGCTCCTTCATTCTTGTTATACATAGTAATAACAAAATATAACCACCGAAGTCTATCTAAGAATACTGGTTGAAGCAAAGCCTTGTACATCCACATAATTGGATACCATGAAACCCTTAAAAGCAGTGGTTGTGTCTGTTTTTACCCAAGCATCCATGGTTATTTATAGAAAAAAGTCAGGTTTTGTGCCTGTAGCTCAGCGGCTAGGGCACCAGCCACACACCCGGAACTGGCGGGTTCAAATCCAGCCCAGGCCTGCCAAACAATGACAACTACAACCAAAAAAAGAAAATAACATAGCCAGGCAATGTGGTGGGTGCCTGTAGTCCCAGCTACTTGGAAGGCTGGTGCAAGATAATCGCTTAAGCCCAAGAGTTTGAGGTTGCTGTGAGCTGTGACACCAAAGCATTCTACCCAGGGGACAGTTTAAGACTCTGTCTCCAAAAAAAAAAACCCAAAAAACAGAAAAGGAGAATATATGCACAAACTAATTGATATATATTAAAATTATAATAAAAGTCAAATACTTAGATTAATTTCTACTTTAATGTTAATGGTTGGGATTATTAGAGACTTCTAAAGATGCTTATCCACTCATGTTTTCTAAATATAGACAATGATTCAAGAAAAGAAGAAAAACAAATTTGGAAATATATCTTTAAAAGAAGAGAAGAATAAAAATACAGGGGAAAAAAATAAGGCTAATTGACCCACAGTTACCAGGGTTTAAATTTCAATGTGATGGGAGGAAGTTTCCCACTTAAAGATGCTCTGATCCCCCTGGGGTCTGGTATACACATGGCAATCCCCTGTTATTGAATTCAGTTCATTCTGGCAGTGGAGATCAAAGTCAGGCAGAATCTCTACGACATTCTGACAAAAATTAAAAGATAAAAGAAGGCTATATAAAATAATTGATACAGCGAGAAAAAGCAGAAGCTGCTTGGGTCCAGAAAAGATCTTGATAAAAGCTGCTTTAATAAGTCATGTCATGTTACGAAATTGACAATATAGGGAACAACATGGCCACAGCACTTCACTGACAAAGTGTAAGAGCATTTGAAATTTTGCCATCTCCCTGAATTTCTCAAGGGAGTGTTATTTCTGTGATCATAAAATTCTTTATAATTCTTATTACTTTTTAAGAGATAGCAATATAGATATTTTATGGGATAGCTATAAGGAATAAGTCCCACTTATCCCTGAGGAAACAATGTTAGTACAAGTTTGACAGATCTTATCAGGCATATCCTTGAAAATGTCTTTGATCCCATCTAGATTTGGAAAAAAAAAAACCCCAGAAATATTGCTTAAGAGCCTATTAATTTTAGTTTGGCTGGGTAGTTAACTAATAAGGCAGAAACAGTTATAGAACATGAGGATCTAGACATTAAGAAGTTCATATTTAGGTTTTTTTTTTAGATAGTTGGTTAAAAAAGACTTCCCTATGTAACATTTATTTTATATAAGGAATTATATGTATATGATGATTTTGTAACGAAATGCTGAGCAGAAAGTTGCATTCTTTATTGACACAAATTTAATATATATATCTAATTTGTCTATGTGTAATATCTATACACATAGACACACACTTTGCTTTTGCACAAGCAGTGTCATGTAGGTAGATATGGAAAGACTGAAATACAATAATGAAGTTAAGTTCCTCACAAGGTGTATTTCTGCTTAATAGCAGGCCATTGAATGAGCACAGAATTTAAGCAAGACGGTCAAGTCCAAGGCCCCACTCTGCCATTTACTCATTTACTGTCTCACTTTTCCATTTCTCCAAACCTCATTTCCCACTGCATTATGAGAATAAAAACATATAATTGAGGCTCCTTTAAGCTAAAGGATATTAAATGTAGAATAATAGGAATGCTTATTTTATAACTTAATCCTAAGCAGAAAGTTGCATTCTTTATTGACATGAACACAGCCTGTGGATTAAGCGTCTGCCCTTGGGTAAGCACTTGAAGATTTGCAGAGGGGGAAGGAGTTAGGCTTATAGGATGGGGGGCTTTGGGTTGATGGAAATGACAGGGAGAACGTTTGCACTGGGAACCAGTCATTAAAGAGGAGACCTGTCCAAATCAGTCACCCTGTGTCTTCTGTCACTACCTCTGGCTGTGTTTCCTTCTCACTAGCCACATGGACGGTTTTTGCTGATGACTAAACTGAGAATCTGTTTTCCTTTTATTTAATGCAAGAAACATTGTTTCCTCACCCATGTTTGCAGCTACTCTGGGAAGATCTGGATTGCTGTTTTTTCCTTCCTCAGTGGCATCTGTGTATAGATGAGACGGTATTTTGGCACGGTTGTCTAGAATTGGCTTCACTTACTTCACGGTTGTCTACAATTGGCTTCATATTAGTCTCTTTGTCTAGCCAAGGAAAGGAGATGGATAGTTTAGAAAAAGGCCAAAAATAAGAGCTATTTGATTACCTTTTAGAGACTCTTCTAGGAATTGAAATTTTCATGTACTCAATGGTCAGAAACAGAAAGGAAAATGGTACTGCTTTATCTAAACAAATTCATATCCCTGCTTATTTCACTGGTTCTTTTATTCAGTCACCTTAAACTGTCAGAAGGATTTGTCATGTAGGGAGGAATTTAAAAATGTAGCTTTTGTGAACAATTCATGATTGTCAAGCACTTGATCTGCGTTGTCCCCAATGTCTTGTTTCATGCCTGCTCTATACTAGGTGCTAAAAAATATTTTTAAATTGCTGTGGATTTTTTATAAACAGACTTTATGATACTTAGGAATTTTCCCTTTATACTTAAACTGTTAAGAGTATTTTTAATCAAGAAAGGATGCTGAACTTTGTCAAATGCTTTTTCTGTGTCACTTGAGATGACTTTTATTGCTTTGTAACTTTCATCCTGTTTATGTGATGTATTGCATTGTTTTATTTGCCTATGTTGAACTAGCCTTGCATGCCAGGGACGAATCTCACTTGGTCATTGTCTTAGTCCGTTTTCAGCTGCTTATAACAGAATACCTGAAACAGGATAATTTATTTTTAAAAAATAATTTATTCTTATAGTTCTGGAGGTAGAGAAGTCCAAGGTTGAGAGGCAGCATCTATGATAGCCTTCTTACTAGGGGGGATTCAACAGAGTCCCAAGGCATTGCAGGCCATCTCATGGCAAATGGGCTGAGCATAATAATGTGTTAACTCAGGTCTCGTCCTCTTCTTATAAAGCCTCCTGTTCTAATCCCATGATAATTCACTAGTCCATTTACTCATTAATCCATTAGTCTGTGAATGGATTAGTCCACTCGTGAAGGCAGAGCCCTCATGATTCAATTGCCTCTTAAAGGTCCCACCTCTTAACACTGCCACATTGGGGAATAACTTTCAATGTGAGTTTTGAAGGAGTCATGATGTATAATACATTTGATATGTTGTTGAATTCAGTTTACTAAATATTTTTATAAATACTTATAAGTATTTTTAGATAGGATACATTAATGTTCATGACAAAAGTATTGGCTTACAATTTTATTTTCTTGAGATGTCTTTGTTTGTCAAAAGTCCTAAGGCAATGCTGGCCCTGTAAAATGTGTTTGGAGATATTCCCTATAGTTCTGTTTTTTTTGAAGAGTTTAAGAGGCATTGGTGTTAATTCTTCTTCGAATGTTTGGTAGAATTCAGCCTAAAAGCTGTCTGACTGTGGGCTTTTCTTTGTTGGGAAGTTTTGAATTGCTGCATCAATCTCCTTATTTGTTATTGGTCTGTTCAGGCTTTCTATTTCTCCCTGATTCGACCCTGGTAAATTGTATTTTTCTAGAAGTTTATTCATTTCCTCTAGATTATCTACTTATTGGCATATAATTAATTGTCTGTTATAGTCCCTTATGATCCTTAAAAAATAAAAATAAAAACAAATAAAAATTGGGTAGATAACCTATTCAGCCATAAAAAATAATGGAAATTTTACATCTTTTGTATTTACCTAGATGGAGTTGAAAGACATTCTTCATAGTAAACTATCACAAGAATGAAAAGCAAGTAGCCCGTGTACTCAATACTAATATGAAACCCATTGATAAACAGCTGCATGCCCACATATGAGAAAATACAATTAAATTTAAGTTGGGAGGAGGAGGCAGGAAAGAAAGGGGAGGAGGGAGAGGGATTAATAAGTTCTCACCTAATGTGCACAATATAACCATATACAGCACATCCCCAGGGCAAAGGGCTCAACTACAACTTGAATTTTACCTAACAGATGCAAACAATGTAATCTAATCATCTATACCCTCATATTCATCTGAAATAAATAAAAAATAAAAAAGTAAAAATTAGAAATAATTTTAAAACTATAATAAAGATCAAAACTATACTTTCTTTTTTAAGTTTTTTTTTACTATTATTTCAGGTTCATTGAGGATACAAAGAATCAGGTTACAATGTTTGCATTTGTTAGGTAAAGTCCCTTTTACCATTATGTCCCACCCCCAAGAGGAGTGCCATATACTCTAACATTGTGCCCACTAAGTGGGAGCACACTCATCTCCCTGCTCCCTCATTCCCCCACCCCCCACCCTGAATTGATTTGAGTTTTTCTCTTATATGGGTATAATATTACATTGTCTACTGCCTTCATTTTAGAATTGAGTACATTAGATTCTTGCTTCTCCATTCTTGTGATACTTTACTAAGAAGAATGTGTTCCAACTTCACCCAGGTTAATGCAAAAGATGTAATACAAAACCATAATTTCTAATAAATTTCTTTGCCTTTGGCCTTTGTGTGGTTCAGTTTTTTAAAAGCTTCCTGTTTTATATTTAATATTCTTCTATTAATACTTGAAACATTTTATTCAAGTTTACAATCAGCACTCATGGTTTTAATTTCTCTAAATAAGTACCTCTTTTGTTTCCTTTAACTGGGCTTATGTTTTAAAAATACTTTTTCCTGTTTACATTATCTACTGATCTCATCTTTAACTTTTCATGGATAGTTAGAATGCTCTGTGATTCATTATGTTTGTAATTCCCATTTACAGGTTTTTCTTCTCTCTTTGAGGTTTTATCATCATTCATTAACTTACCACATTGGTATTTCTATTTTAATATTCAAGTCATACAATTTGAGAAAATAAATTTTTGTGAGCCCTAGTTAAATTGAGAGTTTCCTCTGAGAATAAAATCATAGTGCTCTAACCTTCCCCAGGATCCTCTCCTTCATCCTCCAGGCTGCCATCCTCCTCCAGACATGGCAGACATGTGACTGTGTAGGCAGGTAATTCAACTCTGTGATGCCAGGTACTCTGATCAACACACCTTTGCCAAATGTTTGATTATATCATTGTTTTACAGAAACAATATATAATTGTTCTCCCTTCTCAACAGGTAAAGATTTTAGCCTAGCATTCAAGATTTTCCTCAATCTACCCCAAATCTATTGCCCAAGCCTTAGTCCATTGGTAATGAGAAATTGGACAGATGTTCAGCAAATTTTTATTTTCGGACTGGGCATATTGTTTGCTACCTGTTTTAATTGGAGGGTATCTATTTTAATTGGAGGATATTTAAGATGATGAAAACTTGGTTCTGGCTATTAGAGGTTGTAACTTTGTAGGGGACACTGACATTCTATTTAATGTGAATTATTATAGTATAATGTAATATCTGAAGAAGTACAGATATGAAAAAATAAAGCATCTAAAATCTGGTGGCCTCCTTATAACCATTAGGATGGCTATTATTTTTTTAAAGAAAAGCAGAAAATAATAGCAGTTGGTGGGGATATGGAGAAACTGGAACACTTTTATATTGCTGGTGGGACTAAAATGGTGTAGCTACTATAGAAAACAATATGACAATTCCTCACAAAATTAAAAAGTAAAATTTCTGTGTCATCTGGTGCCCAAAGACTTGACAGCAGGATCATAAAGAGAGATATTTGTATTCCCATGTTTCATAGTCACATAATTCACAATAACCAAAAAGTAGAAGCAGACCAAGTATCCACTGATGGATGAATAGATAGACAGAATGTGGTATATCCATACAGTGGATGTAATTCAGCCTTACAAAGGAAAGAAATTCTGGCACACACTACAGTATGAATGACCCTTGAGAACATTGTGCTAAATGAAATAAGCCAGGTATAAAAAGACAAATCTATCATGATTCCTCTCATGTGAGGTATCTGGAGAAGTCAACATAGGGACAGAAAGTAGAATAATGATTGGCAGGGACTGGAGGGAGGGAAGAATGAGGAGCTATTGTTTAATGTGTAAAAAGTTTCAGTTTGGGAAGATGTAAAAATTCTGGAGATGGGTGGTGGTGATGCCATAATAATGTAAACATACTTAGTGCCACTGAACTATACACTTTAAAATAGTAAATTTATATTTATGTGTATATTATCATGGTTTAAAAATAACTTTAAAAAGTCCAGTGGCAACCAGTGGTGTGGCAGTTAATAAGGAACTAGGAAACTAAACCAAGTGGGCTAAATACCATTTTCATGACCGTAAGACCACAAGTAGGGCCAATGGGGCATAGATGTTTCCTCCAATAGCAGAAGCACCTTACAGATAAATCTCTAGCATCAGTGTGAGGGATTCGGGTATGTAGGCATCGCATACACCTTCTCTGGCAGCTTCATTGGTTGAAAATAAGTAGCTGCTTGAGTAGTTTGTGATTGAACCCGAGAAACGGTGTTGCCAAGCAACATATGACTGGTGTCAACTGAAGTAAATCTAACATTAATTTCATATCTCCTAAAATTATAGAAGAAATACTGAATCTAAATGTTTTCATTTCTACCTACTCTATTGAATAACATAAACATTTGTGAAGAACATTCTGTGTAGTTTCTATAAGAACAATGTTTCATGGGGCGCCCCCCTGCGTATCCACCATGTTTTGTTTCCTTCGCCAAGACACATTCAGTCTTTCAGAACCAGAGGCAACATGGGGATATGTACTACTGCATTTACTCTGTGAGGACTGAAGCTTTACTTGGAAAGTTCTAATGTCACTCAGTAAAACAAACCCATTAATGATGACTTTTTAAATCCACAGGACGCTTTTGCTGTTGTTGTTTAAGCTTAGAAAACAAAGACAATAGTTAGATTACTCATTGTACTTTCTGCACAGAACAACACAGCAGACTGAAATGAGGGAGCTTTCTGTGTGCAGCATTCCCCTAGCTAAAGTCTGTGACTCACAAGAATAAAGTTAGCAGGAAGCATACAAAATTGGAATGATTCAACTGGACTGGCCAAAAGAAAAAGAAGGGATTCTTTTTCTTTCCCCTAAAGTAAGAGCCATATATTCTCCTCAGATGACTGTCTTCACTGTATTTAACTGAGTATATCCAGAGTAGACCAAGGAAGAATAGAGTCAAGCATGAGAATTACTCTGACACTCATTTTTCTTTTCCACATACCAAAGATGAGGTTGGTGGGCAGTCTTGCACCTGGACTTCCTCTTCACCGTGACTCCTGTCCTCAGAGCCCCTGGGGAGAAGCTATGGAGCACCTCATCTTCCAAGTTCCTTACCTCTGTGATGCCAGTAAGCTTCAGTTGCTCGCCAAGAGTTCACACCTTTGGTCACATCCTGTATTTTATCAGCCTCTGAGAGCTTTGCTCTCTGTGCTAATCTGTGGCCACTTCTTCCATTCTTTCCTCTTCCCCCGTTTTCCACAGTGGCTTCTCCAAACCTCCACTGTCCTCTAGAATTCCTATTCAACTGCTACAAACCCCTCCCTCTGGACCAATCTTTAACTTTTCTTTCCAGTTTGTATGCAAAACTAAAGGAATTACTCCATCTGTGCCCTTGCCTCAGACCCTTCCTCCCATTAGAAGGCCAGGGTCAGTCAGGGTCTTTCCTCTTTGCTCAGGAGCTGAGTGACTTTGGGAAGCTGGCCCCTTATATACCAGCTTCCCATCAGCAAATGCTGCTAATGGTGTCTACGTCACAGGTGAGTGTGAGAGTCACTGTGTTTTATGTGAATGGTGGCTGGTGCATAGTCATGCCCAGTGTTCAGTGCTGTGATCACCAGCACCTGAGAGTGAGTGCTGTCTTGGGCATCCCTCTGCCAGGGCTCCCAGGATCCCATTCATGAGTCCATTTACCCTGTCCTCTCTGCCCTGGTCCCAGCCAAGGGGCTGTTGCCACACCACTTTTCTACTTGCTTCTTGGCTTTAGTATCACTTCCTCTAGGGGGCCTTCCCTGATTTCAGACACCTCCCACTGCCCAAGTATGCGTGAGGGGTCTCTGGCCTGTCCTCCCTTCCTCCCTAGACTTCTCCTGTGGGATGGTCAGTTGCATGTGTTCGACATACCTAAGCTGGAATACCCAGTTATTTGATGAAATGTTACTCTAGGCTGGAGTGTCCAGTTACTCCCTGGAACGCTACTCTAGGTGTTGCTGTGGAGTTATTTTGTGGATGTGGTTAACATCTGTAATCTGCTGACTTTAAGAAAAAGGAGTTATTTTCTATAATCTGGGTGGGCCTCATCCAGCTATTGTAAAGACCTTAAAAAGCAAGCCTGACGTTTCCATGAAGAAGAGGAAATTCTGCCTCTGGGCCAGAGTTTGCACCCTCTTCTTGCAGGCTTGCACTGTGGAATTTGGGTTTGCCAGCCCCTACAGTTGGGTACGCCAACTCCATGATCTCTCTTTCTCTGTATATATTACGTATTCTCCTGGCGCTGTGTCTCTGGACAAGGCTATCTGGGGCAGCCATCAGCATTCACAAGCTGCTATAGGCCCTGCCTGTCTCTGGTTATCTATGGACCTGACCGCTGCATGTGGCAGAAGCCACAGTTCTCCATGTGCTTGTCCCATGGCTCAGTTTATGTTGACCTTTTAAATTCTAGAGAAAGTCAGAAGGTATAACACCACATCTTTGAGTATAACAGAAATAATTTTCTCATGAAAAATAGCTCTCCTAATGGACAGGTTCTTTCTTATCACCCTAGAGATGGAAGCCGTCCAGGGTGGCGTTTCTCTTGCTCCCATCTTCCTATCTTGGCTGCCGAGGCCCATGCTGTTATCTCCACCTTCTCCTTTTCCACTGGCCTCACAGATAGAATCAGCCACTCACTAGAGGTCATGGTTTATCCTTTTCACTCCTGTGCAGCCCATTTTGGAACTTAGCCCTGAGGCTTTCTTACACATGCATCACCTAGATGAGAACAGTTTGTAAACAGCTGTGCAGAGCTGGGTGATTTGTTTCCTACTTTATCCTTTCTTAGGATCTTTCTCTTTCTGTAAGAGGATTCTTGAGAGGTCTGGCAAGAGGTTTGTTTTGAAAGCCAGGCCGAGGCCAGGTGTGGTCATGGAGACACTGGTGCAGATTTATGACATGTATTTACTCTGAAGTTCAGATTTCTCTTTAATGTTATGGTACGATTTTGTTTTCCACTAGGAAGTTGCATTGCCCTAGTAATGCTTTCTGCTGTTTCTTAGTTGATTGATCTGTACAGCATGAACCAGAGTTTGACCTCTGCTTATCTTCCTGGCATGTATGGCTGAGGGGACTATGGGGTCTCAGAAACCACATGTAGACACTGGCAGCACCAATAAAGATCCTATTCTTGAACTGGCACTGTGGGTCCATGAGCCAGGACTATTTGGATCCCTTTCCACATGACATAATGTATTTTGTCAAAGTTAGAACACACTGAAACTATGAACAAGGGCAGTTCCTTAAATTGTTTGGATCCAGAGACACTTGAAGGAACTAAAAATAACTTCATAGGGAGAGAAAAGTATCAGGATGTTTCTCCCTTTGGAAGGAGCTCTATTCATTCTGTCTCCAGCTTCTTGGGAAACAACATCTTGGGTTCCAGCCCCAGGGGAGCCACAGTGCAGATCAGTATCCTGAATCCCTTAAGGATCTTATACAGGCCCCTGGCTACCTGGCCCTAGGAGGGAAAGGCTCAGTGAAGAATGTGAGTTTAGGAGTCTGTGGCCTGTTAGAGCTTGAGAGGCTGTTCTCAGTGCTGCACTGAGCAAGCAAGAGGTGCATTGTAGCCAGAGGTGTGTTGTGGTAGGAGATACATTGTAGCCAGAGGTGTGTTGTGGCAGGTGGTGCACTGTAGCCAGAGGTGTGTTGTGGCAGGAGGTGCACTGTATCCAGAGATGCATTGTGACAGGAGGTGCACTGTAGCCAGAGGTGTGTTGTGGCAGGAGGTGCACTGTAGCCAGAGGTGTGTTGTGGCAGGAGGTGCACTGTAGCCAGAGGTGCATTGTGTGGCAGGAGGTGCATTGTAGCTAGAGGTGTGTTCTAGCAGGAGGTGTGTCATAGCAGGATGTGAACTGTAGCTGGAGGTACGCTGGAGCAGAAGGTGCGTTGAAGCATGAGGTGTGTTGTACTTATGGGACACGAACAGAGAAGGGCTCTGGAAGGGGAAGTGAGCTGGGTGCTGAACTTAAATCATTAGATGGAATGTCTAACAGTTATCCCCAGTGGAATATGAGCTTGCTTGTAGCAATCACTCCATGCAGATTGATAAGGGATATTGTGATTCCTATCTTTTAAGTTTTCAATTGTTGGTAGAGTACCTTGCTCAAATGCAACACAAAGTCTGGAAAACAGCCGGGATGTTAAGCTAAGTTTCCCACCCTGACCACAACTTAGATGGCTTTGGTCTTCTCAAAGGATTGTCTATTTAGAATTAGACATTATGGATGTCAATTCCACTGCATCACTAAAGAGTTATCCAGTCACTTTATGCTTTAATATTTATGTGTATAAAGGAACAATATTTCCATCTTTCTTGCTACACAGTGTAATTTTAAAGATTAAGGTATTCAACAAATGTTTATTGAACATTTACTGTATGCCAGATGCCTTGCATTAGAGCAAGGTGAGCTTGAGCACAGGGGACCAGTTAGGAATGGGGAAAGATCAGATGATAAGGGTCATACTGAGACAGTGGCAGACGGGAGAGGAAGGGAGAGGCAGAGGGGTCTTAAGGATTGTTTCACTTTACAAATACCATAAAATGTAGAGGACAAAACCAGATAATATCAAATATAAATTAAATTTTGATAATGCACTTAAAAAAATCTTACAGAATGTGAACTCTATCTCAGTGAAAAGAAAAAAAGGAATTGTCAATATTTATGTTTCGAAAGATGAAGAAAAATGTAATTTCCCCAAATCAATAACGGCTATCTCTGAGTAAGGGCACTTGGGGTGATTTTAGGTTTTCTTCTTCTTCCTGTTATTTAAAATGTTTGATAACAGCCATGTAATACATGTGTAGTTAGCAGGTGTATATGTGAAAACTAGGTTGTCTTCAACTATATTCATGAAACTGAGCCCTCTTCCAGCTTTGATTCTCTCTGTGCCTTGCTCACATATAAAACTGAACAAGAACTAAATATATTCTGTGATTAAATAGAAAATAGAGAAATGGAAAACTCTTCGTCTTTGATACCTTCATATTCTACATCAAAAGATGACCCTAGTTTAAAAGAAAATTATAAATGATAAAGCAAAGGCATTGTTCAAATTACCACTCTAAACACGGGCCTTCTAGAAGATTCCTTTAGATTTTTCTAAATGTCACGGCAAGCACAATTTCACAGGATGATGGGCACTGTGCATTTTCCTGGGTTTATAAATATTTAGTACCATACCATGATTACTCATAAATCCAGGGATTGCAGTGGAACTATTTTTCCCTGGCAGTCAGTTTTTTTTCATCCGGAATGATGTTAAGATTCAGAAAGGACTGGCTGTATTTAGTTCTGTTATTGGGGAGAACTGTATTTCTATATTTTTGTCATTGAGCCAGGGTCCAGGTTTTTTTTAGAATAATATGCTGGTCTTCTTTTCATAATTGGAGTTGTAAAACAGAAAATTTGGATTCATGATTACAATCCTTTCTGAGGGCTGGTTTCCCTGTATAAAAGACAGAAGGGGGAAATATTTCCATTTAGAACATATATCCCAATGAGATCCACCTGTCTTCCCCATAACTTCAGAGGAGGTTCAGCCTATTCAGTAAAGGTGACTTTTTTGTTTTCCAGTTTATTTTTTACTGATATATAATATTTGTACATATTTATGGGGCGCGTATGATATTTCACTACACCCATAGGATATGTAATAATAGAAGGAATAAGTTTGAAAGATGACTTTTTATTAGCTGACTGTATGTGATTGTGAGTGAAGAAGGACGAAATGAGTCACAGCTGCTGAAAGAGTGTCTCGTGCCTGGAATGCTGTCTCTCAGGGCAGCCCGAGGGCCTAAGTAGGGTGCACCATACTGCGCCAACTTTGGAAAGCAGAAAACAGTCTCTCCAGAAATTAATGGTGGGAGGAGGGTGGCTCATGGTCAATTAAGGCCAAAAAAATGAGGGTTTATTTCATTTCCACACTTACATGAAACCCCAAGACCCTTCTCCATTCTGGGATGGCCCTCTCTGCTGCTTGCCCAGCATGGCTACCACAGGTCCTTTGCCCTCTGTGTTTGCAGAATTCTTTCTGATCACAGGCTTTGCTTAGCTGTTTGCAGAACTAGCATGGAGTCTTATCCTCGTATAGAGGGCGAACAGAGTGAGCCCAAGAAGAGAGGAGGATTTGACCATTCCCTCGGTGCTTGTATTGAAGGAAACAGGTGTAGGTTTTCAGTATACCATTAATTTTTCCACCATCTCTCATGGTAGAATAGTTGTGGTTGGCAGATAGATTATAGATTACTGCTGAGGAAGAAGTGATGATTTTATTTTTCAATGAAAAGGCAAGTCTAAAGCTCTTGCAGAGTGTCCACACTTTTGGCTTCTTGGTGCCACACTGGAAGAAGTTGTCTTGGGCCTCACATTAAATACACAAACACTAATGAAAGCTGATGAGCAAAAAACGTCCATGCATAATTTTTGTGATATCTGCCACCACAGATAAGCAAATAAGTCCTCACATAATCTGCATGCAGCCCGTGGGCCACAGGTTGGACACGCTTGCTTAGGTAAGTGATCATTTTTAACACATATAACTCAGAACAAATTCTCCTCCAGTCCAGAATCTCCAGCTCTTTCACTTAGCACTCTAAGCCCAAGTTCTTCTTAGACTGGCCACCACACCCGGTGTGCTGTGGCCCCAGCCTTCTCTGTCCATCCTGTGCTCCTCCCACCTCACAGGCTCTTCTCCTACCACTCAGCCTCCTTGCTCTTTTTTCTGTCCACACCCTGGGCTCGTCTTGCTGGAGGCCTGGAATGCATCATGTGACCGACAGCTTCCACCTCCTGCCCCAGCCTCCCTCCTCCTTTTTCCTTCTTGCACTTTTCACCTGTAGCACCCTTCCTCATCGCACATATTCAGCTTTCTACATATCAATTGCTTACTTTTAAAAAGATCCTCGTCTCTTTTATTCAGTGGTATACCTCAAGTGTCTCTATCCATGCCTGGCACACAGTAGGCCCTCAAATTGGTGTTGGACAGAACTGACTAAAGAGTCAGTGGATCAGCTTCTCTATTTTCTACTTTTTTGCATAAAATGATACTCTCTGTGAATTCATGGGGTGGGGGGGTTCCATGAACAGAGAAGTGTGTTGATTTTTTAAAGTCCTCTTAGCTTCTTCTGACATGCCAGGCATTGACCTAATCTCTTTGTGGTCACAGAGGTTTTATCTTTAAAACCTTTTGTTATCTTTAGTTTATAGTTAAGAGAAGCTGAGGCCTAGAGGGTTTGGAGAGTAATATGCTGGTCATTATAAAAATTTTGAGATACATAAAAATCAAGAAATGTAAGATCTGCTCAGACGGAAGCAAACGAAGCCCTCCCAGCAATGCTGGTAAGTCCAGCAAGTTGAAACTTACACAGGTGAATCAGAAAGGACGTTGTTGACTGTGTTTCTTAAACATAAAGTATTGGACCATAACACAGACTGTTTCAAAACCTTTTATAGTGACCTATCTAAAACATGGTTTTGAACCTAAGTCCTACTGACTCAAATGCCCACAGTCATGATCAGTATGATACACTGGACATGAGGCAGCAGGCTTAGCGGTGCCTCCCCTGTCTCAAGGTCAGCACCTGTGGCCCCTGAGAGTGGGCAGTGCTGCCGGCAGAGCCTAGACTACAACTTGGGCCGTGGATGCTTCCCTGAAGATGAGCTGGTTTGGTCGGTCAGCTGCTGGCAGAGTCATGGCAGTGACAAGGCACAGAGGCATTATCTTCTGCAAGGACACTAGCCCACTTGAGAAATGTGTCACATAGCAGTAGAGGCTGGTCTAAGCCTGCGAGAGTTTCAGGAAGGAACATGGAAAGGTGCTGGGCCCCATCTTCAGCTAAAGAAGCCTGGCCTCTTTGCCGGCCTCCCCCTGCTCCACCACCCTCTAGGTGGCTTTCATCAGTGTTCAGTTTTCTTATTTTGTCACAACACCAGTCCATGCTCACTATAGAGCTTATGGAAAGTACCAGCGTGTCCAGCCTAAAATACAGGCTTCCATTCCCCATCCAGAGATGGCGATGCTGACAGCGTGATTACAGCAAATGTTTCTTGAGCCCTTACTGTATTCTGGGTGCTGCAGTAAGCATTTAATATGGGTTTCTCATTTTTAAAATCCTCACCATGAGTCTGTGTGGTCGGTATCATTTTATCCATTTTACTGAAAAGGAAATGAGACAGAGCTGAGTGACCCCCACCCCAATGACACTGCTGGCGAGTAGAGCAGCCAGGTCTCAAGCCAAATATCGGCCCGGTTCCAGAACTCCAGAACAGGTATTTTATTTCTGTGTGTGTGAGGCTTGTATATGCACAAACATGTATTTTTCTTTTTAAAGGGAAAAATTATAACTTTACTGAAGGAATAACAGACTCAGTATCATACAGATGTTCATTCTCCTCAGATTCTTCTATAAATTCACTGTCATTAAAATCAAAATTTTAATTAAGCTCTTCATAGCTTTTTCCCCCCAATTTTTTACTGTGGTTAAACACACGTAACAAAATTTACTTTACCATCTTAACCATTAAGGAGACAGTTTAGGGGAATTAAGTACATTCACATTATTGTGCAGACATCACCACTGTCCATCTCCAGAACTCTTCATCTTGCACGGCCAAAACTCTGTTCACGTTAAACAACTCTACACCCCCCTCCCGCCCCTGGGAACCGTCATTCTACTCTCTAGAAACGAATTTGACTATCTTAGGTACCTCATATGACTGGAATCATACAGTATTTGTCTTTTTGTGACTAGCTTACTTCACTCAGCTTAATGTCCTCAAGGTTCATTCATATTGTAACATGTGCCAGAATTTCCTTTCTTTTTAAGGCTTAATAATATTCTTCTGCATATAGATATACCACATTTTTTCTCATCTATTCATCTGTGAGTGGACACTGCAGTTCCGCCCGTGTTTCGGCTATTGTGAATAAGGTGTCTGTGAACATGGATGTACGTGTACAAATCCTTCTTTGAGACCCTGCTTTTGGTTCTTTTGAGTATATACCCAGAAGAGGAATTGCTAGATCATATGGTAATTCTATTTATAACTTTTTAAAAACCGTCATACTATATTCCACAGTGGCCATGCTGCTTGATATTCCCACCAATAATGCACAGAATTCAAAGTTCTCCACGTTTTTGTCAACACTTGCTATTTTCTAGGGTTTTTTAAATAGTGGCCATACTAATGGGTGTGAGATAGTATCTCGTTATAATTTTGATTTCAGTTTCCATAATGATTAATGAGGTAGAGCATCTTTTCTTATGATTATTATTGGGTTTTTTTTGTTGAATTTTAAGAGTCCTCTATATAGTCTAGATACGTATATTAATCCCTTCTCAGCCATACAATTTATAAGTATTTTCCCCCCTTCAATAGGTTGTCTTTTTACTCTTTGACAATGGTTTTGATACATACATTTTAAAATTTTCATGCAGTCTAATTTGTCTTTTTTTTTATTACTTGTGCTTTTGGTGTCACATTCAAGAAATCTTTGTCAAATCCGACATGTTGAAGCTTTTCTCATGTTTCATCCTATGAGTTTTATAGTTTTAGGTTTAACATTTAGATCTTTGATTCATTTTGAATTAATTTTTTTATATGATGTTAGGTAAAGGCCCAACTTTATTTTTCTAAGCACCATTTGTTAAAGTGATGAATTGTCTTGTAACCCTTGTTAAAATCACTAAAAATGTGAGGGATTATTTCTGGATTATCATTCTATCTAAATGGCACATATGTCTCTCTTTTTGCCAATACCATACTGCTTTTATTATTGTGACTTTGGAGTGAGTTCTGAAATTAGGAGATGTGAGGCCTCCTCCAACTAAAGGTTTATGAATGTTTTGATCTTTTCAAAGAAACAACTTTTGGTTTCATTGACCTCCCTATTATTTTTCTGTACTTCATTTACCTCTGCTCTGATATTCATTATTTCCTTCCTCTTGTTGTTGGTTTTGAGTTTAATTCTTTCTTCTTGTTCTAGTTCCTTAGGTTTTAAAGTTAGGTTGTTGATCTGAAATCTTCCATGGTTTTATCATAAGCACTGATGGCTACAAATTTGCCCCCGTCAGACTGCTTTTGCTTGTTCCACACATTTTGGTATGTTGTGTTTTCATTTTTTTTTTTGGTCTTTGTTATCATCTAATTTCCCTTGTGATTTATTTTCCAAGCATTGCTTTTTTAAGAGTGTGCTATTTAATTTCCACACATTTTAAAATTCTCATTTTCCTTCTGTTATTGATTTCTAATATCATCTTATTGTGGTAAGAAAAGATACTTTGTATGATATGTGTCTTTTAAAATCTGTTGAAGCTCAATTTGTGGTCTAACATATGGTCAATCCTGGAAAATTTACATATGTACTTGAGAAGAATGTGAATTCTTTCTATATTCTTGCCAATACTTATTATTTTCTGTTTTCTTTTTTTAAATAGTGGCCATATTAATGGGTGTGAGGTGGTATCTCATCAGTTTTGATTTAAATTTCCATAATGATTAGTGAGGTTAAACATATTTTCATGTTAGTATTGACTCTTTGTGTATCTTCTTTTGATAATTGTCTATTCAAGTCCCTCACCCATTTTTGAGTTGGATTGTTTGGTTTTTGTCCTCTATACAGTCTAGGTGTTAATCACTTATCAGGTATGCAATTTACAAATATTTTCTCCCATTTTGTGGGTTGCCGTTTTACTCTTTGGTAGTGGTTTTAATGCACACATTTTTTAAATTTTCATTTAAAAAAATCCATTTTGTCTATTTTTTTCTTGTATTCATGCTGTATAAACTACTCACCTATTAGTCACTTAGCCATCTCAGTTACCAGACTGAAAAAATAGTTGTTTCAGGTATCTGCTGGGGGTGTTGGAACATATCTCTCACAAATAAGGGGCAACTACTATGCTGCTGTTCTACTTTGTCTCTAGTAACTGTTTTTGATTTATTTTGTCTGATACTGATATAGCCAGCCTCCTCTCCTTTGTTTTTCAGGTAGCATATTCTATATATGTCTGTTAGATCTAGTTCATTTATTGTGTAATTCAGACCTCTTTTTCCTTACTTATCTGGTTTTTCTATTATTGAGAGTGGTAGGGTATTGAAGTCTCCATTGTTACTATATAACTATTTCTCCCTTCAATTCCACTAGTTTTTGCTTTATATATTTTGATAGTCTGTTACTGGGTATTTAAATATCTATACTAACTATATCTTCTTGCTGTAGTGCATCTATTATTAATATAAACAGTAGTCCTCCCTTCTCCATGGTTTCACTTTCTGAAGTTTCAATTACTCATTTCAACAAAAGTCTGAAAATATTAAATGGAAAATTATAGAAATAATTCATAAGTTTTAAATTGTATGCCCTTCAGAGTAGTGTGATGAAATCTGGTATCATCTCCCTTCACCTTGCCTTGAACATGAATTATCCTTTTGTTCAATGTATCCATGCTGCATAAACTACCTGTCAGTCACTTAGTAGTCATCTTAGTTAGCATACTGATAAAACATAGTGGTTTCCGGTATCCACTGGGGGTCTTAGAACATATTTCCTACAAATAAGGGGAGACTACTATAATATTCTACATTCTCTCTTGTAACTGGTTTTGATTTAAAATTTATTTTGTCTTATGTTATTATAGCCACCCCTGCTTTCCTTTGGTTACTATTGCATGGAGTATCTATTTCCATCCTTTTACTTTTGACCTATTTGTGTGTGTTTGTACCTGAAATGAGTCTCTTGTAGATATCATATAGTTGTATCATGTTTTTGTTTTTTATTCATTTTGTCAGTCTCAGTCTTTTGACTGGAAGGTTTAATCCATTTATATTTAAAATAATTACTGGTAAGGAGGGACTTAATTCTGCCATTATATCATTTGTTTTCTATATGCTTGATAATATTTTGTCCCTTATTTCCTATAGTAATATCTTCTTTGTGTTTAGGTGATTTTTTTATAGTGTAATATTTTAATTCTTTTTTCTTCTCTTTTTGTGTATTTTCCATGGCTATTTTTCTTTAAGATTACCAGTAGAATTATGATTAATATCCTAAAGGTATAAGATTTTAATCTGAATTTATATTAGTTTAATAACATACAAAACTCTGCTCCTTAACAGCCTGTTTGCCTACCACTTTCACTTGTTGATGTCACAAAATTATCTTTACATAATATATGCCCCAAATCATGAACTAAAGTTCAAGTAATGTATTAGTCTCTTAAGTTATGTAGGTAAAAATGTTAAGTCAAAGTTACAATAAAGTTAGCTTTTAGACTAATAATTGCTTTTCAAGGCATTTATTAGACTCTTAGAAAACAGAATGTAGAAAACAAAATGTTGATCTATGCACCTTTGTTACAGTTTTATAATTGCCCATGTTATCACCTGTATTAAGATCTTCATTTCTTCATTTATACTTCATTTATACTTCTGAACTGACTGACTATAAACTGGTTTGACTGATTTGCTAGGGTGGCTCACAGAACCCCAGGAAATATTTTACTTACATTTACCCATTATTATAAAGGATATCACAAGGGATATTAATGAACAGCCAAATGGAAGGATGTATAGAGCAAGTTATAGAAGGGGTGTAGAGCTTCTATACAATAGCTTTGAGTTATTATCTAGTGTTTTTCCAGTGTACTGAATTTCCCTCAGCATTTATTGCAGACAGGTCTATTGGTAACAAACTTTCTCAAGTTTTGTCTATCCGTGAATGTCTTAATTTTCCCTCGCTTTTGAAGGACAATTTTCCATAGACAGAACTGTGATATTGCAAAATAAATATTTGGTCTTTGTCCCTGTTTTCTGGCATATAGCTCCTAAAATCCTTGGAATCTTCTGAATAAGAGTATCTATTGTATGCTAATGAGGTGACTAGTTACTAGTGGTCCTTTGATATCTTCAGAATGAGAATTAGTCATCTGAAAAACAAAGGCCTGATTAGAGGGTTGAGATTTCAGTCCCACCATCCAATCCCTGGGGAGGAAAAAGGTTTAATTGATCACTAATGACTAATGATTTCATCAGTCATGCTTACAGAATGAAACCTCCATAAAAGCCCTCCAATTCTGGGATCAGGGAGCTTCTGGATAGCTGAACACATGGAAGTGTCTGCAAGGTGGTAGGCCGAGATAGGGCATGGAAGCTCTACACCCCTTCTATAACTTGCTCTACACATCTCTTCCATTTGGCTGTTCATTGGTATCCTTTGTGATATCCTTTATAATAATGGGTAAATATAAGTAAAATATTTCCTTGAGTTCTGTGAGCCACCCTAGCAAATCAGTCAAACAAGTTTATAGTCAGTGGGTCAGAAGTGTAAGTGACAACCTACAACTTAGAAGCTGGCATTTGAAGTGGAGGGAAATCTTGTGTGACAGAGCCCTCAAACCTATTGGATCTTATGCTATTTCCTATTGTCAGAATTGAATTGAATTACAGGACATCATCTAGTATCTGCTAAAGAATTGATTGCCGTTGGAGAAAAATCTCCATGTATTTTGGTGACAAAAAGATGGGATATTCTGTGTGTGTTGACTGTGAATGATGAGTATACAAGATTTAAAAAAAATAGTTGACAGGTTTTTTTATGTTGTTGTTGTTTAATTTTAGTATTTCTGCCTTCTGGCCTCGTAGGGTGACCAAATTTTAACATCGGTAAGGCGGGACAACATGGCCCAGGGTCAGGACAGGGCCGGGCCGGGGCTCGGGACGGGGCACTGCAGGGGACGGGGCAAGGCAGGGCCTGACAACAATGCAAACTTTGATAAGCAGTTCTCAATAATCACTTCTCAGCAATTATTTGTTATTATTACAGTTTAACATTATAAAATTAACAAAAATATTATAAAACTCATACTCTGGCGAAATAACCACATGGCAGCCAAAAACCGTATATTCCCTTCTTGTTCTCCCACCCGTTTGTGCATTCTTTCCAAAAATCGGGACTTTTTTAAAACTCCATGGGACACAGGACAAATTGTTGAAAAGCAGGACTGTCCCGCCAAAAGCAGGACATCTGGTCACCCTAATCCTCCCTCTACATTCATCCTATATCCATCCTTCCTGGATGTTTATATTCAAGTGTTTCATCAAATTTGGGAAGGTTTACATATTATTTCTTCACATATTCTTTCTGACTTTTTGTCTTTTGTCCTTGGATTACCAGTTATTGTTGGCTGGCATCATGGTTCCTGCAAGTCCCTTAGGCTATGCTCACTTTTCCTTAATCTTTTTTCTTCTTGTTCCTTAGACTCAATTATTCTATCTTCAAGTTCACTGATTCTTCATTTTGCCTCCTCAAATCTGCCTTTGAATCCCTCTAGTGAATTTTTCATTCCAGTTATTATACTTTTCAGCTCTAGAATATCTTTTTTATTTCTTTTCAGATTTTCTATCTCTGATGAAATATTTTGTTCACACACAGTTTTCTTGACTTTTCTATGTCATCTTTTAGTTCTTTAAACATCTTTTCTTCTTTTTAGAAAAATTTATTTCAGAATATTACAGGGGTATAAACATAAACTGCTTTTGTACAATTTGGGTCAAAGTTATTATTGTGGCCATCACCCAGATAGGGTACATTGTACCTGTTAGGTGTGAATTTACCTATCTCCTCATCCTCTCTCCCACTTGCTTGATTTTTGGTGAGTATCATTTCCATATGTTTACATTAAGTGTTGATCAATTAGTTCCACTTTAATAGTGAGTTTATGAGGAATATGTTTTTCCATTATTGTGATACTTCAGTTAGGAAAATGGTCTCCAGTTCCAGAAATTTTAGTTCACCATTTTTTGTGGCTAAGTAGTACTCCATGGTATACATATGTCATATAATTCACTCATGTATTGATGGGAACTTGGACTGTTTCCACATCTTTGCAGTTGCAAATTATACTGCAGTAAGTTTAAGAATGCAGGTATCTTTTTCATAAAATGTCTTTTTTTCTTTTGGGTAAATTTCTTGTAGTAGGATTTCTGGATCAAATGATAAGTCTACTTTTAGTTCTTTAAGATAGCTCTATACTGCTTTCCACACAGGTTGTACTAGTTTTCAGTCCCACCAACAATATCTGAGTGTTCTTACTTCTCCACATCCATGCCAGCATTTATTGTTTGGGGACTTTTGGATAAAAGCCATTCTCACTAGAGTTAAGTGATATGTCATTGTGGTTTTGATTTTTATTTCCTTGATGATTAAAGATGCTGAGCATTTTTTTAATGCTTGTTGGCTATTAATCTTCTTTTGAAAAGTTTCTGTTCACATCTTTTGCCCTCTTTTTAATGGAGTTGTTTTTTCTTGCTGATTTGCTTCAGTTCTTTATAGATTTTGGTTATCAGCCCTCTATCAGATGTACAACATGGAAAATGTTTTTTCTCATTCTGTAGGTTATCTATTTGGTTGTTGCCTTGGCTGTGCAGAAGCCTCTTAATTTAATCAGGTCCCATTCATTAATTTTTGCTGTTGCTTTGAGTACCTTTGGAGTCTTTAAACTATAAAGATAGCTTTATAAAAGTCTTTGTCTAGCAGATGTACCATCAAGTCTTTTTCAAGGATAGTTTCTGCTGGCTTATCTCTTTTCCTTTTCCTGTTTCACCGTATGCCTTGTGATTTTTGTTGTTGAAAATTGGACACTTAAATCTAATAATATGCTAATTCCATTAGCTGGATTCTCCCTATTTCCCAAGTTTTGCTTCTTTGTTTTGGGTTTTTATTTTTTGACTGATGTAGGCAGTCTCAGTGCCAAGGATCTACTTGAAGTGTAAACCTAAGGCCTTTTCAGGTCCTTTTTCAGCCTACATCTTGCCCTGGGCATGTGCTATGAATTTTCAGTCTACTTTGTATGTGTGATTGATGTTGAGTGTCCTAAACTTCTATGTATAGCTCCCAAAAAGAAAAATGAAAAAGAGAGGAAACAAAGGCACCAGCTCATTAAATTTCTTGGAAGTTACTTCAGCCAGATTTGACTTGACTTTGACCAGCTTTATTGAGATACAATTTAAGTACAATAAATATCACCCATTAAAGGATTTAATTCAGTGGTTTTTAGTAGATTTACAGTTGTGTGACCATTGCCATATCCAGTTTAGTACAGTTTAGAGGAGGAGGGCTTGCAACATTGAAGGGAAGTGGAACAACAATGGTCACAGCCTCTATTATTGCATCTCTGTGATCAGAAGCAACAATCAGATCAGAACACAGCTGCCTGATACTTGCCCACCTTAGCCCCTGAAAGTTGTATGCAGGTTGTCCCAGCTGCCTGTCATGGGATTAGGGAGTGAGGAATAGGTAGCTGTTACTGTGCTAAGAGGTGAAACTGACCAAAATTAACAGCAGTTTACCACCCTAACCTTCCCCTAGAAGTTACAAGCCTTTAATAGACTCTCAAATAGTTACATCAGACATGTTTTACCAGTGTGGGAAAACAGATGTCTAGTGCTTCCTACTTCATCTTCCAAGAAGCCTCCATATACTTTTATAATACACATCTATAAACTTTATAATTCAAACACAGAACTGGAAGGAAAATATATAAAATCAATAGCCGGCTGCCTGGGGTGAGAAGACTAATGAGTACAGGGTTTCTTTGGAACATGACAGAATGTTCTAAAGCAGATAAGGCAGTGGTTGCACAACTGTGTACATTGTGTACTAAAAATCGTATTGAATTGTATTCTTTAAATGGGTGATATTTATGGTATAAAAATTATATGTCAGTAAAGCCGTTTTTTAAAAAAATGTCAGCTAGAGCTAACAAAAGGCTTTTTAAAATGCCACCGTGTAAGGAATTTTGCTGAAAATGAGCCAGAACTGTATGAATAATGTTTTCGAATAAGTAAAATAAAAAATTATAAAAGTTAGTTAAAAAGAAAAAATTAAGATTGTATTATAGTAAATGCCTGAGTCATTTTAATTTTTTACAACAAAAAAGATGTCCCAACCATTTTGGAAATGAGTTTCTTTCCTTTCCCCCAGTCATGCAGAGTGCCTTAAATGTATGAAGTCCAGTTTCCTCCTGTCTCCCTCTGTTTTCCCTAACGTATATTATTTCCCACATGCTCATCTTATGTAGGTACTTCGCATGTATTATCTCATGCACTCTTGCATGTAAGCTACACTCACAAATGTGATCCCACACAGACAACCCTAATGAGAGAGGTCTCCTTAACATACCCCAACTTAAAGATGCCAAATTCCAAGTGCAAAAAGTTTAACCCAAGCCCATAAAGGCACTTTCATAGTTTTCTTTCTTGGATTTTGCATTGGAGTAATGCTCAGAAAACTTTGTACTTACATCTTTAAGCTATTTAGAAGTAATTTAGGGACACAGTAAGACTCTAATTTTCATTATAATAAATGGTTAGTGGTTCTAAAACAGTATGTAAAATGATTCATTCCTCCTCCATTTGAGATGTTTGTAATTATAATATTAAATTCTAATATCCATATTTAATGTACTAAATTTATTATCTACTTACGGACTTTATTCTTTTTATTGAGTCCAATTTAAAACAAGGAATTTTGTACCCTTTAATATCTCATTAGCTTCACTTTGCTACTTGGTTTTTGGGGTTTCAGATCTAGATAATCATTACATTTTCTTACATTATAAGAAAAATGACCTGGTTTCACAGAAAGATAAAATGCTTATTTAGACTCATATTTATTTTAACTGATTTCAACACTTACCACTCGTCTTTTTCTGCCATGACTTCCTCATTCTTGTGCCCTTGACTTTCTGGTACGTTTGGTCCTGGGTCTCTGAGACACTGGCCAGGCAGGCAGCGAGGAGGAGCTGTCCTCCCCTTTCTTGGCTCTCTCTACATTAGCTGGCATTTCCTAGGTTGGTTTTTCTCTATTGAGCTTCACCTGCTCAGTAATCAGCAGCTGTTTTCCCAAACATTTGGCTGTCTTCAATCTGGTTGTCAGTGCGGAGAGTTTTCTCCTTCCTCTAAGTTTTCACGATGGGAGACTGTGCTGAGCACTGTCACGCAGATGTCTTTTACATATTCATTTTAACTTTTCTCCATCAACATAGATTTGATTTATTTATGAATATATGCATAAGATCTCTTCTGATTTCATCAAAATAAGCAGTTTCTTAAATGAGGAGAAGATCCTTATTTAGGAATAAATGAGGAAAAATGTTAAATTTAGGATCTTCAGACTTTTAGGGATAAGCCATGAAGAGGTGGAAGCCCCTAGAACACGAAGGCCATCTTCTCACAGGCATGACCCGCTTCTAAAGAACCTGGTGGCTGCTCTAAGCACCACGGTATTTTCTGACGCTTCTCACAAACCGTTGTAGCCAATGCAAACATGACTTTGCTGTGAGGTTGGCTTCTCTGCGATCCCACATCCTGTCAGACAGCGTGCCAGAGTAGTGAGGGAGAACAGAAATTAGCTGCAGCTATTTTCGGAATGCCTTCCTTCTATAGGAAACCAAGTTGCTAGTGTTTGGTGGTGTTCTGAACAAATTGTTCCTCATCCTAAGCAATGGTATGAGAGCTTACTGGCCTGGAAGATGATCACCCAAAGGTATTTGTTCTATTTGTTCATTCGTTGGTTTTTTCACCTCTGCCTGCCCCAGTGCCCTAGTGGGGGATTAGGCAGCAAATGGTCTAGACTAGAAAATGGTCTTTTTCTTTGTTGAGCATGATGGCTGGCCACCTGCCAGATTTGAAAAGGTCCCACATGGTTAACATTCAAGGAAACTTCTCTCATGAGAAGGGCAGAAGGACTGTCCTCTGGTCTGCAGACCGTGCTTGAAAATACAACCATGTCTCTGCTCATACTTATTCCAAGTCTGGCATTATGTTTCTGGATTGCTAATCTACCTGCTGATGAGCATTGGTTTGGGTGTGCACCAGATATCAGGAGGGATACAGAAACAGCCTCAGGGGCTCGCTGACCACTTTGACTAGCATTACTTTTGATTATGAACTAAATTTATTATTAGCTTAAGATATATTCATGTTTGATTGTTTGAGGAAATTGAAGCATAGAAAACTTAATTACATCTAATACCAAACTTTACTTACTTACATTTTTCCTAGTCCACAAATTTGGGCACCAATTGCGTGACAATCTCCGGAATACAGCAGTGAGAACCCTGACCTCACGGCCCTTACAATGTAGTGGAGAGGACAGGTAGAAATGCTTTCAGAATGTAGTGTGGTAAGTGCCAAGAGCAGGGTAAATAGGGATAGCCCAGGAGCTTAAGAGAGGGGTGTCTTACTCTGATGGGGTAGGAGTCAGAGAAGCTTTCTGAAGGTGAGCCTTGAAGGATACACATGGGAGGTGTCTGAGCAGGGAGGGAGCAGGGAAGGACATTTCAGGCAGATGTCACAGCCTAGAGATGCTACTGGGAGGTGCGGATAGCTCTGTCTGACTGCAGCCTTGTGATTATAGAAGTGCATGGGAGCCCCAGGAGATGGGTTATATAATAAAAGTGTAACCCCATGAAGTCCCAGGACAATGAGCTATGTGTATGGAACTGATTTTGGTCTTCCTACTCTTAATCTGAGCTGCAAATACATACTTAATAAGAATAACATGCTATGCTCATTTTATTCTCTTTGTGCTCCTTTGGTCAAAGATGCTTACATGTTAATGAGTGAAAATGGGATAAAGAGACAAGTAGCATTCAGCCAAACATGGAGTGAGTATACAATTTGTACAAAATACTGTTCTATGTGATATGGGTCTTAAAAAACAAACAATAATAATGCTAGTTAAACTTTATCATATTACCTGCCATCCAAAAAAAAAAAAAATAGCTTGCAGTTGGCATGGTGTCTAACTAAATTTTTAAGTGATGTATTATTAGGTAACAACACATGTATATGTGTGTACACGTATTTCTTTATTATATATTCACCTATACACAAGGGTTGATTTTCAAACATTAACGTGCATCAGAATCATGTGAAGGGGCTTGTTGAAACATTTTTGCCAGTTCCCACCATTAGTGTTTCTGAATTAATATATTTGGGGTTGGAGCCAAGAATTTGTGTTTCCAAGTAAGTTCCTGAGTGATGCTGAAGCTGCTGGTCCAAGAACCACTGATATAAGTGCAAATAGATTAAAGAAGTTCAAGTGTATGAACTTGAACTTGTTCAAGGCCTAATCAGAGCAGTGTAAAGTGACCTGTGAGGTGAATATTGTACCTGCTCTCAAAGAAGGGGAGAAAAATTGGGTGTCAAACATGAGCCAAGGGGTCACGTGGGCTTGAGGGGATGACATGTACAAAAAGGAGGTGGAGAAGCAGTTTTGCTGAAATGAGCAATAGGCTAGTTGTCTTGGCTTGTGTAGAGAATTTCAGGTTATGAAATAATGAAAAAGTAACAGAGAATGTTAGATTAGGAAGAAGGGGAATGAAGGGTCTTTAACAAAGCTGAAATGTTTGTATCTTGAATAATAGGCATAGTAAATTATATTAACAGGGCCCTCAGTAGCAATAAAATAGGGCTTAGAGCAAGGCACTTTCTAAGTCTTATTGGATAAACAAGGGCTGGGAAAGGCTGCAAGCACACAGACAAACAGAAGGCTGTGTTTTCCTAGATGTACGGTGATAAAGACTTATGCCCAGCTTTTGTATGGGGAAATACCAGTAGGAAAGTAAAATAGAAAAACCACAGATAAAACTACAGGAAACTTACATTTTCTTCATTGGTTTTCTAAAATAGCATTCTTTATATTTTCACTGGTTAATGAATTGTTCACTGAACAATAATTTACAGAGTAACTCCAAAAAAAATCTTTCTTCCTCAATTTTCTTATCCAAAAAATGGGGATTATACAGCAAGTCTACATTTGGGTCGTACATGGAATGGATCAACAAAATAATTAGTATAAAGTACTTTGATCATCTAAAAGTCTGAATATATTGTTATTGCTAACGACAGAATGAGAAATCAAGTTCTCACGTGGATTTAAATTGGCTCAGAGAAAGGAAATTTGTGCAAATTTCCTTCATAGATGGAGTTAATGGGGTGCCTCAGGAATTGGTGCCCAGCATATGAAATAATTAGTTGGAGAAAACTAGCTGGCTCATTGAAGTAGTTTGATGACACAAAATTATGTAGGCTAGTAAAAACTACAGAGAATTCTATAAAATATTCCAGAAGGAGCTAATCAAACTGTATGACCAGAAAATAGGACAGCAGTTCCATTTTAATGAAGATAAATGATTTTCTTAGAAAAGGAAATAGATTCCATTTTCTCAGCATGTTGATTAACCAAGAGATATCAGAGGGAAAAGCAGTGTGTCGTGGTACTTAAGACGTTTGTTAGAATGCTAAAGTGTCACATTCATTCCTTCATTTCTTTATTCATTCACTTCTTTGCTAGACTCTTTGTTCAACACACACTTTCTGACCATCTGTGTTTCAGCAGGGGAGTCAGGAACAAAAGTGAAGACACTGTCCCTGCCTTTCAAGTAGCTCATGGTCCAGTGACAAGGGACAGAAAGGTAGACAGATAGTGAAATTGAATGTATTCACTTTGTGTTGGTGAGTAGCAAATTACACAAAGCCAGTGGCTAAAACAACACATTCTATCTCAGTTTCCATGGGTCAGGAGTCTGAGTGTGGCTTATCCGGGGTTATCTGTTCCAGATCTCAGAAGGCTGCAGTGAAGATGGTGACTGGCTGCATCCTTATCTGGAGGCTTGAGTGGGGTAAAATCCAGTTTTATGCTCATGTACATTGTTGGCAGAATTGACTTCTTGTGGCTATATATAATAACCAAGCAGACCCAGCTTTTTGCTTGCTGTCTTCTGGAGGTTGTTTCAGCTACTTGAGGCCACCTGCTATTCTAGAAGTTGCCTTCAGTATCCTGCCACATGAGTTGGTTCAACATGACCATTTACTTCCTCAAGTTAGCAAGGAGCCTAACTCCAGTCTAACACTGACACTTCTATAACAGAACCTAAGTGTGGGACTGATATTGCATCATGTTTACTGTATTATATTGGTTATAAACAAGTTGCCGGTCCCTCCTGCACTCAAGGTGAGGGAATTATGCATGCATGGACATGAGGAGCTGGGTAATACAGAATGGAGTCATACCTTTGGGTCTATCTGCTGCAGTCCTAGGCTAGAGGCTTCCAAGCAAAGAACACTTCTGAGACAAATGAACTCAGAAGGTTATCAGACTTGTTATTCATCCATTTTTCTTGATACTTTGGGTTACATCCTTGAATTATTTAAGTTTACTGGATAGTTTTATAACCAAATTGGTAGGACTGCCTTTATTAAGTCGTTCTTTATTGTCATGCTATCAAATTTTATCAAATTTCACATACAATAGTAATTTAAAAATAGCTGTTTAATTATTGGTCAAAAATATAATACTAAAAGGACAAAATTTACATGTATCTTAATATTTTAGTTTAATCTAAAGTCTGTTGACATGACTATGTCAACATTATAAGTTCAGTTTAGGTTTCTTTTCCACTGATCAGGCTCTTAAAGACATATTTGAAGTAATGTGAGTGAAAAAGACTTCTTTTTATTTTTTTAATTAAATCATATACACATAGATCATGTACACAATAATGCATTTATGGGGTACAATGTGCTGATTTCATATAGAATTAGGAATACTTACATCAGGGTAGCTAATGTATACCTCATCTAATTTACTTAATTACTGTTAAGACATTTATATTCTATACTTAATAGATCCCACATGTACCTTTGCATTATGCACCATAGGTGTGACCCCAACATTCATCCTCCCTCCATCTGACCTCTCCTCTCCCCTCCTATCCCCGCCTCCTCACTCCTTCATCCTGGGTCATAGATGTGATCTACTCTTCATATGAAAGTGTGAGTGATTGTAAATTGGTTTCATAATAATACTGAGTACGTTGGATATTTTTTTTGCCATTCTTGAGATACTTTACTAAGTAGGATATGTTCCAGCTCCATCCACGTAAACGTAAAAGAGGTAAAGTCTTCATCTTTTTTAAGGCTGCATAATATTCCATGGCATACATTTACCACAATTTTTTTTTATTTCTTATAGCATAACTGTGTACATTAATGCAATCATGGGGTGGGTTGATGGGCACTTGGGCTTCTTCCATGACTTGGCTATTATGAATTGAGCTGCAGTGAACAATTTGGTGCAAACGTCTTTGTTATAAAGTGATTTTTGGTCTTTTGGATATACACCTAGTAGAGAATTGCTAGATCAAAAGGCAAGTCTACTTTTAAGCGGGTGTCACATGACCCACCTGTGCCACCACATAATCTAAGATTCCAAGAAATTTTTCTGCAACTTTTCTTTGCCATCTATTTTGAAAGCATTCAACTGCTTCTTCATGGAAATATTTCTCTTTGTACATTCGTATGTCAGTGCGTGGTATATTTTAGTTAAATTATGTAATTACAATAGAAAGGATGAGTAGCATAAGTGCTTTTAGAAAAAAGCACAGCCAATTTATGATACTACATAAAACATGCCTTCAAATGATAAAGACACTTGGACAAAAGCTATTTCTTTAACTGACTACCTGGGTCAACCTGACTCAGCCTGACACTCTTACTCACTCTGCCTCCTACTGCCTTATAGAATTTTGCTTTTGCCCTTGTTGTAAACTTTTTCTTGCTATTTTTGTGGTGGTTCTTTATATATCTTAGTTCATAAAGATCTTTACAAACATTTATTTTAGAATGGGGTGTGGTGGCTCACACCTGTAAGCCTAATATTCTAGGAAGCCGAGGTAGGTGGATTGCTTGAGTTCAGTTAACTTTAGAAAGGTGCTATAATTACCATTGTATGTAAAAGAAATTCAAATAAGGCCTATAAGGTCAGAACTTAATTTATTAGTTGATTCTAAGCCATATTCATTAGCCATCAATGAAGTACATTTAGAAGGAGATAGTGTTCATCTGCCAAGATTATGATACAAATTGGCTGAAATTCATGGTTGCACCTTGCAACATGCACATATCAACTCCTCTTCTTGGAAAACTCCTATAGTTGATAAGATGGAAGCCACTGGTTAGCTGGTTGTGTATTGTTTCTGCAGTTGCAAATATCTGTCATACTGAAAATATGAAATCAGAAATCAGACTATATTCTTGGTCATATAGTATTTGAAAGAAAATTTTTGTATGTGCAGTACTAAAATTCATTATTCCCCAAATCATAACAATGCTTTTTTTTTCAGTGAATTTTCCTTTTAAAATAGTACCAAATCACCATAATAAATGTCTTCTGAGGCACTATGATAGGATAGGGAGGAGTGTATGTTGAAATACTCTTTTCATTTTAAAAATCTGGAATGCTTAATATGTGGAGAAAAAGTACCCTATGAATTTAGGAAATTGATTAATTGTGGAAACTAAGAAAAATTCCATAATATCTACTGCTGGGTAACAATGTACCCCCCAACCTGTTAGTAGCTTAAAACAACAAATACTTGTTATTTTACAATTTCTAAAGTCATGAATTCTGGTGCAGCTTAGGCAAGTGTCTCTGGCTCAGGATATCTCATGAAGTTGGGATAAATTGTCAAACAGAGTGGTGGTTTCATCTGAAGGCCCCTTTGAAAGAGGCTCCACTCTCAAGCTCACTCACGTGGCTATAGAAGGATTTACTTCTTTGTGAGTTGTTAGACTGAGGGCGTGGCAGCTGGCTTCCCCGAGAGTGAGGGATCAGAGAGAAAGAATGCCCAAGATGGAAACCACAGTCTTTGTTAACCTCTTCTCAGAAGTGACATCCCATTTGTTCTGTTACAGCAGTGGTTCTCAACCTTCCTAATGCCGTGGCCCTTTAATACAGTTCCTGTGGGTTGTGACCCATAGGTTGAGAACTGCTGTGTTACCGTCTGCCATGTTTGTGAGAAACCTCATCCCAAACTCAAAGAGAGAGGGTTGCACAAAAGTATAAATCCTAGGAGGTGGGGCTCATTGAAGGCCATCTCAGAGACTGCCTACCATAGATGGAGCTATTTCCTAAAAGTATGATAAAGATTCTTTCATTTTTCTTTTTTTATTTTATTAAGTCAAATACACATAGATCATGGATATCTTCATGCATATGGGGGGGTACAATGTGCTGATTTTTTAAATACGATCTAACATGATTATATTTAACCAATCAACATAGCTTTCACCTCATTTACTTGATTATTGTACCAAAACATCTATGTTCTACATTTCACAGATTTGACTTATACTGTTGTCATATGTTCCATAGATGTGATCCTACCTTTTACCCTCCCTCTGTCGAACCTCCTCCCTCCCACTTCACTTCTCTCCATCATCCTGGGCTATAGTTGTGGTCTATTTTTTACAAGAAAGTGTGAGTAAATATAAGTAGGTTTCTTAGAAGTACTGAGTACATTGGATACTTTTTCCTCCATTCTTGAGACACTTTACTTAGGAGGATATGTCCCTCCATGTAAACATAAAAGAGATAAAGGCTTCATCTTTTTAAGGCTGCATAGTATTCCATGGTATACATATACCACAATTTATTAATCCATTCATGGGTTGAGGAGCACTTGGGCTTCTTCCATGACTTGACTATTATGAATTGAGCTGCAATGAATAATCTGGTGCAAATATCTTTTTTGCTAAGTGATTCTTGGTCTTTTGGATATACTCCTAGTAAAGGAACTGTAGGATCCAACGGCAGGTCAATTTTTAGTTCTCTGAGTATTCTCCAAACTTCTTTCCAAAAGGAACGTACTAGCTTGCAGTCCCACCAGAAGTGCAGAAGCATTTCCTTTTCTCCACATCCATGCCAACATCTGTAGTTTTGGGATTTTGTTATGTGGGCTATCTTACTGGAGTTAGATGGTATCTCAAAGTGGTTTTGATTTGCATTTCTCTGATGATTAAAGAAGATGAGCATTTTTTCATGTGTCTGTATATCATGTGCCTCTCTTCTTCAGAGAAGCTTCTGTTTAGGTCTCTTGCCTATAGTGAAATGGGATCACTTGTTCTTTTCTTAATACAAAGTTTGAGTTCTCTGTGGATTCTGGTTATCAGATCTTTGTCAGAAACATAACCTGCAAATAACCTCTCCCATTATGAGGGCAGTCTGCTTGCTTTACTTACTGTGTTCTTGGCAATGCAGAAACTTTTTAATTTGATCAGATCCCAGTAATGTATTTTTGGTATTGCTTCAGTTACCCTGGGAGTCTTTCTCAAAAGGTTTTCTCCCAGACCAATTTCTTCAAGTGTTTCACCTGTACTCTTTCCAAGAATCTTTATGGTTTCATGTCTTAGGTTTAAGTCTTTTATCCAGTGCAAGTCAATTTTTGTTACAGGTGAAAGGTGTGGGTCCAGTTTCAGTCTTCTACAAGTTGCCAGCCAGTTCTCCCAGCACCATTTGTTAAATAGAGAGTCTTTCTTCCAATTTAAGTTTTTGATAGGCTTCTCAAAAATCAAATGACGATAAGTGCCTGGATTCATATCTTGGTTCTCAGTTCTATTCCAGACATCTGCCTTTCTATTTTTATGCCAATACCATGCTGTTTTGATCACTATAGATTTATAGTATAATCTGAAGTCTGGTAACATGATTCCACCTGATTTGTTTTTATTTCTGAGTAATGACTTGGCTATTCAAGGTTTTTTCTGATTCCATATAAAATGAAGTACTAATTTTTCCAGATCTTTAAAGTATGACAGAGGTTCTTTAATGGGAATTGCATTAAATCTTTAAATTGCTTTGGGTAATATAGACATTTTAACAATGTTGATTCTTCCTAGCCATGAACATGGTATGTTTTTCCATTTGTTGACATCTTCAGCTATTTCTTTTCTCAGGGTTTCATAGTTCTATTTATAGAGATCTTACAAATCCTTTGTTAGGTACACTCCCAGAGATTTCATTTTTTTTGGCACTACTATAAAGGGAATTGAGTCCATGACTGTTTTTTCAGATTGACTATTATTGGTATATATGAATGCTACTGATTTGTGAGCATTGATTTTGTAGCCTGAGACACTGCTGTATTCCTTGATCACTTCTAGAAGTTTTGTGAGTCTCTGGGGTTTTCCAGGTATACAATCATATCATCTGTGGAAAATGAAAGTTTGATCTCCTCTGACCCTATATGGATACTCTTGATTGCCTTGTCTTGCCTAATTGCAGTGGCTAAGACTTCCATTACAATGTTAAAGATCAATGGAGACAGTGGGCATCCTTGCCTGGTTCCTGATCTGAGTGGAAATGATTTCAATTTTACTCCATTCAATACGATGTTGGCTGTGGGTTTGCTGTAGATAGCCTCTATCAGTTTAAGAAATGTTCCTTCTATACCTATTTTCTTAAGTGTTCTGATCATAAAATGATGCTGGATATTATCAAAAGCTTTTTCTGCATCAATTGAGAGGATCATGTGGTCTTTGTTTTTTGATCTGTTTATGTGATATATTATATTTATAGATTTACCTATATTGAACCAACCTTGAGAATCTGGGATAAAACCCACTTGGTCATGGTGTATAATTTGTTTGATGTGTTGCTGGATTCTGTTTGCTAGGATCTTATTGAATATTTTTGCATCAATATTCATTAGAGATATTGGCCTGTAATTTTCTATCCTTGTTGGGTCTTTTCCTGGTTTGGGGATGAGAATAGAATGTGTTGGGAAGAATTCCTTCTTTTTCTATATTTTGGAAAAGGTTCAGTAATATGAGTACTAGTTCCTCTTTAAAAGTTTGGTAAAATTCTGATGTGAAACCATCTGGTCCCAGGATTTTCTTTAGGGGAAGATTTTGTATAGTTGGTTATATTTCAGAACTAGATATAGGCCTGTTCAACATTTCCACTTCTTCCTGGGTAAGTCTAGGAAGATGGTGTAATTCCAAATATTGGTCAATTTCCTTCAGATTTTCGTATTTCTGAGAATAGAGTTTTTTGTAATATTAAGTATTTTTTGAATTTCTGCGAAGTCTGTAGTTATCTTACCTCTGTCATTTCTGATTGATGAAATTAGTGATTTTACTCTTCTATTTCTGGTTAGATTAGCCAAAGGTCTATCTATTTTATTAACCTTTTCAAAAAACAAACTTTTTGATTCATTGATCTGTTGTATAATTCTTTTATTTTCAATTTCATTTAATTCTGCTCTAATTTTGATTATTTCTTTCCTTCTGCTGGGTTTAGGGTTAGAATATTCTTCCTTTTCCAGTTGCTTGAGATGTCCCAGTAAGTTGTTGACTTCCTCTCTTTCCATTTTCTTGAGGAAGTCTTGCAGTGCTATAAATTTCCCTCTTAGTATTGCCTTTGCAGTATCCCAAAGGTTCTGGTAGTTTGTGTTTTCATTATCATTTTGCTCCAAAAATTTGATAATTTCTTTCTTAATCTCATCAGTGACCCAGCTATCATTTAACATAAGATTATTTATTTTCCATGTCTTTGTGTGAGATTGCAGATACTTGTTGTTATTGAGTTTAACTTTTATTCCATGATGGTCCAAGAAGATACAAGGGATAATTTCTATTTTTTAAAATTTGCTGAGGTTAGCCTTGTGACCTAAGATGTGGTCAATTTTGGAGGATGTTCCATGTGCTGATGAGAAAAATGTATGTTCAGTTTTGTTAGGATGAAATGTTCTGTATATGTCTGTTAAATCCAATTGTTGGATGGTTAATTTTAAGTCTAAAATTTCTTTGCTTAGTGTCTTATTGGAGGATCTATCCAACATAGCCAAAAGGGTGTTGAAATCTCCAGCTATTATTGTTCTGGAGGTAATCAAGTTGCTCATCTCATTTAGAGTCTCTCTTATAAATTTAGGAGCATTCAGATTGGGTGCATAAATATTAATAATTGAAATCTCATCATGTTGAGTGTTTCCCTTAACAAATATGAAGTGAAGTGACTGTCCTTGTCTTTCTTTACTTTTGTTAGTTTAAGGCCTATTGTATCTGCAAATAAAATTGCCACTCCTGCTTTTTTCTGTTTGCCATTTGCCTGAATTATATATGACCATCCCTTCACCCTAAATCTGTATTTATCTTTTAAGGTAAGGTGAGATTCTTGTATGCAGCAGATATCTGACCTGAGTTTTTCTATCCAGTCAGCCAGACTGTGCCTCTTTATAGAGCAGTTTAAGCCATTCACATGGATTGAGAGTAGTGATAAACCTGGTATTATTTTGTGTGTCAAATTGTTTGAAGATGCAGAGGACATTTTTAATCCTTTCACCACTGTGGAAGTTGCATTTTGATCAAAATTTTCTGGGTGAGTTTACTTGGGTGGTAAAGCATTGTGATGGTCATTGTGAAAGATGGGCCTGAGAATATCTTCTTCTAGCTTGAAAGGTTTCAGCAGAGAGATCTACAGTCATTCTAATATTCTTCCCCTTGTAGATTATGGTTTTGTTACATCTAGCTTCTTATAGAATTTTCTCCTTAATATTAACTTGGGCAAAATTAATTATAATGTGCCTCACAGATGTCTTATTTGGATTGAGTCATGCTGCAGTTCTAAAGCTGTCTGCTATCTGAATTTCAGAATCTCTTGGCATGTCTGGGAAATTCTCCTTCATTATCTCATGAAGTAGAACCTCTGTGCCATTCAAAGCAACCTTGTCACCTTCAGTAATTCCTATGAGGTGAATATTAGTTTTCTTTGAATTATCCCAGAGCTCTCTGAGGGAATGATCCGTTTTTGCTCTCCACTTCTCTTCCTTACTGAGCATTTTGGAACATTCAAAAGCTTTGTCTTCTGGGCAAAAATTTTATGAGGAGGACCCCTCGGGCAATTGAAGCAATGTCAAAAATACACTTTTGGGACCGGATCAAACTAAAAAGTTTCTGCACAGCCAAGAACACAGTAAATAAAGCGGGTTGACAGCCCTCAGAATGGGAGAAGATATTTGCTGTTTATGTCTCCAACGAAGGTTTAATAACAAGAATCCACAGAGAAATCAAATATATTAGCAAGAAAAAAACCAAGTGATCCCATCTCAGGGTGGGCAAGGGACTTGAATAGAAATTGCTCTAAAGAAGAGAGGTGCATGGCCTACAGACATAAGAAAAAATGCTCACCATCCTTAATCATCAGAGAAATGCAAATCAAAACTACTTTGATGTACCAGCTAACCCCAGTAAGATTAGCCCATATCACAAAATCCCCAAACCAGAGATGCTGGCATGGATATGGAGAAGAGGGATCACTTCTACACTGCTGGTGGGAATGCAAATTAATTTGTTCCTTTTGGAAAGACATCTGGAGAATACTGAGAGAACTAAAAATAGACCTGCCATTTGATCCTGCAATTCCTTTATTAGGTAAAGGATATATATATATATATATATATCCAGAAGACCAAAAATCAAATTACAACAAAGATAGTTGTATCAGAATGTTTATTGCAGCCCAATTCATAATTGCTAGGTCATAGAAGAAGCCCAAATGCCCACTGACCCACGAATGGATCAATAAATTGTGATATATGTATACCATGGAATATTATGCAGCACTGAAGAAGGACGGAGACTTTACCTCCTTCATGTTTATATGGATGGAACTACAAAATGTTCTCAGTAAAGTATCTCAGGAATGGAAGAAAAAGTATACAATGTACACAGTCCTATTTTGAAACTAATTCATAGCTTTTATAGGAATGTCATAACCTAATTATAGCCTTAGAATATGGGAAGGGGGTGGGAGAGGGGAGGTGAGGAGGGTGGATGGGGGGAGGGAGAGTGATTGGTGGGGTCACCTCTATGGTTTATCTTACAAGGGTACAAGTGAATCTTTCTAAAAGCAGAGTATGAAGGTCTTAACTCAGTGACTAAAAGAATGACATGGCTCAGTGCCTATAGCTCAACCGGCTAAGGCGCCAGCCACGTACACCTAAGGTGGCGGGTTCAAATCCCCAGCCCGGACCCGCCAAACAACAATGACGGCTGCAACCAAAAAATAGCCGGGCGTTGTGGCGGGCGCCTGTGGTCCCAGCTACTTGGGAGGCGGAGGCAGGAGACTCGCTTGAGCCCAGGAGTTGGAGGTTGCTGTGAGCTGTAATGCCACGGCACTCTGCCCAGGGGGACAGCTTGAGGCTCTGTCTCAAAAAAAAAAAAAAAAAAAAAAGAATGACATGAAGGTTATGTTAACCAGTTTGATGAGAATATTTCAAAATGTATATGAAAACAGCACACTGTACCCCATGATTGCACTAATGTACATAGTTATGCTATAAGAAATAAAAATTAAAAAGAAAAGCTTTGTCTTTGATGTTGGAAATCTTTTCTTTTGCCTGTTCCATTCTATTACTGAGGGATTCTACTCTTTCATTTTTCTTATCTGGGAAGCTTAATGTGTGAAGGGAAAATTCTTGGGGTAGTTAGGAGACTCATTATTATGTGACCCTGAAAGAATACCCTTACCTCTCTGAACTTTAGGCTTACGTACACAAAACATGAGTTGTACCAAATGAACTCCATGATGCCTTCAACTTAAATAGTGCAGAATTTTTGTCCTCATGTCTGTTGATTTTGACAAAGTAGTATTTTTGTTGGCTTTTGACATGGTCACCCCAAAATGAAGCCCAGTTGCCTGGTGAGACAAGACAGGGAAGTCACCAGGTCATTCCTATTAACCTGCTAACAGACTGAAGAAATCCCAGGAGCTCACAAACTCACATGCCTAGTGATGGACTGCGCTGATAATTTTTATTTGGTTTGTTTTGAGACAGTGTCTCTCCCTGTTGCCCAAGCTGGAATGCAGTGACTCAATCACAGCTCACTATAACCTTGAACACCCATGCTCAAGTGTTCTGTCTACTTCTGCCTCCTAAGTAACATGGACTACAGGTGTGTGCCACCATGCCCCACTCATTTTCTTTTCTTTTCCCTCCCCTTCCCTTCTCTCACCCCTCCTTTTTCTTTTTTTTATAGAAAGGAAGCCTCATTATGCTGGTTAGGCTGGTCTTAAATTCTTTGGCTCAACCAGCTCTCCTGCTTTGGCCTTCCAAAGTGGTGGGATTATAGGCATGAGCCACCACACCTAACCTCAGTGAGTGGTTTTTAACATCTCACTCTCAAATCTAAAATAATATACTTCCTCTAGAAATAATTTAGCTAATTCTGTTCTCACCACCTCCTGGCTGCCAGGCACAACCCCTCCTCTGCCATTATCTTTCATCCCCCTTTACCGAGCCTCTTCCCATGCAATATTAGAGCTGAAAATGGCTTAAGGCATTCCTTGGGCCTTACTGCCTCTGCAAAGACAGCAATATTGCATTTCATTTTCAGGTCTTCCATAGCTGCAGTTTCTCCGATGACAGTTGGGGAAGGTTCTCTAGCTTTTAAGGTTCTTCATGATTTTAGTGGACTCACCCAAATAATCTTCAGTAATCTCTTCGTCTCAATGTCCTTAACTTAACCAAATCTGCAAAGTCCATTTTGCCTTATAAGATAACAGGCCTGAGGCTGCCTAGTCCATGATTCTTTCCCATTGTGTGCTACCATCTACAGCAAGGGAAGGAGGACTGGCTCTGCCTCACCTGGATGCTGATCCTGGCCTGTCAGAAGCTCAATCCCACACTGCCCATCTCCAGTTTCCCCTTGGCTCGTGCTGAGTGTATGCTAGTCACCCCTCCCAACTTCCCTAATCCTCTTCCTCCTCCTCTTCCTTCCCCACCTCCTTTATTTCTTCCAGTTTGGTTTTATTGGACAGTGTTTTACTTGGGGTAGATAAGCATCAAATGACATTATATATTTTAATATCCCGGAGTTTTATTTGGTGGGAATGAAAATAAAAGGATACAACTATAACACCCGCCTATACACCCTGTGGCTCAGTCAGGAAGCTGCAAGAGTCCAAAGGGTATCAAGGTGGCTGAGAGCAAAACCAGCCATGGGCAGCTGAAAGATCTGATTTTCCCCATCCAGAAGGTGCTGGAGGGTGGCAGATGGAGGTATGCTTATATGTTGGACTTCAGCTTATTATCACCATGTTACCCCAGCCCTGCTTTGCTGTCTCACTGATCACTTGTGACTGACCACCAGAGTTAGAGAAGACAAAATGTACTGTATTTCATTACATTTGCAAACTGTATTTCATTACAAAATAAAATTTATAACATTCCAATTTCATTCCTCTGAATTATAAGGATGAACTCTCATGGTTAGAAAGGTTGATAAAGATAGAAGATAATATTGTCACAAAGGTTTATATGATCTTAAACATGTAAGATTTGTGGGAAAACTAAATTTTAAATTCTGGATTTCCATCACAAATGGTATCATTGTAAAATATCTGTACTCATTGGTTTGGTTACTCTTGAATTTTAAAATGGTTTTCAAGTGTTTAAAAGCAACATGAAAAAATAATTTTACATTATCTTTCCTATATTATCAGAGAAGTTTATAGTCTTACTGGAAATATAAATGAATTAAAAGGCTATCATCTTATGCATGATTAAACACAGTAAATCCTACTACTGGCTAAGTCAATTAACCATTAACCTCTCATGATATAATGTGTCAGAAATCAATTTCGCAAATCCTATGGTTTTGCAATGAGAGTACAAAATGAGATTTCTGCACAGCTAACACTAGAATATCAGACAAAGAGCCAAAGTGTCAAGGTATCACTCAGGGCTTCTGCAGAAGAAGCAATGAGGGAAAGAATTCAAATCACTCATCATCATACCACGTGTTACACCTTTTGCTTACATAAGTGTTTGACAGATTTACATTGTTTGATATGATTGACTATGGGTGGGCTGGATGAGATTTCACATGTTAGATAATACACCTACAGGGAAATATTCGGTTATCCTGGTGTTTCTGCTTCTTGATTTATAATCTCATTGTTTTTTGCTCGTATTTTGTGTCTGCCATTTTCTAAGAAAGCAATTATTCAAAAAGAGAGGGGAAAGTAGCTATTGGTGCAAAGATGTAAGCCTCATTAACATGGACCCTTTCAACAGGTAATAGAAAGAAGGTGAGTTTAACTGTTGCCGAAAGAAAGTGCCAGGAGAGAGCGCCCTGAACACTACAGATCTATAACGAGAAGCCTGGATCTAGTTTGTAATGTTCCAATTTCATTCCTCTGAATTGTAAGGATGAATTCTCATGGTTAGGAAGGTTGATAAAGATAAAAGATAATACTGTCACAAGGGTTTATACGATTTGAAAGGTTTACCTATATTTGATGAAACTGGACTCTCTCCGATAGCACGAAGCATGCTTTCTCAGCCTTGAAGAGATATGTGGGTTTCTGTAACACCCCGACAGGGAAAAATAGGACTTGAGTGAACTGGAGGATTTCAGAGGACTAGAATTTCATTAAAAAGAGCTGATAGCATTTCGTCTTTCCATATCACTGTATAATTGGCAGTGCCCTTAGCAAAATACAAACACATAAAATAAGTCCAGTGAATTTGATCTTATCACTGAAGACAAAGTGGAGCCATTGTGTCTCCTCTTTCAACAATGCATCACACTTCACTGCCTCAGCACAGAAGCCATGCCCTCATGGGACGAGCAGAGTGGAGTGGACGTGCAGGAGAGGATCACGAAGAGGCAGGCTCAGGAGAGACTGCAGTGTTCAGTCTGTAAGTTATAAAATCAGCATAAGATTGTGGGAAATTTGCAATATAAAGGGAGAAAACACTAGAAATTCTGTATTCCCAACTCTTAATTATATGTGGTGCACATGTATTTTTTTTATTATGTATATATATATACATGTAAAAGCAGAAATCGTCAGGTACAGTGGCTCAAGCCTGTAATCCTAGCAATCTGGGACGCCCAGGAAGGTGGATTGCTTGAGCTCAGGAGTTCAAATAGAATAAACTAGCTAGGTGTTGTGGCAGGCTCCTGTAGTCCCATCTACTTAGGAGGCTGAGGCAAGAGGATCTCTTGAGCCCAAGAGTTTAAGGTTACCATCAGCTGTGATGCCATGGCACTCTGCCCAGGGCATAGAGTGAGTCTCTGTATCAAAAAGAAAATAAATAAATAATAAAAGCAGAAGTCATATTATACTATGACAGCAATTGGAGATATGTATATGCACATACATGCATCTAGATATACATAGCGATATGTGTGTTCTATATACACACATCTCTATGATTGTAATCATAGTGTGATATAATTTGACTTCTGCTTTTTCCCACTCAATGTTATATTATGAGCAGAGTAGTATTAAAAATATTTAATAATTACTACAGCACAAATACTGACACTGGAGGCATGGACAGTGGCTAGTCAGAGTAGACACTAGCCATCAAGAGCAAAGCACCCAGACCTCAGCACAGTGGCTAACTTATCAGCCTTGATCAAAAGAATTCTTAGCCTTTGCTAAAGTCTTTATGGGGGAAGCATTAATGACTTCATTAACTTACTATTAATCATGTAGGGTATCACCATTTTCTTATGTAAATAATCACACAATGAAAAAATTATGTCAAGATGTTTGTAAGAATTGAATTACAAAGGGCTTTACATCCAATTCTTAGTTTTCAAAAACTGGAAAGTCAACAGCAGCTCAAAAGAATAAATCACAAATGAATCCAAAGTTCATGGGTGGTGTTATAGTCTCCAATGCTTCTTTACTGTGTGATCTTCAATATATCCCCTATAAAAATAGCTTTATCTATATTGGTTTTCGAGTGTGCCAAATGAGAACCATACCTATCATTGACAAAAGGCTCTCAGGGCCATGCAATGAAAGTCACGGACATGATCATTACCAGTAAAGCTGTCTGGAAAAATGTTGAGTGATAGGGCGAAGCAGCACAAGATTTGGAGTCTGGGTCTGAACTGTGGCCTTGCCTCTTTCTGGCTGTGTGATCCTTGGCAAGTCCCTAGCCTCTCTGGGCTTCTATTTCATCAAATGGTGCTACTGTTTTCCCTTCCTGCCTTTGAATTACATAGAGGATATAGTATAGGTGGAGAGTCTCCTAAACTCTAAAGCACTTTTGGAATGGGAAGAATTATTACTTCATTTACATACAAAATATCTGATTGATACCTTCTAAAAATTATTCTGCAGTTTTCCAATCACCCATGTACTCAGCACTCAAGATCAATAAATCTGAATTTTTGCCCCTTGGTTTCCCTCCCAGAGCCACCCACAAGTCAGGTATTGATGAGTGTATTATCTGAACATACTGTAAAACGTTCACCATGGAGGTAATGTGTACCTGTGAGTAATGTATATACTATCCTAGGGTGTTTAAATATTTATTAAAGGAGTCAAAACTCTCTGCATTTGCCTATATCTCATTCATAATCTGTAAGGTTTACCCGTGTTCATATGTGCAGCTCTTACGCACTCATTTTCACAGCAGCGCGAACTCCAGTGCATGTGGCCATTTAGGCTTGTTCCCAACATGGAGCTCACTATAGGCTGTGCCGTGAGGAGCATATCCGTGCTTGCCTCCTGTGCAAGAGTTTAAACATTTCTGTAGGACTACAGGTGAGATTGTCGAGTCACATACGTGTCTCAACCATTATGAGTGACAACAAAATGCACTCAGAGGAATCCTCTCACTCTGAACCCCTCTCTCCATCAGTGTGTCAGAGTTCCCAATTCTCCATGTATTCACCAGCACTTGGTGTTTTTGATTTTATAATTTTAATAATATCTTTAAGTGAATAATTGGCTCATAGAATTTGATCTGAGTTAGCAAGTGAAAATGATGATTTTTGTTTCAGCATTGACCTGTGTTGTTCAAACTACCTACCATGAAGAAATGGAAAGTACACAGGACCTTGAATTATAAAAGGTCCCTGAGTTCTGAGGCTTTCTGAGGCCCCAACACTCTATCTTGTGGCTGTGGCCATTGCAGGCTTCAGACATCTCTTTCTGTCCTGGAGAAACAGATCTCCAAGAACTCTCAGAAGGAAAGCTGTCAGTGTCCACTAGGTCAGAATCAACAAAGGTAGATCCTGGAGCCTGCATTTCTGACACATTTCTGGAGTGAATCTTCACATCCACATTAACGTATATAAATCATGCCTCTTCAAACGGGGTAGAAAAGCTTAGTGCTAGATATAGCATCAGTCAATGGTAATTCAAAAAGCTTTTAAAGGAGATCCAAGTGATAAAAACAGAGAATTAAATCCTAAAGGTACATGAAAACCAAGTGAGATGTTCCCCACTTTTAAAAAGCAACATTGACTTCTGCCACGGGCATCTCCCTATGGTGGGTTTTAACGTCACAACCTTACGGACTGCAGCAAATAATCTTGACACACTACAGGCACAATCAAAATGCTTCATGCCGAGGGGGCTGCCCCTCCAGGATTCCCTTGAATGTCTCTGCTTCTGAGATGTGGAGCACTTTGATCTCTGCAAGGAATACCCTGAAGAATAAATTAAAAGATTGCCAGGTCTGGAGGATCCATCAAGCTCAGGGCACTGAATGCTTTTTTTTTTGCATTTTCTTAATTACGCCCCACTGCAATTCCATGAGATAGGCTATTACCCCATATTTTGTCAATTAGAAAGCAGGAAATGTCAGAGCCAGGGCTCAGTCTGGGCCAGCCAGGATGCTGGAGCTCACTGCTCCATCCAGAGCCTGGCGGGGTCAGGACCCCAGATGGAACTGGACAGAGCAAGAACCAGCTATAGCACTTGAGGAGGGGGGTTTGCTATCGAGCAAGGAAGGCACAAAAGAAACAGTACCTCCTTGGCTTCTGTCACCCCTAGGGAGACCAAAAGGAGTCAGATGCCCACCGGTACACCCACACACTGGGCCACCCCTCAAGGAAGGGAGACAGCTGGAAGGAGAGGCAAGGAAGCTCTCCTACTGGCTGCCTCCTACATCCGCCCCAGTCTCCCTGCCACGGTCTGCTGCTTTTTTCCCTCTGATTTTGCCCAAAGCAGTTTTGAAGTTTTAGAGTGCTGAGAAAAGCCACTATTTAAGGAGAATGGTAATGAGGAGGATGAGGGATGGGGGTCAGGGTCTGGTCCTCAGAATGCTCAGCCCCTCTTCTAAGCCATTGCCCCTGAGAAGGCTCCCCAGTGCAGGGACATTGGCAGAAATCAGCACAGCCTCAAAATGTGGAGGGTTCAACTTGAGGGAGCAGCAGTTTGGAAACACGTCTCATAGCAGAGAATGCAGATCTGTTAAACAGGTTGGAGCTAGTTTAGGATGGACTGTGCAGTTTTACAAGTGATGCTATAGGAAGTTACCATGGAGAGTGTTCATGATTGATACTGAAAATTTCAGGGGACGGTGTCACTTTTGTGTCTTAAAAGTTTATGTATACCATGTGTGGACATGTGAACTTTTCAAATACACACCTATAAGTGTAAACTCTATACCACAAATCCAGGACTAGAAAGACGCATGCCAAAAATAGGTGATTTATAACAAGTTTTTGCATTATTTTAACGCTCTCTGTATACATATATGTGGATAAGTGTAATACATGCATACCCTGGACTCAAATGGGAACATGAAATTTTAGAAAAAAATAGGAGAAAAAATTCAGGATATAGGACTAAACAAAGAACTCTCAGGTTGGAAATTCATAAAATTAAACAAAATAGGGCCTCATTAAAATTAAAACCTTTGGATCACAAAATACCCTCTTCAGGGACTTTACCTAACATGCAAGAAGTGTAACCTGATTTTTGGTGCCCTCAATGATTCTCCAACAGTAAAAATAAATAGCCTCTTAAGAGGATGAAGAAACAGACCATCAACTGGTGGAAGATATTTGCAAACCTCATGTCCAAAAAAGAACTGGCTTATGTAAAGAACTCTTAAAACTCAGCAATTAAAAAAAAATTCAATAAGAATGTAAGTCAAAGACATGAACAGTGATCTCACTGAGGAAGACATACAGGTGGAAAGTAAGATATACAGATATTCAACATCACTGGCTATTTGGAAACTGCAAATTAAACAAAAGTGTGATGTCACTTCATACACCTACCAGAGCAACTTAAATAAAAAACAACGACATAACCAAATGATGAAAAGAATGCAGGAAAACTGGGTAACTGGTGCATTTCCAGGAGGAATGTAAACTGGTAACCCCACTCAGGAAAAGTTTGGCAGTTTCACATAAAATGAAACATTTAATTACTATGAAACTCAGCCATTGCACTCCTGGACATTTATCCCAAAGCACTGAAAACTGACGTTCACACATAAAACCTATACACAGTTGCTCATGAAAGTTTCATTTCTAATAGCCCCAGACTGGAAACAACCCAGAAGTACTTCTGTGGAATACTCCTGAGCTGTTAAATGGAAAAACTACAGTCAACCCTGGGCAACCCAGGTTTCAACTGGGCGGATCCACTTACACATGGATGTTTTTTCTGCCTCCGCTACCCCTGAGCTCCTGCTCTCCTCTTAGCCTGCTCAAAGTGAAGACTTTAAGCATGAAGACCTTTATGATAATCCGCTTCTGCTCAATAGGAAACGTATTTTCTCTTCCTTACGATTTTCTTAACATTTTTTCTTCAGCTTCCTTTGTAAGAATATAGTGTAGAATGTAGTATAACGTACAAAATATGCCTTCATCAGCCATTTATAGTATCAGTAATGCTTCTGGTCAACAGTAAGCTAATTGTAGTTAGCTTTTGGGGAGTCAAAAGTTATATGTGGACTTTGGACTGTATGGGAGGTTGGCACCCCTAACCCTAATGTTCAGGATCAATTCTATTGATACGCCTGACAAACCTGGATGAATCTTCAGGGATTATGTTGAGTGGAAAAGGCAATACGGGAAGGTTACGTGAGGTATGACTTCATTGAGATAACCTCTTTGAAATGACAAATTATAGATTAGGAGTTCAAGAGTCTTGGGTGGGAGAAAGAGTGTGGTTGTGATGCTTATGGTTATAGAATTTTCTGTAGCTTGGTTGTGGTGGCAGATACACAAACAACACACGATCAAACTGCATCTAACTAAACACACACTAAATAAGTACTAAAGATAAAACTAGGGAAACCGACAAGATCCGTACATTGTATCAAGGTCCATATCCTGACTGTGATCATTGTATTATAATTTTCCAAGATGTTAGTGTGGAGAATTGTATGGAGGGTATAGAATAGTGGGTTTTGACTTTTTTTATCTCACAGTACAGGTAAACCTATGTTAAACTTCTATGACACATTTCAATTATGTTGATCAAAAGAAAGAGTTAAAAAAAGAATATACTTACTGGGCTTTAAACTTCCTTCAAAAATAATTTAATTAATGATCCTTCAAAATTTTCACAGCACACCTAAGATCCTCTCATGACACCAGGCGCGGTGGCTCACGCCTGTAATCCCAGCACTGTGGGAGGCTGAGGAGGGAGGATTGCTCTAGCTCAGGAGTTCGAGACTCGCCTGAGTGAAAGTGAGACCCCCAACTCATTAAAAAAATGGAAAAACCCAGCCGGGCGCGACAGTGAGTGCCTGTAATCCCAGCAGCTTCGGAGGCTGAGGCAGTGGGATGCCTGCAGCCAGAGTCTGAGGTTGCAGTGAGCTCCGGACACCACTGCACTCTACTCGGCACAGGGTGGAACTCAGCCTCGACAAAAAAAAAAAAAAAAAAACAAGGGGAAAAAAAAAAAGATCCTCTCATAACACATTAGTTCTCCAGCACATCAGTTGAAAGTCACTAGTACAGAAGACCTTTTTGTATTATTTCTTGTAATTGCTTGTGAGTCTATAGTTATCCAAAAATAAAAGGTTTAATTAAAAAATTATATAGTTTTTATATTTGTGTAAATGATGTAATATATATTTATATAATTATACAACACGTTATTTACCATCATATTATGATATGTAGCATATATTATAGCTTGGTATTTATAAGAAATAGATTAATTAGTAATATAATCACTGAAGAACTTGACCAATTTGAAATACTCAACTCTTTTGTTGCAAGATGAAATTAACGATTTGCTCCTCCTTTCAGCAAAACCTTATGAAAGGATGGTCCATATTCACTGTACCTGGTTCCTCTTCTTCCCTTCTCTCTTTAATTAAGATTTTACCTCCACAGTCTCACTGGAGGACACTGACGCCCCAGCATTAATGGCAGTGCCTGTTCCCGGTCTCTGCTCCCTTGACCTGTGGTCAAGTAGGTTCCAGATTTTAAAACCTAACTCAGACAGTGTCATTCCTTTGCTCAAAACCATACAGTTTCCCACTGCATTACAATCAGCTTGCCTACTGCAGTGGCCCACACTTGACTTCTGCACTTGCATATCTTCTAGACACTTCAAACTTCAGCATGTCCGAAACCAAACCTCTGATTTCCAACACTTCCCCCAAAAGCTTGCTCCGCCCACAACCTTCTCCTGCCAGTGGCCCAGGCTGACATCCTCAAAATCTTGAGGTTGTCAACTCTTTCCTTTCTGATGCACTCCCAACATGCAGTGTGTCAGCAAATCCTGGTGATTCCACCTCTGAAGTATATATTCTGGATGAAACTCTTTCTTTTGCTTTGGTCACTACCTCCCTGGCCCAAGCTGCTATTGTCTCTGCAGGGGTTTCCACGGCAGCCTCTACTCCTGCCCTGAAGTCAGCGTAGGTTCCAGATTTTAAAACCTAACTCAAACAGTGTCATTCCTCTGCTCAAAACCATACAGTTTCCCACTGCAATACAATCAGCTTGCCTACTGCAGTGGCCCGATGTCCCCATCTACAAGCGTCCCCTGTGCTCATCTGCGTCAGCCATACACAGGTGTGCCAGCTTGTTCCCACCTCTGCCAGACACCACGTTGCTCATTCTCTCACCTCTATCCAGTCTTTGCTCAGCTTCTATCTTCTCAGTGAGACCCACCTTGCCTACCAGTTTAATGGTGAAGACTCTCTTCCCATTTAGCATTCACATCACCTTAGCCTGTCCTATTTTTCTTTTGTCCATAGCATTTATCACCTCTCAATATGCTGAATTAGTTCCAAAGGGCTGTGTAGAAAGGTACTCTAAGTTGGGATGGCTTAAACAATAGAATTCTTTCATGGTTTGGAGAGCTGGAAGTGCAGAAGCCAGGTATCAGCTGGGCTGTGCTCCCTCCAGAGGCAGTGGGGTGAATCCTTTCTCACCTCTTCCAGCTCCAGGTGGTGACCAGCGTTCCTTGGTGTTCTTTGGCTTGTGGCAGCTTCCTCCAATCTCTGCCTCTATTTTCACACGTTTGCCACTCCACTGTGTATCTGTGTCTCTGTGTACAACAAGTTCCCCCTCCCTGAGAGGACACCAGACATACTGGCTGTAGGGCCCATGCTTCTCCAGCATGACCTTATCTTGGTTACAGCTGCAAAGATTCTATATCCAAGTAAGGTCACGTTCACAGGTTCCAAGTGGATATGAGTTTTAGGAGGACACACCATTCAACCCAGTATATGTACTGTACAGTTCTATAACTGATTTTTTTGTTGTTGTTGTTATTTTTTTGACTCCCTATTCTAGAATGTAATCTCCTTAGAGGCAGAACTGTGTTTTGGTCCTGAACGTATCCCAGGTTTCTGGTGCTTGGCTTAGCAAAGAGTAGCAATGCCAATAACTTAAACATTGTGTTTCCATATATACAACAGATTCTGACATAGTGACACATACTGATGGATCCAAATTTTTTTACAATAATTTTTGAAAAAATAGGCACATATAAAATACCAAGTTATCAAGTTAAAACAGTGATCTTAGCCATTTACCATAGTTATTACTTTTCTAAGTCATATTATTCTGGCAATTTTTAAGTGAAAATTTCACTGTTGCCTGATGAAATTCCTGGAGATAAGAAGGAACTGTGTCAGTGTCATTCACAGCATACGTGAACTTGCTAACAATGTGTCTGTATTGATCGTTTCTCCAGCTCTTGCTTTCTGATGGGTTGGTGAGTCACGGGAGCCACATCAAGTTCTGAGTATCTAAAAGTCGGTATCCCTCACTCTCGCTCATTGATGTAACTGAGGGGTTTGGTCCTTGTCTGCCAGAAACTACAAATGAGCAAAGAGACCCAAATGAATTCTAAAGACCATGAGAAAAGTAACTTTGTGTCTTGTCTCTGCAAGTGAGATCTTGTTCAGTTCCAACATGTGTGTGTACTCACGTGTGTGTGTGGTGATGTACATTGTGTATATACGAGTGGCGACGTGCATGGTATGGATGTCACAGAGTGGAAATGAAGGTGAAGTGAGTGAGGCCTTTGTAATTTTGGTGCCAAAAAACTCAATAATCAAGATAAATAACATTTTAATGTACTATTTTTAAAAAACTAAAAATAATGGGGAAGAATTCACAACAAATTATTAACTTTTTCAATGAAAACAGGCTGTTGTTTGCTCTGTGACACTGTATTATTGTGCATCAGAAGCAGCCAATGGTTGCTGGGCCATGTGGCCAGGCCTGCCGTCTTGTCACAGGGTTGATGAAGGCTGACAGTGGTGTGTGGACCAATCAGGCCGTGTGTGTGTGTTGTGTGTAGCCATTTGGGGGTCTACTGTTTATTTATCTTTTTTGCTCATTTCAGTACAGGAGAGGGTACTCTGATCCGTGACTGCAGGAGCACACGTTTTCCCTTGTGCCTCACGTTCCACCGTGGGTCAGCACAACAGCGTGCATCAGTGTTCATGCATGTGCGTGTGTGTGTGTATTTGTGTGCTTGTGTGTTCATGTGTCCATTCTGGGGGTGAATTTAGAACATCTACAGATTGTGCTGTGTTTGTTTATCAGATACAGTTAAGAGCATCTTCTTGGCTTGACTTCCTTTCAGCCCCATTAGCAGGGCAGGGTCCCTGTGGCTGACCCCAAGGTGGTGCAGGGTACTCCTGAGGAGGCCCACATGGGGACGTGCCACACAGGTTCTTTATTTGATTGTAACATTACATCCTGCACATGGGACACTTTTGGACTTCACTATGAATGGAGTCAAACATGTTAGAAAAAGCATTACGAATAGTCTCCCTGATTGCCTCTCCCTCACCAGGAATCAAAAGCCCAGAAGCCCTAACTGGATGAGGACCCCTTTGTTTGACCTGGTGCCCTCAGAGCACACCCCTTTGATTGAATCTAGTTCCCATCCTTTCTTAACTGGTCTGAGAGTGGCTCATAGTAGGAGCAAGTTCCTATTGAGAGAAAAGTTCGGGAGAGATAAAGAAGATCCAGAAAAAAAAAAATTTTGTGGCAAAGTATTTCCCCTGCCCCACACCATCAAACCTACAAAAACCTGCCTCTGGGCAGCTAGGCTAGGTGACTGGGAGTGGAGGGCACAGGCGCACTGCTCTGTGCATCCAGGCTGGGCACCACCAGGCCCACAACAGGCTGCAGGTGTCCCTTGCCCCTGTGCCTTTCCAGCCTGGCGTCTTCCTGGCCTCATTTTTGCAGTCAGCTCGTGTTGTTTGCACCATTATTTCTGTCCTCAAGGTAGCAGCTCTGTGCACCAGGCTTACCTTTTTGACAGTGATTTTGGTGAACATGCATTACAGAGGGAAGACAGGTAGGTGCCTTACAAAATCTTAATGATGTCAGTGACTCTAAACTTCTGTGGCACTCACAGACAGTGTTTTTAAAGATTGGTTATTGACAGGGTTCTTGAGAAAAGGGCTTTCTCTTGTCAGTCTGCTGTGTGACATGATTTGAGGCATTCTATCCTTCATCTACAGGCGACATATATGTGGATTTAATTCATAGAGCTTCCATGTTGGAGTGGAAACCCACAAAGAGAAAATGACTAAAGATATGATCCTTTGTACAGAATATTAAAAATAAAGTATATTTTCATGAAAAAAAATTTCTAGGGAAATCCTGACACCACAGATAATAATTATGGATTAGTCCTATAAAATAATTTTTAGGGAGAAATAATTTCCACCGCAAGTAAACATATTTTAAAAATCAGATGCTTTGCAGTTACTAGTAATGAAAAAAATGGAAATAATTGTATAGAATATTTTTCTGCTCAAGTATTGAAATTATGAGAAATAACTTTTTTAGGGTAGGAATGTATCATTATAAAATACTTCAAATATTTCTTAAAGGTTCAACTTCAAGAATGGGGTGAATATATCTCTAGAGCCAGAAAAATATTAAAAAGCTTAGACTTCAGTGGCTTTCTTTCTTTCTTTCTTTCTTTTTTTTTTTTTTTAGAGTAGAAACCATACTGCTCAGTAGGAATTCTAGGGTATTGTGAGTCCCACCTTCTGACAGCTTTCTAAAGTCATCACATATCAGGTCACCTCTATTTTCTCCTTTGAGATAGCCCTGACCCTTTTTCAGGTGCTTGTGCCTGTATGCCCCTTCCTGCCACAGGGCCTTTGCATATTCCTTTCCCATGCTTGGCCCATCCTTCCCTTCATTCCTCTTACTAGTCACAGATTTCAGCTAAAGCATCTCATCATGAGGGAAGGTCAAGAACAGTCTTCCTTGACCTTCTGGACTAGAGTAACCCTCACCTTCAACCCCAGCCACACATATAATACCCCTATCATGTCCCTCTCCATTATAACTCATATCAGAGTGGTACTTCTATAGTTAACATTTGGGATCATTTGATATTGCCTCTTCACCTCTATGTAGCCCATGAGCTGCTTGACAGTGGGACTTATACCCAGTATAGTTTATTTGCTTTTGTCTTTCTTGATGCTTTAATATAATTTTTGGAAGGAATTAATGACAATTGCTGTGAGGCTAGTCCTTCTTTAGTGGCTAATTTATTTGACACAAAGTAAAGAAATTGCTTGTAAAACGCTTGTTACATTTCAAGTAGGGGTCTCGTGTTTTGATGTAGTATACTATGTTGCAGGGAAATTGTTTGCTTCTGTATTTATTTGGCTATCATCGTGTTTCTTCTGTCAGTGGGACATTAACAGCGCGTCCACCGTGTTCTGTTTGAGATGCAGTTCTTGCTGTTCTAACTCATTCTTTTATTCTCTTAGTGGAAAATAATTAAATGCCCTGAGAAACTGAATTTCCACTAAATTGGTGCAGTGAAGAGCCTGTCTTTTACCAAAATACTCATGTTAGGTGCAGCTTCTGGTGAAAACAGAACTCTGCTCTTCCATCAAGAGAATGGCCTTGCCACACATCCTACTTGGAATAAGGACACATGACTCAGTTCTATGCACTATCTACTTTTATAGTACTAAGATTTCATATGTATAATACTTATGTCTGGATTGGGAACTTATGTTATAGGAGCTTTGAAACACAATTTTATTGGAGGAAAAATGGGCTGACATCTCCACGCAATATAACCTAATCATTTGTGCCCATATTTTAATATGAAGTAATTTTTTAAAAGATGCTGGAGTATTTGGCATTTAAGTTCTTACCAGGTCAGTAACCTACAATTATTAATCATAAGATTTAATTTCACAAAGGTCTGTCTCTTCTAGAAATAAAAATTTATTTCCCCTTTAAAAACAAATCCAGCTCAATTAGTGATTTTTTTTTAAAGTAAATGAATTTCAGTTGCTTTGCACTATCCTTCTAACTCAGTTTTTCTAGCAATGCAGTATTTGTGGCTTTATAGGAGAACAGAAGGATCTGTCAAAATATTTTCACAGGAGAGTCTTGTGTTCATAAGATTTAATTCTCAAGTATTCTCTAGAACTGAGCATTAGGCTTTTAAAAAATGAAATACTGCTTTCTCATAATGCAATCACTTTTACATTTTTTTTTTCAGAAATGACTTTCTAAATCAGACCAGCTTACTGCTTTATGTAAATTGAGTTGTAATGCAGTCTCTCCCAGTATTGATAACTAAGAACATCTTGATGGCTTCTAAGATTGACCATTGGAAGATAATTATATCTTTAAGTTGTATTATTTAATCAGAACAGTTAAAATCATGATGTATTTTAGGAATAAATCACAGTAAAGGACCTCTTAAACTAATAAAGGTTGAGAATCCCAAATCTGAGAATCTGAAATCTGAAATGCTCCAAAATCCAAAACTTCTTGATTGCTAATATGATGTTCAAAGGAAATGATCGTTGGAGCATTTTGTATTTCTGATGTGGGATTCTCAACAAGTAAGTATAATGCAAATATTTTAAAATTCAAAAAGCTCTGGTCTCAAGGCTTTTGGATAAGGGATACTGAGCATGTATCATATTGTATATGTTATTCATGTATTTACATTCCAAAAAAAAATAGAAGGGTGCATGGCAGAGACAAGAACAACAGCAGTGTTTTTGTGTCTTTTTTACCCAAGTACAAAAGGGACAAGGTGATGTGTATAAATTTGTTGTGCTAATGTAATTTTAACCAACAGCTGACATTTAGTGTATGTTATGACAAATTTATTTAATATTTATATTAATGAACAAATTTTGAAACAAGCCAAAACAACAGGCTAAATTTTATAAAATATAGAAGAGGGTTTATTCTGAACGTTATCTGAATGTTTTTTACATCACTCAAATATCCTGCCTTGACAGGAGGTCATCAAACAAGAAACTGCTGACTTTCCAGACACACGTTAGCCCTTGAGTATGATTTGCGTTTGCCTGGATGCTGGTGGTGGTTCAGATTTCAGCCGAGCCCCACATGTACTGCTGCTTACAGAAGCACCTTGTTACCTAAGCCCTCCATAAATAATATTAGATAATGGCTCTGAACTTATAAAAAGCTTTGCATGTGACAATCTAGCAGTCCATGTACTTTTGTGAATTCTCTCAGCACTCTTGCAAGAAAGATCATTACCATTAGCTTCATCTAATAGTGCCATAGATTAAATAACTTACCAACATAGAGGCAATGTCGGATCAAGGGTCAGAATTCGCAGTCCAGAAATCTCTTATCTGAGGGTTTGCGTACATAATTTCACCCACATGTCCGCTCATTTCCAGGACAAACAAGGAGGCTTTCATTTTCTGGCAGCAAGATGGGATAGGCATTCAAATGTGACAGGACTCAAAGCCAAATTATTGTTTTTCAGCCTTGCAAACAAATCTCCCCCTTTTTATTCCTCTCCGAGTTTTTAGTACCAAGAGCACTATGTCAAAGTTCAAAGAAGCAGGAAGAATTCGAGTGAGGGACTCCTGCTTCTGTGATTTAAGCCTGGCCCCAGGAGAATGCTGAAGTTCTGCGTACACCCCTACACGTGTTTGCTTCTCTTTACTAATCCACATGCATGTGTTTAAAGAATAAGTTGTAATGCCAGTCTCATTTCTAGGTCACGCTGCTCTGATGGTGTCAACCCTGCTCTGATGTTGGCAGTCGAGTCAGGTGTTTGGAATAACCACCGATGGGCTAACTTTGCCTTGCAAGCTTTGTCCTGCCCAAAAGGTTTTAAACAAGAAACTGCTGACTTTCCAGACACACGCTGGCCCTTGAGTATGATTTGCGGATATTGCCTGGGCCCTGATGTCTGTGCCCCAGGCTTGCTGAGGTTGAAACAGCAAATGAAATCCAAGTTAGATCTCTCTAATTTTCATAAACAGCATCGAGGTTGAAGAGACTGAAACATAATGCTTGATATTTCATAGAAGTGGGATTTGATAATCAAGTGGAATATTGATTATTGGCGTCTTCTGGAGGTCCGTGTGGGGAGGATGAGTAAATTGGGCTTTCGCACCTGAAGGCTATAAGGTCCCAGTTGTTTTTTTTGTTTGTTTTTTAGAGTTTTTTTTGTTTTGTTTTTGTTTGTTCTATTTTGAGAGTCCTCTACCCAGGACTCTGTTGTCCTGGGTAGAGTGCCGTGGTGTCATCATAGCTCACAGCAACCTCAAACTCCTGGGCTCAAGTGATCCTACTATCTCAGCCTCCTGAGTAGCTGGGACCACAGGTGCCTGCCACAAGGTCTGCCTAGTTTTGCTATTTTTTTTTTTTTTTTTTTTTTTTAGGAAGAGATGGGTTCACTATGATTAAGCTGACAGTTGCCTTGTGTTCCTAAGTAATCATCATTAGTGTTTAATTTGGAGCCACTGTGGCTCTGGCTACACTAGACGGCCCCAAGGCTTTCCACCTTGGGGGGAAAAAAGATGCTTCCTGTGTAGCTCGCCTGCCGCCCCACCCCCCAAGCTGAAGGAAGGCTGATGTCCCCATCCCTGCTCACAGGCTGTGGTAAGTTGAATAAAGGGTGTGTCACACCAGTCTTGAGCTCCTCAGTTCTTTTTCAGTTTGTCTGAATCCAGTGCGAGCCTTTTCGGCCGCAACCACTGGCACTACAGCCCTTTCATGTGGACATCCTGTACTGTGGAGGACAAAGCATAGGTAGTGTAACGACGTCCAGCTCACACAGCTTCTCAGAATTTAGAAGTAAAATCAAACGCATTGCTTGGAAGATAAAATGGTTTTAAGTATGTGATTCATTCTTTTGTATTGGATCATAAGAGGCGGTACTTGGGAGTAGTAAGCTTTTATCAGTAAAATAAGGCTGGCTTTTAACTTACGCATGTGTCAAAAGCACTAGTCAAGTCTCCGCATTGTATATAGGAGACTATGCCAGGACTGGGACAAAATTTCAGTTATATACAGATATAAATGTATTTATATATATAATTACATATTTCTCAATTTAGAAATATTCCTCACCTTATCTACCTCTGTGCAGTATAAGTATTTACGTTTCTGTTATTCTACTGAATTTTGATGAGCAACTAAGGACATTTCAAGCTAGTTCTCTTGTGTTAAACTTCTGAGTTGGTCTCTGACCTCACAAGGGCCATTCAGCCACCCCTGCAGGAAATAAAAGTGAAGCCAAGAGACCTGTCGGGAACAAGGTGCCATCTGCTTCTCTTATGCCTATGCCCTAGCCTATAGCTAAGCCCCCAGACCCAACCACTGTTTCCCTGTCCAGGGAGCCCTGGACCAGCAATTGCCAGGGGTGCATGTTGATATATTAGAAAAGGCTCAAAGAAGAGTCACAGACTGATTGACGAGAGCATGGAGGGAGAAGTAAATAAAGGCTTGGTAAGAATGACCTGTGGAAATGGGAACTGCGAAGATGAGATAGAGATCCTTGAGAGGGAAGACACACATGTTTAGAGGGTCAAATGACTTAGAAGATGAGGAGGAAATGTACCAGAATGCAATGAATCTCAGAAAAGATTAGAATAAATGCAAAAAAAGCATTTCTTTATGAGAGCTTCCAACATGCAAAGAAGTGGGTATTATTACTCTATTACAATTTCTGTTGCTATTCTTTTACTATTAACTCTCCCCCCCCCCCCCCCCCCTGAGAACCAGCAAACTGAAAACTGTGTGCACGCTCATCAATTATAGCTTGCCTCCTGTTTAGAGGTTCATCAACTGGGTGCTCCTAGTAACAGGTGACATCTTATCAGCACCTGCTTCTAAGGGACTTGTAGAATGAAGGAAACTCTGGGACTGAATTTTTTAGATCAGATGACGTGTTGTCTGTAAAACTGTGTGCACTGTAAACCTGAATACAGACATTAGTCACGTTAAGCCTGTTTCCAACCTGAACTCAACAGTCTGTGTTTCCTTGCTGCCCTCCAGCCCAAGGTCTCCCAAATGGGGCAGGGCATCTGCTCTCAGGTGTGCCTGTGTGAGGCTCACACCTGTCATTAGGACTGACTGGTAGCTTGGAAAATGCTACAGACCCCAGGTTTTTCTCTAGCCCTGGACAATGATAGATGTTCTACTTCCCCTTGAGTGTATATCTCTTGTTGTTGTTGTTTAGAAATGTAATTCTTCGAAACAACTTTCTATGTTTAGAGACCATTGATTAAAAAAAAAAAAAAATCTTTCTAGAATGTGGCAGTCAGCCCGGAGTTGAATTGCAAGAAAGCAAGGCTTATTATTTCATGATTTCTTGCATTGGAGAAAAAGATGCTCAACTGTGGTTCAACTTTAGAAATTTGCTGTATCTTTTCCTATTTCGTTTTCTCCTTGTGTAAATTGTGGATGGGAAACATAGCATCTTATTTAGTAGGAAGGTTTGGTGGGATGGGGGCTGTTCTAGTGAATTACATTTTCTAGTTAATGTAGGGTTTACCAGAAACATTTTTTTGTTCAGATTCTAGTGGAAATTCTTTGATGCTTCGTTTTACTCCCTTGCCTTATAAATATAGGACATTGAGCATAATTGAATCCTGATTCAGTAAATAAGAATATGGCAGGACCTGAGGGTGTTCACTTTGAACACTAGTGGACTTTGTACACTGTTACATGAAAAGCATGGATGATCAGGCTGAAGTCTGATCTATATTGGAACTTTTCTGAGTGGACAGTGATAAGACTTGCAGAGTGGGATGGGCCAGATGAGGGGTTGTTCAGAGTCATGAGAAAAACAAAGTAGAACTAATACTAATAGCAGTGGAGGTGAGATCAATGAGCAGAGGAAGTCAAATGGAGGAAAAGATAGGCTATATGAGTTACATCAATTAGGATTAGGTTTGTCTGCATGTGACATAAAATTTAAAACAGTTATGGTTTGAACGAGATAGTATCTGTTTTTCGCCTCTGTAAAAAGAATGTGGAGATGGGTAGTCCAGGGCTTGAATGACATGGTTTTAGGGATCCAGCTGTAGTTCAGTGCTTCTACTTCCTTGTCCAAAATAGCTGCATAAAATCCAGTCATTACATCCATATTCCATGAAGAAGAACCAAAAAAGGGCTATTCCCTTTTAAAAATGTTTTCCAAAAGATGCATGCTATAGTTCTTAGGTCTTCGGGGTTGGAACTTAGCCATATGGTCCTATCTAAATGCAAGAGAAGCTGGGAAAGGTTCCCTTTCATCCAGGTACCCATGTGCTCCACTAAAATCATGAGGTTAATTATTAAGATGAAAGGGGAGAATGCATGCAGGGAAACAGCCGGCAATCTCTGCCGTGAAGTTTAGAGACAAATGATGATTGTGGGGTCATGAAAACCACACTTATTTGTGGGAGTCTCCATCTGGAATCTCATGGAGGCTTTGCTACTGACACTTAATGTGACATTGGGCAGGTCATTTCAATTGATTGGCCCTCAGCCCTGTCATTTTTGAAGCTGGGGTGTAGAACCTTACGATCTGTAAGATCATTTCCCCCTCAAACATGCTGAAATATTCTCCTGGCAGTAGGTTGTCAAAACAAGCTCAAAGTGATCGGTGAGTTTAGTTACTTGAGGTTTGGTACACCAAGGATTTAGTCTTGTGTGTGTCACTGCAGGTTGGCCTATAGAGAGAAAACTTTCCCAGCAAATTGAAGCATTTAATAAACTGAATCAAAAGGCGTAATGAATTAAAGGATTAGTCAGACTTGATATTTCACGGGGAATTAAATGTTGGCAATGTCCAGTTCAGTGTCTTCTTCAATTTAGGACTCTTGGCTATGGCTGAAATTAGCATTATAATTTATTGTAATGAGATTCAATTGCACAGTCAAGCTTGAAATCCTTCAAGAAGATAAAATTACAAAGAAGGGGGGGTTGTTTATCTCAATTGAAATTTGAGTATCTACCAAGAGCCACGAACTGTATTAGGGACAGAGATCTTACCAGGCTTGTGTGGGGGTCACAGACAAGCACACAGAATTATTAATACATTAAGGTGTGATCCAGACAGTGATTGAATTGTGTACAAAGTTGAGAAGGTGAGTTCAGATTGGGGCAGCAGGCTCTGTTGGGCATGTGTGTGGGCCATTGAAACAGAAGTATGCAGTAGGCAAGTAGGGATAAATGCAGAGAACTCTGGGGTCAAGTTCAGGGTAAATATGCAGACTTAGAAAGCACTGTGTAAGTGGCGTAAGTAGTAGACAAAGTATGAGAATGTCAGCACCCACCCAGCTGGAAAGCCTCGATTGAAAAACTCAGGATGACAACTTTTAGGGTAAGAAAACCCAAGTGCATCCCTCTAGGTGCACAATTCTTCTATCTAGGACTTGTTTGGGCTGATTGTACAATAGTTGCCCAGAAATGTTATCTTCTTGAAGGATTTCAAGCTTGAATATACAATTGAATCTTATTATAATAAATTATAATGCTAATGTCAGCCATAGCCAAGAGGCCTAAATTGAAGACACTGCACTGGACGTTGCCAACATTTAATTACTTATGAATTAATTTTCTATTGTAAAAATTTTCCTTGATGATATATTTCTCTTTTCTTTACTGATATTTTATACAAGTGTTAAAAATCAATCAATATCTGTGTATCTTCAGTCTGTTTTGTTTTTTTTTTTTTGGAGTCAACATTCCACTCCATGACTTTGTTTATGTTTGTAAATAGAAATTGAGAAAAGATCCTCTTATTTGGCAATTTTTAGTCTCAAGATATGAAAATAGTGATGTCAAAAGTGCTTGTTGCCTGAATTCTCCAGTCACTTGCTGTAATTTTGAAGTCCATTTTGTTTTCTTTTTAAGTCTAAGTGTTAATGGCATTAAGGAAACACACTAAAATTCAGAGGTCTGTGTGACAGTAAATGTTTGGGAGTTGGTTTACCTTCACATTTTAATGTAGATGTTTGCTTACAAAGCTTGAGTTGTTTGGTCTGTTGCCTATCTATAATTTTCATGTGACAGTGCAAAAATTTAGTAATCTAAGACATTGGCACCCATAGTACTGTGTTAAACATCTTTTATTTTCTTAGGAAAAAGTTACAGTTTGAGATGAATGATTAGGGTGGAAATAGCATATTGTTTTTTTTCCCCAAAGAAGGCTAAGATTATGAATTATTTGAATCTTTCTGAGAAGATTATCAGTGGTTCCATATTATAAGAAATCATATTTCTGTTCTTTTATTTTGTGGCTTAAATAAACCTGCATTTTTTAAAAAAAAGTTTCTCTATTTCCTGAAATTACATTTTCAAAAACTTACCTTTGATACGTATTAACCTTCTGATAGCCTCTTAGACCTAAATTTAGATTTTTGATTGAGATGTTTTTATCTCTTCTCCCTACATGAATATTTAGATATTTAGATGATATTTTTCTATCCTATTCAGAAAATACAAACTTCTACACTCTGTAGAAGGCATATAATAAACTATGACATTGTATTTGTAAGAGCAGTCTGATTTCATTTGATTTTATGTTAATTAGAAAAATACACACCTACGAATTAACAGTTTTTTCACTCTGTTTTCCCCCAACTCAGCCTTTCTTTACTTTATTAGAAAATGTGCTTCATTTATCCCAGATGGTTCTATGCTACCTAGAAATACAATGGTATGCCTACACCATTTACTAATGTGACATGCATGTTTGGGTGCACTCTTAATGTATTCTGTTTACCTCTGAGATGATCAAGAAATCAATTTCCTGATGACAAAAGGAGGAGGATCCCGAGGCAGTTTGCTCATTTCTATTTAGTATTTTACCCTTGAGAAATCCTTCACACTGTTTAAGCCTCAACATTTAAAAGAACCAGTGAGCCATCAGAATTGGAGCAGTAGCTTGCATGCTCTATTCATTAGTGCTTGTCATGGTTGTCTATATTGAATTATGAAATTTGAAAGTACTTGATGCCATAGAAACAGGGCTGAGTTTAGATTTTAAAATCATGTGATACAACAGATAGTAAATTAGCCAAACTGCATGCTGTTTGACTAAAATTACCTTCAATTTGCCTGATAAATGCATTGCTCTCCATTGATTGGGGGTTTTCTCTTTGATTCAGTTTACAGCATGAGTCATGGTTTTCTCTCAACACCAATACGGTCTGTATTAGGTGGACAGGAATTTCCCTTCTGTATTGTGTTACAAAACTTGGGTAGAATAAATTGAAGGGCTTGGGTTTTTTTTGTCTCAGTGGGGCAAATAGTGATTATTTGTGTTTGGTATTTCATGAAAATTAAATTCCCTGTGATCTACATTTCCTAGCGGATTAACTATTGCAGAATAAATGTAGAATACCTGTGCCAGGCCAATGTCTTTCCAGTTCTGAAATTAAAGCAGTCCACTCTCCCTTTGCTGACCATCACTCGGTATCTTCATGCCTCGATTATATTTTCAGCCAATAACATGTTCACAAATCAAATGAATAGTTTGAATCTAAGCTTGATTCTAAGTCTTAGATTATAACCGGGATTTTTGAGGCTCTTAACATGTCATCATTTAATTCCGTTTCTAAAAAGTCTGCATTTTTTATTACAAGCTGAAAATAATTTAAAACAGAAAAATTGACACTGAAATCCAATAATTTTTACATATCTTAAATAATGAAAGACATAAGACTATGCCTTTTCAGAATACGAAGAATAATGGAAAGTAAACCATAAATATTTATGGATGAATATAAAGGAAAGGGATTTGATTCCATTTACCCCCAGGGAGAAGAATTTGCTGTCCCTCCCTTCATAATTACAATCATTTCCATTTGAAACTTTCATAGGCAGTAACAGAATAGAAATAACAATACTCCAGTGCAATAGCTGTTAGACAATGTGTTCTCTCCACTTGGCATGTGGGCTGGAAAAAAATTTGTTTTAGGATGTTGACAAAGAAAACAGCCTGTGTAGATATCTGTCACTGCTGCTTTGTGTAGACTGTCAATGACTTTGGAAGGCATTGTGGCAATAGAGGGCTATAGTATGTCTTGTGTTTTGTTAGATTGCTGGACATACTGAACTCACTAATGACTGCTTTTGAACAAGACAATAGGGTGTTGCTTAGAGAAATAGACCTTTGGCCTATGTGCGTGTGGCCAACAATTGCTGTTTGGAAATACAAGCTTGGTCATTCAGGGTCTCAACAATATGCCTTTTTTTCCTTCTTGAAGCTCACAGCAGAGGTTTGCTTCTATTTTATTGTGGCTGCTAAGCATTTATTTAAATATCACATATTTTAAACGTATAATTTATTTAAACATTACAATATAACTGCAATAGAGATAGGCTGGCCTTAGGGTGAGCTCATGTGTTCTTGTTATATATTTAGTGGGTTTGAGATTTACAGTCCCAATCTGGTCATGAAGAGAATCATGATTTTCTTCATTTTTCTGTACCTGAGCTCCACTTGGTCATGAGTCATTGTGTCTGCTGATAACAAAGAACATAATTTTGCCTCTCTAAGGTAGCTCAGTTTCTACAGGGTTGAAAATACTGTCTTTTGCATAATTACTCTAATTAGTTCAATTTTTTTCCATTTTATTTCAGTGAAGATTTTAAATTCCCTGAATGTGCTGGTCTTTGCTGTAAAACAGTGGTTCTCAACCTCCCTAATGCTGCTATGTATTTTCATTGTTAAAAAGGGGTCGCAACCCACAGGTTGAGAACTGCTGCTCTTAAGGACGTTTTCTCTCCACTGCCCCCCGATGGGCACTTGGTTGCAGAGAGAGGTTTATGTAGCATGATAGTGGAGGGCAAGGGTATCTGGTTCATGTCCTGTCCTCCAGACCTCCCTGCACTGAGAGGCCTCACCCAGCTTGGTGTTTGGTGTCACCTTTTATCATCCTAAGACCCCCTACTGTGATGTCATTATTTTGTTGTAGGTGGTATGTGGTACTATGGTCTAGCCCAGGGGTCCTCAAACTTTTTAAACAGGGGGCCAGTTCATTGTCCCTCAGACCGTTGGAGGGCTGGACTGCGGGCCCCAGAACCAGTCGGCTGCTAAGCGGGACAGGCAGCAGCGGCAAAAACACCCGGCAGGCCAGATAAATGTCCTAGTCGGGCTGCATGTGGCCTGTGGGCCGTAGTTAGAGGACACCTGGCTAGCCAATATCTTAGTCCATTCAGACTTTAATAACAAAATAACCTTAGACTGGGAAATTTGTAAACAATAACAATTTATTTCTCACAGTTCTAAAGCCTGAGAAGTTCAAGATCAAGAGAGTGGCAAGTTTGGTGTCTGGTGAGGGCTCACTCTTCACTTCATAGGCAGTGACTTCTAGTCATGGGGTGCAGGGGGAGAGCAAGCTCCCTCAGGCTTCTTCAATAAGGGCACTTATCCCATCCATGGGGCTCTACCCTCATAACTTAATCAGCTCCCTCTGAAGCAGTGGTTCTCCACCTTCCTAATGCTGCAGCCCAGACAGTTCCTATGGTTGAGCAGTCCCACAGGTTGAGAACTGCTGCTCTGAAGGCTCCACCTCTCAATACCATCACATTTCTAATTAAATCTCAACATATGAATTTGGGGGGACACCAGCATTCAGACTATGGCAGCAGCTCTCTCTGCTGTCTGGGCTAGCTTTCTATCTCTGCCTTCACTGGCAGTGCAGCTCCCGTGAGACCCTCTTTCTCCTTTTCTCCATGAGCATAAGTGTCTGAGCTTCTGTCATAGGGCCCCCAGCAGGCCTGGTGGCTCTTTTCTCTTAACTATCTTCTGCTTGCCTTGAGGGGATTGTGGGCAGATTTTCAGATCTCTTTTGTGCCAGAATACCTGGGTCATCTCACCCCATCTCTCCATCTAGACTTACTTAGCCATCATTTTCACCCATGTTGGTTCAGGGAACAGATTAAAGGGGGAAATCAGAAGTTCACTTTTAACCACCTTAAGTTTGGGATGTCTAATAGATGTACAGATGGAGTAGACAGTTGAAGACACAAGTCTAGAATTTAAGGGAGAGGTCTGGGCTGGAGATAAAAGTTGGGAAGTCATTAGCCTTTAGGTCATGAAAGCCATGAGATTAGATAAGATAATAAAGGGAGTAACCATAAATATTAAAAAAAATAAAGAGATAAAAGGGGTGAATAGAAAAAAAATGAAAAGCTACTGTACATAATTATAATTTAAAGAAAATCACCATATGCCCTAAGGCTAGTGGAATGTTAAATTCTTATTCGTGGAAATTATAGGAAGTAGAACCAAAAGGCCAGGCATTTCTTCCTATGAATTGATCTCAGAACCCTTTCCACCAAGGCCGGGAACTCTGCACTACTCTACACAGTGCTTCCTCATAGACAGAAACTGACACAGGTGAAGAAACTTTCCAACAGAACTAGATTTTAGGGTGAGTAAAGTAGCAATTCGTTTTAGTAAGCAGGTAATCCTATTTCTTGCCTGAGAACGTCTTTAAAACACTTAGCCATGACCCCAAACTAGAATAGGTCCCCATTGGTCCAAGATTGGATCAGTGTAACCCTTGTTACAGGTCTTGGGCAGTGGAGAAGGTTCCATGCTCGCTCAGGTGAGGACCCTTAGCTGCACCTTCTAGGGAGGAAGCAAGAGTCAAAGTAACTTGCAACTTTTATCTCCCAGGATCTCTTGAATTCCCCTACTCACTGTTCTCTTTCTCTTCCTTCCAGGAAGAAAAAGATGCAGAACCTTGAATATGGTGACCATGGTTTTTTAAATTAATATTTCTTTCTTTTTTTTTTTTTTGAGACAGAGTCTCAAGCTGTTGCCCTTGGGTGCTGTGGCATCACAGCTCACAGCAACCTCAAACTCTTGGGCTTAAGCGATTCTCTTGCCTCAGCCTCTCAAGTAGTTGGGATTACAGGTGCCCGCCACAATGCCCGGCTATTTTCTGGTTGTAGTTGTTACTGTTGTTTGGAGGCCCGGGCAGGATTCAAACCTGCCAGCTCTGGTGTATGTGGCTGGCACCTTAGCTCCTTGAGCTACAGGCGCCAAGCCTATGACCACAGTTTTTTCAGAATCTAGCTCTCAAGTTCCTAGAGCTGTGGTGTTGTCTGCTGAGCCCAAGTACTGAGCTATGGCCCCGCATGGGAGCTCTTTCTACTCACTTGGTTCATTTTTATATGCTCATGTTTGTAGAATTTATAATGAACGACTTGACATTTGGCTGATAGGTCATATCAAATGCTAAGCAGCATGAATGGTATAAAATTTAAAGTTTAAAACTTAAAATTGCTTAATTTGGCTAAAGCACTCATTCATGAAACTCAAATTTGTCAAATTTTGTTGCTCTGCCAATTTTTGTTTCATGACCCCCCACAAATAATCCTATTGCTTTTTTATAGAGTTAAAATGAATTTTAACTCATTTTTAAAAAGAATTTTGGAGTAACCCTTGAAAAATCCCAGGAGATACACTCTTAAGAATTACAAATGTTCATATTCAAATGTTCATATTTTTCTTAGCAAAGTATCTCAAGAATGGAAGAAAAAAGTGTCCAGTGTACTCAGTCCTACTATGAAACTAATTTATATCTTTCATATGAAAGCTATAACCCAATTATAGCCCAAGAATATGGGAAAGGGGTAAGGGAGGGGAGGGGGAGGATAGGTGGAGGGAGGGTAATTGATGGGACCACACCTATAGTGCATCTTAGAAGGGTACATGTGAAACTTACTAAACGTAGACTATAAATGTCTTAACACAATAATGAATAAAATGCCATGAAGGCTATGTTAACCAGTTTGATGAAAATATTTCAAGTTGTATATAAAACCAGCACATTGTACCCCATGACTGCATTAATGTACACAGCGATGATTTAATAAAAGAAAAAGAAGAAGAAGAATTACAAATCCAGAGTTAGGAATTGTTGTCTCAAGAAGAGTTTTTAAACCCTAGGCTTGTTGGCATTTTGATCCAGACAATGCTTTGCTGTGAGGAGATTCTGCATGGAGTGGAACCAAAGCCTCACCAGGACCATGAAAAATACCTCCAGACACTGCCAGATATTTCTAGGGGGCAATAGGAGGGGGGTACTCCTATTTGAGAACAGTGACCTAAAGGACAGGGTTTAAAAAGACCTTTCTTCCCCTCTATACAGATACATTTAAGACATTCTAATTTAGATGTATAGATTTTAAGTCTCCCAAATACCATATCTTTTTCCCTGTTTTATGAAAATGTCATAGACTTGTTAGATGACCAAATCACATTTGATATGAAATGTGGGAAAATCCGATAGTGTCTTAGCACTCTGTGATAGGATGGTCCACAGGGAATACGATTTAATCAGACTAGGTCAATTGGAGTGGAGCCCCAGAATTTAAACAAATTAGGGCTCAGCTGTAGAAGTGGAGTCTAAGAGAGATGGAATCCAGCAGATACGTAAACTCTCCAAGTGAAGCCTACCTTGGCCTTGTACATACCTCTGTTTAATCATAGAAAATCAAGTTGTTCATTGAGAATCTTTAGCCAGGCATTCTAAAATTTCTGTAGAGCACTTTATTTGTTCTCATTGGTTTAATGTAATATAGGCCAACTCTCAAAGTATAAAATAACAGATAGGTGTTGATAGCTGATTCTTGAAGAGACAGTCCAGTCAGTTTTATTCCACTGAACGAAAAAAATGAAGACCAAAGAGGTTAAGAAGAAAGGAGGGACATCTCTGATTGCCATCCAAAAATATCTCCTCATTAACTATATGCAAAGGGTGGTTTAACCCGAGTTAGTGTAGCAAGATCCAACATGCAGAAATGGAAAGAAATGACCACACTTTCACATAAAGGGAGTTAAGACTTTAATAGGTCAGCTGCTGGCCTACATTCTGTCAAAGAGGTCACAGTGGGCAATGCCATTGGAAATATGCAGAAGCAATAGCAGTAATAGCCATGGGGAGGCTCTTCCCTGAAGAAGAGAAAGAGGTGGACGACTGAGGTGTTTCTTATACTCACCTATTATCAGCAAACTAAATATTATACCATGATGCTATGTGTCCTCAACCCATGGGATTTTCTAGGGAAAAGGCACAGGAAGTAAATATATTTCTTAAACAATTAAAAACAAACTTCTAAAATTTGGTGATTTTTATTCTTGTTTGGAAAATCTGAAAAATGCACTTGATGTGCAGTATTACACTAGTAGGTACACTGTTGCTTAAAAGCATGGTCACATATATGTGACCAACTCATATACGTTTTCAGATTTTGTCGTTTATCTTACTTGGTCTATAAAAACAGCTAAGCCCCTTTCATTTTTAAAATACCTGCAGGAATTTTTTCCCTCAGAATGAAGAGAAATTTTATGTGTCAGTTATAAATGAACTCTTTAAAAAGTAGCACAGTTGCCGTGTTCTTAGGTGCCAATATTATGTAGGCATTTAGGTGGACGCAATTTATCCCAAACCTGGGAGCGTGAATTGTGTTAAGTGAAGGGAAAATGCTCTTGGTCCTAGATTTGGTTGACTAACTGCTTTGTCTTTGGCTGGTTTCCAAATGAAGATGTTCTTTAAGAAAAGAAGAGTGATTTTTAATGACTTTGAATATTTCTCTGTAAAACTCTCTTCAAAGGAGTTGAATAATTCAGGCCTCTTTAATATTGGAGAGGGAAGTTACTCCTTTCAGGTCAGCCTTTTATAAGCACTTTGCCATGGTTGATTGATCTCTGCACTCAGAATGATACACTTCCATGTATCGAGCAATTCACTGGGCCACTTAACCCCAGTACCTCTGAGTGTAAGAAGTGGGTCACATGAATGCACACATACACGCAACGTTGTTTTTAGTGACAAACACAGTAGTATACAGAAAGAAGTTTTGCTATAATAAAGAAAGAAAAGTGGGATGTAGGGTAAAGACTCTAAAAGCAAATTAATAAGTTGCAGGACTACCGTGGCAAATCTTAAGGTGTTGAAGTCACTGACCTGGGAAAAGAAGTATGTGAACTTTTTCCTGGCAGAATTGGACTTTCTTGGGAATCTGTGAACATTTGTCTATTATCTTCAGATAAATCTATAGCATTTAGAGGCTCATCAGCTGTTTTCTGTTTTCTTCAAGCTAAGGATTATCCCAACGCTTCACTTTACATCAAGACACAGGTCACTGCCCAGCCTGTGAACTGCCCTCCCTTGAGTCTGGAGGCCCCAACTCAGTGGTTGTGAACAGGGAGTCAGAGTTGGTTACATACACAGCCTTGGATTGGGCTCTGGTGAGGGGGATGTCTCAGGGCAGGCCTCTGACCTCATCAGGACAGGAATACCTCTGTCTTCTGAGGAAAATATCCTTTCCCATAAATTGTATCCTCTTCAGTATATAAGTATGCAGAACAAGACTTTAAAGCCTAGTTGAAAAACAACTTTCTTTGTATTGCTTGATATGAAGCAATTATCTAATTATCTAAAAAATTATCTAAAAAATTATCTCACCTGTGATTGAACTGTCTTCTTTCTTTCTCTAAGATAGAGTTGGAAGATGTTGAAATCTTCCAGAGAAAGCAATATGGCTATTTAATTCTGTCCTTTTTTAGAATTTCAAAGATCCTGGAGACCAAGTGTGGGGAGAGAGCCCAGGATGGGGGATGCTGAGAAACTGCCCACCATGTTCTCCTGATATCCCATTGGGAGGTCTGTTTCCTTAGCACTAGTAGTATACCCCCATCAGCCACTGGTGGGGGCAGGTGCCCTCCTGATGTATGGGACATCTCCACAAGTGATAGGAGCAAATGTCTTCCTCAGGAACTCACTGAGCATAAAGCCTGGTCACAGCGGCATGAATGGCGGGGGGGCCCACTGCTGCTGGGTTACTGGGGACACCATGCTTTGCCCATTATCTCACTGAACACCAGCCTGGGTGTAAATAGATTAATTCCAGTGCTCTAGAGCTCTTGTAAGCAGAGTATTGCCATGTTTAATTACCAGAAAAGTGACTCTGGGGCAAGAGCTGCTCAGTTTAGGCTTAGGAATTAGTGGTTTTGAGGAGGTTTGATATGTGATTAATGAATCAAAACAAAATCTTGTTTAGTTACCAGGGCTTTTTACTGTAATCATTAAGACCTTAAAAAGCATTTCAAAATTTCTGTTATATGTGAAACTTTAAAAGAAAATTGATGTGCACTACTGTGTGTGTTGAAATTTTTGATCAGGCAATTAACATTTTTTTTCTTGATGGTAATAGATAATAACTGTAACAGACATTCTCACTGTCTAATTAAGTACTCCTAAGAAAGTGCTCTCACATTGTGCATGTTTTTATTATAATGCAGTGAATCAAGAAGAATTATAGGATTTACTCCATTTTTCTCAGCCTCGTTCATCCCTGCTTGAGTTGGTTAATTGAGTGCCCCTCTTTCTCCTTTGGGCTCTCCAGATGTCTGCAGCTTGGAGTGGACTGAGCCTGCAGCTCAATTCTAAGAAAAGCCCTGGAGTCATCCTTGATCTTCTCTTTCTCACACACCAGTATCCAGTCCATGAGGCTATGTTGGCACTAACTTTAAAATATAGCCAGAAACTGGTTTCTTGGCACCAGCCCTGCTCAGGCTTTAATATCTTCATCTGTACAATCTCCACTGATGACTGGTTCTGGTCTTTGATAGAGCAGCATGTACTGAGTGTGCTCAAGAGATTTGTTGTATATATGCTTTGCATCTATTTAGGGCACTCAGAACTTCACGTGTAACGTTTATGTAGTTTAACCAGCAAAACTACCATTGCATTACTCATCCTTAAGTCCTCCAGACCATTCCTGGCAGAATCAGTCTTTTCCTCTCCTGTATCAACTCCATACTTTGTACAATACATTTTATGTTACTCATTCAGCAGATACTCTCTGAGAATCTACTGTGTGCCACGTTCTTTTCTATATTCTTGTGATATATCAGTGAGCAAAGTGTCAAATTTGCTTTCTAGCAGAAGGAGACATGTATTAATAAATGAAATAAATAGGTACACATTAGTGGTTAAACGCATCAAGGGAAAAAACTGAGGTCAGGAACCAGACTAAGTTAGAAATTTAAATTTCTCTTAGGGTAAGAAGGACAGCACCTGTCACTCAGTGAGTAGCGCCCGGCCCCATATACTGAGGGTAGCAGGTTCAAACCCGGCCCTGGCCAAACTGCAACAAAGATTGCCAGGTGTCATGGTGGGCACCCGTAGTCCCAACTACTAGGGAGGCTGAGGCAAAAGAATCACCTAAGCTCAAGACCTGGAGGTTCCTGTGAGCTGTGATGCCACGGCACTCTACTGAGGGCAACAAAGTGAGGCTCTGTCTCTAAAAACAAACAAATAAATAAATAAATAAAATAAATTGGGTAACAAGGTTGGAATTAATCAAGCAGATGTCTAGGGAACAACCACTGAGAAGGCCCTAAAGCAGAAGCAAGTTCAGTGAGTTCTGGGAACAGAAGCAAGGCCGTTGTAGCTGCAGGGGAGGCAGCTGAGGGTAGAGTAACAGATGACCTGGCTGATGTGAGAGGGACAGTCTAGATCCAGAGCTACAGAAAGCACCTTGGCCTTACTCTGAGAGAGATGGAAAGCAATGGAGAGTTGTGATCAGAGGAATGATGGAAATAGCATTATGTTAATGGTATCTGGCCACTGTGTTGGAATAGACTCAGTAGGGCTATGACAATGATCCAAGCACGATGATGTGATGATGTGATGATGTGGACCAGGGAGGGTGCAGTGGAGGGTGTAAAAAGCAGCCAATTTCTGACTACACTTTGAAGTCAGTGCCAGCTGGATGTCCTGATGGATTGGATATTGGAGTGTGAGAGAAAGTCAGGGATGGTTGCCAAGGTTTTGACCCGAGCAACTGGAAGGGATTGTCATCAAGTGACATGAGGAAAGCTGTGGAGGAAGAGTTGAGAGATCAATTTAAGGGTGGCAGAAAGAAATCAGAAGTTCCATTTTGGACAAGGTTAATTGGAATTATCTGTTAGACTTCTAAATGGAGAAATCGAATAAGGAATCTAGACTTCAGAGGACAAAATTGAGGCCGAATGTACAGGGTGTTTTAAATTTTAAATTGCACACGGACTTTATGGCCACTCTATATAAAGTTGGAAGCTGTGAATAAATAGATGACTTTTAATTGGAAAGATCAATAAGAAAATGAGTATAGGAAAAATAGATGTTCAGGGGCTGAACCTTAGGGGCACTCTGATGTGAAGAGGTTAGGGAGAAAAGGAAGAACAAAGAAAAGACATGAAGAAAGAACGGTGAAATTGGAGAGGGACCAAATGAGTATGGTGTTGTGGAAGCTAAAGGAAAAAACAAACAAGCCAAAAAACAGCATAGCAATCAGTTGGGTCAAATAAGGTTGATAGAGCAACCATTCAGATAATGTTATGTAGGTCTTCTGCGTCCTAACTTGGGTTTTGTTGTTGTTGCTCTTTTGTTTTCACATTGTCTGACTATTACTTTCACTACAAATGGAATTTTTCAGGTCTGTGTAGTAGAAGGCAGTGTCATTCACTACTCGCCTTTTCCCCAAATAGTTAATTTTTTCATGTGTCAACATTCTATAACAGAAGACATTTCACAGTTTATACCTATTTACTTGTCATCTAGATTCCACAATTAACATTTTTTCTACATTTGCTTTATTATGTGTCTCTCCTTGTATACACATCAAGCCAGGTTACTTTTGTTGTACATTTTAAAGTTGCAGAGTGAATATACACCAGTGCACTTTACCCCAAACATTTCAGCATGCATATCATTATCTACAATTCAATATTTGTTCAGTGTTGTGTGTGTGTTTTAGATAAAATTTACCTATGGTGAAATGTACAAATCTCAGGTGTGCCATACAGTTACTTTTGACAGAAGCATGCAAAATGAAGCTCCAATCCATTAATATATAAAATACTATTATCATCCTAGATCTCTCCCTTATGCCCTGCCAGTCAATTTTCATCTACCCCATTCTCCAGAGGAAGTCACTGTTCTTATTTGTGTCCTAAGAAATTAGTGTAGGCTCTTAAACATCATGCTTCTGGCCATGTTCATGTCTAGGGCTGTCAGGACTATAGTCATGTTCAGGGAAGACCTAAAGAATCCCTAAACTCTTAGAAGGATTGGACAAGCAGAAAGTGAAGTCTAAGGTGGAGTTGTAAACTTTGTGGCTGAGTGTTGAAGGCTTTCACTAACTACACACGGAACTGTTCAGCAAAGACTGAGAGACATACTAGTTCCAGGCATTTAAGGCACTCTTTGTTCAATTATTGGGTGTCCACTAAGGTAATACAACAGATCAGTGGACACACATAACAAAAAATACAGATTTTACAGAATTAGTTTTAAGAAGTCACTAAACAGAGCAGCACCTGTGGCTCAGTGAGTAGGGTGCTGGCCCCATATACTGAGGGTGGTGGGTTCAAACCCGCACTGGCCAAACTACAACAAAAAAATAGCCAGACACTGTGGTGGGTGCCTCTAGTCCTGGCTACTCAGGAGGCTGAGGCAAGAGAATTGCCTAAGCCCAAAAGCTGGAAGTTGCTATGAGCTGTGATACCACAGCACTCTACCAAGGGCAACAAAGTGACACTCTGTCTCCAAAAGAAAAGAAAAAAAGAAAGAAAGAAAGAAAGAAAAGCCACAACAATAAACCTTGGGGAAAGAGGAAAGTCTGATTTTCAAAATTGCCAAATTTTATCATTTAAAATATCTACTTTCTACAAAAAAAATTTATGAGATATGCAAAGAATAAAGAAAATGTAGACAGTGCACATGGTTGGGGAGGGGATCATCAGTAACAACTATCCCCAAGGAAGCCCATACATTGGATATACTAGACACAGACTTCAATGCATGTGTTTTAAATATGTTCAAAGAATTAAAACTATGTCTAAAGAATAAAAGAAAGTGTGAGAACAATGCCTCATCAAATATAAAATATCAAAAAGGAGATGTCAATTATAAAAGAACAGAAATTTTGGAGTTGAAAAGCACAATAAGTGAAATGAAAAATTACTAGAGGAGCTCAATAACAGATAAGAGCATACAGAAGAATCACCCAAATTAAAGATAAATCTATCAAGATATCCAGCTGGAGAAACACCAAGAAAAAAGAATGAAAACAGATAAATAGAGCTTCAAAGATCTGTGGGGCACCATCAAGGATACCAAATATGCATAATGAGAATCCCAGAAGGAGAGAAGAAGAATAAACAGAATCCTTGAAAAAATAATGGTTGAATATACTCTAATCATGACAAAAATCTACAGATCAAAGAGTTCAACAAACACCAGGTAGGATAAACTCAAAGAGAACCATCTTGGACATATTAATAATCAGTAATACTGACAGCAGATTTCTCATGAATAATCATGAAGGCCAGAAGGCAAAGTGCTCAAATAAAGGTCTACCAACCAAGAATTTTATATTCAGGAAAGCCATCCCTCAATAATAAAGAAGAAATTAAATATTTTCACATCAACAAAAATTTAATTTGTCACTATCAGACATTTCCTACACTAAAATGGAGTCTTTTAGTAAAGAAAATGACACTTGTGGCTCAGTGAGTAGCGTGCCAGTCCTATATACTGAGGGTGGTGGGTTCAAACTCGGCCCTGGTCAAACTGCAACAAAAAAATAGCTGGGCGTTGTGGTGAGCACCTGTAGTCCCAGCTACTCAGGAGGCTGAAGCAAGAGAATCACCTAAGCCCAAGAGCTAGAGGTTGCTGTGAGCTGTGATACCACAGCACTCTACTAAGGGTAACAAAGTGAGACTCTGTCTCAAAAAAGAAAATGACAAAGGACTTAATATAGTGAACTAGAAAATAACACAAAATAAAGCAGTCAGTAATGGAGGGAAGAGATAATAAAAAGGACATAAGAGATATAGAAAACACAAAAATGGCAAAATAAATTTTGCCTTATCAGTAATCATATTACATATAAAGGAATTAAACACTCCAATTGAAAGAACTTAATATTATATTTAAAAAATATCCATTAGTATGCTATCTATAAGACATAGATAAGACTTTAGATTCAATTTAGATACAACTATGTGAGAGAAAAAGATGGAAAAAATATATGATGCAAACATTATCCAAAAAATCCTAAAATGGCCATAGGCTTGTCAGACAAAATAGACTTTAAGATACAAACTGTTATTAGAGACAAAGAAGGATAAAATAATAGCATGGTCAATCTGTCAAGAACATATAACAATTATAAACATATATGCAACCTATCAACCAAGTCTCAAAATACATGAACAAAAACTGACAACAGCAATGGAAGAAACAGATAATCTAACATTAATACTTGGAAACTTTAATATTCCACAGTACTTAAAAGATCAAGAAGGAAGTGGAAAACTTTAACAATATTATAAATCCACTAGACCCAGAGGACATCTATAGGATACTCCACCAAACAGTAGCAAAGTATACACTATTCATAATTGTACATGGAATACTCTCCAGGACAGACCAGTATGTTGGATCATGAAACAAGCCTCGATAAATTTAAATGGATTAAAGTTATAGAAAATAATTTACAGTGGAATAAAATTAGAGATCAATAGGTGGAAGAAATCTGGGAAAATTGCAAATATGTGAAAACTGAATAACACATTGCTAAATAACCAGTGGATCAAAGAGGAAATCACAAGGGAAAAATTAGAAAATGAGAACATTTTGAGATGAATTAAAATGAAAATACATTATAAAAAAACATGTGATACAGCTAAAGCAATACTTCAGGGAAATTTTTAGCTTTGAATGCTTTTAATCTCAAATCAATAAACTTTCGCATTTAGAAATTAGGAAAAGAGAGCAAAAAAAATCCAAAGCAAGCAGCCAGAGGAAAACAAGATTAGAGAGGCAGTAAATGAAATAGAGGATAGAACAACATGAGAGAAAATCACCGAAACCCAAATTTGGTTCTTAGCGGAGATCAACAAAGATGACAAACCATTAGCTAGACAGACAGGGGATTTTAAAAAAGAGATAAAGACTCAAATAACCAAAATCAGGTAATGAAAATGGGATATTACTGCCAACCTTAGAAAAATAAAAAGGATTAAAAAAGAATGCAATGATTGATTTTATAGAAAGAGATTAGATAGCATAAATGGACAAATTTCTGGAAAACAATTTGTTTTGAGCATTAAGTAGACACTGGTAAAGCTGTTGTTATAGGTACTGGCCGATAGTTGTCTTTTGTTTCATTTCTTTGTACACGTGAAACATGGCGAAAGACTGCACCCAGAATGACACTTTACGTTACTCTTTTATCATTTGATCTTTTTATTTCCTGTCACAGGACGTCAAAATTATCTTTTCCAACTGATAGATTCTCCACAGGATGGCTTCAGACCAGTCTGCTTATCATCCTGAGGTGCTCTTGTCCCTGAACACCCATCCTGCACAGAGGTTCCTGCAGATTCTTCACTGCCCCATAAGCATTCTGTGTTGGTTTCTGACCCTCTGTCTTCAACCATAATGTTCCACTGGCCTAGACCTCTCGCCTCTGTTCTCGAGGTGTGTTTGTCTTATTTCAACAAGGAAACAACATGGAAAGTTCTTGATAACAGAAATCACATCTCGTACATCTCCATGGATTCTTCCAGAGTAACCTTTGCTCCCAGCCTTGCTGCCCCTGAGCTGGAGAACTTTCAAAAATTATGTACTACTGATTTCCACCCCTGGAAAACAAACCAGAAGGGCTGCTGGGCTCAGGAATCAGTGTTCTTATCAAGCATCTTAATAAGACCAGTATATCTTCTCAGCCTCTCAATTCAGTGTTGAGGAATGAGGGGCAGTAGAATGGACACTAAGAAGGTAGTCACCTTTTCAGAAGTGGGAACCAAGGCACATAGGAATAAAGTGATTAAGTGGCAAAAGAGTGGGAAATTATCGGTAGTTTCCTAGGTCAAATGATTCAGCCATTTACATACATTATGCTAGTTAGGAAGATCTTGGAGTTCATTTTGCGTGATAGATGTGTACTATGAATGAGACAGGAGTGGTCTCTATATTGACCCTTAAGTTGTTTATTTCTTCATAACAGCTGAGATTCATCAGCTCAAAAGCCTACCAGCACTAAACTCAAATTTTTGTACAGCCAATTGTTTTAAAATATAACTCAAATAAGCAGAATTTTAGCCATTTAGATCCTGCCTGCTCTGCATATTTCACAAAATTGCACCCAACATCTACATGTTCAAGACACAGATCAGATAAGCCCCAGGCTGTAAAGACCCTCAGGCCACTGCTGCCCTTCAGAGATCTCCAACCCAGAGACTCCCCACCCAGCTGCTGAGCAACATTGACATCACATAGATGTGTAGACACACAAGCATCCTCTCCCACGCCTTTGTTTCCTGAGAATTCATTTGCCCTCCTCCTCTTCTGAATATCCACTTCTGTGTGGCGGCCTCTGGACAGTCACATGCCATGAAGGGCTTCCTCTGCATGCAGACCTGTCCAGGCATCGTCCAGTGCAGCTTGTGTGTGCTGCTGCCATTTCACAGTCATGTCTGTTTCCATGATCAGCCTCCAAATTCCTCTAACCCCCTACACAGGCAACATAGGGGTAGACAAACAATGTGTAGATTCTGGAAGTGAGGGAAAAAAATCAGAATGGGAAGTGCCAGTGAACAGATAAGACACAGGTCAGGTATAACCTTGGGGGAGCATCTCTGTGACCATAGGCCAGCGGAGCTCAGGAACTGGGATGGTGCAGAGATCCTAGAATTGCCAGGAACCCTCACAGAAGCCCAGGTTGCTCATCTGTGTTTTGTAACATATACACAGAAAGAGAGGGGAGAGAATACTCAGGACTTTCCCAAACATTAGGTTCAAGAATTCATACTTGTGAACTCCTAAAAAGTGTCTTCAGAGATTTGAAAACCAAAAGTAATTTCTTTTGTTATGTTCCTTTTGTGATCCTAAGGAAAAAATAATTACAATGTTTAATATTTATCTGACTTTATGGACTGTTATGTTCCCATGTGTTAAGTTCTCATAATAGTTCTTCATGTTATCCTCACAGTATTAAGGCTATCTTAACTATCTTTGCTTTAGTTAAGCTGCTAAAACTGTAATATCCACCTAGTATGAAAATTTTCTCTATATCAGGCAAGGGGACGGTAAAAAAGAAATTCACCAGAAATTTAAAAAAGAAACTTTCACTTCCAATTATTATATGCTAATGTACTCAACTAACATTTTGCTCTTTTATATAGTTCTACCATATATCTTTTTATTTACAATATTTTATTTCACTTCAAATGTAATTTGTTGCCCTTAGAATTAAACTAGGATGCTCCATCTCACAGCTGAGTAATGACTTGAAAGTTTTCTCAGTGATAAACCTTCAGAGGGTCCACCTGTTTTTTCTTCTCCCATTATTACGGATTGACTGGATGTCCCTCCCAAATGCATCTGTTGAAGCTCTATCCCCCAATGGCTCGGTATTTTGAGGTGGGAGCCTATGGGAAGTAATTGAGTGTAAATGAGGTCATGTAGGTGAAGTTCCCATGATGAGATTAATGTCCTTCAGCCATTGGAGGACACAGGGAGAGGGCAGCTAGGTCAGCTTCAAGCCAACAAGAGAACACTCACCACAACCTGAACTTGGACTTCCCAGCCTCCAGAACTATGAGAAATAAATATCATTTAAACCAATTCTAAGTGCTTTTCATGTAACTCTAGTATTCAGATGGGAAGATTGAGGCAAAGAAAGCTTAAATGACCTGCCCATATTTATAAAGCTAGCAAGTAGTGGGGAGGGAATTCAAACCGAGTTCATCTGGCTGCAGAATCTATGGTGCACATGCTCAGCCACCTCTGCTGAGTTCCATGCTATGGAGGAAGCTTGCCTATTTCCAGGTTGGTTTGGCCTCATGTGACCTTGACAGGAGGGCTGAGGTGAACGTAGGTGGTAGACACAGGTGAATGCAAAGAGCAGCACTGCATTAGCTGTGGTGCACTAGACTGAAATAGTTAGACATTTTTTCCAGATTACCACATTGTAATTTCTCAAGCTAGATAGAGCATTGCATGTGTATAACTCAGTTTGTATTTCAGCACTTTGGAGATTGTTGGGGTGACAGTGTTCTGGCACTCTGTTTAGAAAGGGCTACCTACTGTTAGACATTTCTGGAAGGATGTTGAGGTGTAACCTGTGACGCCCAGACCACGAGTTGATCCCAGGGCATACTGTGACCTGCATTACCATTGCAGTGGATTTGGGTGACTACCTGTTTTTCCCTTTCAACCCCCACAATCAGATTCAAGTGATTTAACCCTGAGAAGAGACCATGCTCTTGGCTTGCTCACTAAAGGAGACATGCTCACTGAAGGAGAGCTCTTTCCCCAGTCCTAGGCAGAGAAGTGGGCCTTACACCTTCCATGGGGCCAAAATTCAGGAGGTTTTGGCCATGGCATTGTCGGACCTACCTTCCAGACCCATTCTTCATAATCTCACATTGCTTCAGCTTCCCCAGGTTATATTCATTTTCAGTTGTGCTTTTCTTAAGGGTGCAGAAATTCAGTTGGAATTTAGGGTATCTTTTTAAAGGAATGCAAAAAAAAAAAAAAAAGCTCTTGGTAGCTTTGATATTCCATCACTGGCACCAACATTTCTAAGATACAATTTTTTTCTACATAGTTGGCTCACAAGGAAAATGATAGAAGAGGAGACTTACAGGTAACAGAGATGAGAGGCAGTTTTTCCAGTAGACATGAGAACTAGAGCAGACCCCAAAGCTCGTCTCGCTGGGTTCCACGTAACTGAGAAGCTGGCATCCTGGCAGCTCGGTGTGGGCCTGTGTGCTTTATGCTCTTGGAAGCACTGTTGGAAGGTTTGAAGGAGAAATACCTAAGCGCAAAACATGGGCTGGGGTGTATGTGATGACTGGGTTTCTGCATCCAACAAGCCATGTGGGGCTGGGTGAGGCCAGCGCAGAATCCCCAAGCCTCCTAACCTGATCTCTGGAGATCTTGGGGTATGGAGCAAACTATCACCTCACCACTCCCCAGCTCATGACCCCCTTGTAATCATACACAGGGAGAAAAATAAATAGCTCAGTGCATATTTTCTGCAAGTGTCTTGCCTGTTATTTTGAATAGAGATGATTGGGTACTAGCTGGTAATGATTCTGAAATTATATAATCATCAATTTCTATACCCTTTTCACTGTTGTAAAATCTCCAGTTCTTTCTACAATAAGACTTTGTACAGTGTGTGTAAAAAAATATTTGTCAGTGATGTGGTGAGTATAATGCTGTGAGTTATTTCCCAAGTGGTGAATAAAGCTTGGAAGAGATGTTAACAGCACAGAAGTCCATAAGGATGCCATAAATCTTGAAATTTTACTTCCTGCTGAAATATTTTATTACAGCATTGATGGTACTTGGGCAAAATTTATTGAGTAGTAAATCATTCAAATTAAGTAATTTCAGTTTGTGTGTACGCCCTAAAATTTCATCCAGGTCTTAAATATTTTGATCACATTTTTCTGCAACTTTTTTGCTTAGATTTACTGAGGACATGTTTTAGAAAGGGCCTGAATTACTAGGTCTACAGAATAATCAGCGTATGCTCTGTTCAGGACGTGAAACCTCTTTGTTCACTGTGTGTTCACATGTAGAAGCTAAATAAAGTTGATCCCATAGAAGTAAAAAGTAGAACAGAGGATTTTGTAGGTTGGGAAAGGAGAGTGGCAGGAGAGCATAAGGAGAGATTTATAAAAGGATTCAAAATTTCAGCTAGATAGGACAACTAAGTTCTGGTGTTCTATAGGGCTTTAGGGTGACTATAGTTAACCATAAGATACAGTTTCAAATAGCTAGGAGATAATTGAATGTTCCCAGCACAAAGAAATGGTAAATGTGTGAGGTGGTGGATATGCTAATTACCCTCATCAGCTCACTATACTCTTGGAAACATCACTGCTTACTCCATAAATACATATAATTAGTATCCCAACTTAAAAACTAAAATATTTTCAAAGAGAAAAAAGAAAACTTGTGGGGCAGCACCTGTGGCTCAAAGGAGTAGGGCGCCGGCTCCATATACTGGAGGTGGCGGGTTCAAACCCAGCACTGGCCAAAACAAAACAAAAAAATTTATGATTCTCCTAAAAAAAAAAATGCAAACATTGCCACATTTCCCATAATCTACTTAAAATTCCAATCATTTAGTTTCAAACCCAATCTGGTGCATTATCTCTGAGGCCAGGACCAGGCTGCCTACAGTACACCTGGTAACAGCATGCTATGACTTAAGTTTAGAGTGCATATAGAGCAGGGATGGCCATTTGCAGCCTACGAGAGCAATCGCTGGATGCCCGTGGAGTTAGGGGGAGGGCAAACAACGCATTTCAAACAACATATTTGCATCCAGGATTAATGCCGGGGAGACTGCGTCAATATTACAAATTTACATTTTGGACCAATAAGCAGAATGTTGGAAGGGGATTATTTGTAGCCTCTAGCCACAGAAATCCTAATCTTACATACCTTGATGATCTTTCTGTGGTCAGTGTGCAGTGCAGAAGCGGCTGGGAGAGAGGGTGCCAATCCCTGAGTGTGCCTTCTGTTCTCTGACAGTACGATGTGGTGCCACTCATTTAGGAAGGGGAATATAGTGGTAAACACAGAACATGTCCATCAGCTCAGCTAAGCACCATGGGCCAGGTACTAATTAAGTGTTAAGAGCTCCAGTAGCCAACAGGTCAGTAGGTTACCGTCCTCAGGCAGGATTCATGTAGAAAGAGAGTGATAGGTGTCAAAAGCCCTCCAGAGGTCAAAGGAAGGGCACCCAGCCCAGCTCCCACCCATCTGGTAGAGGTGAGGCCAGAGTTGCTGTTGGAAGAGCATTTCATGAGAGGAGAGAACCTAAACAAACACAGTGGCAAAAACTAGTGCATTGTGGTTAAGAAATGGAAAGAAATTGGTACTTTGGAAGCAACCCAGTCATGAGGCTGGAAATGAATTCCAACGTGTCTCAGAGAAAGCCTATTGCTTGCTGTGAAACCTGAGTAGGACCTCTGAAGGGTGACAGATGTGATCAGGTTTAGGTTTTAAAGAGATCACTCTTGGCAGCACAAGAGGGGGTGGCTTGCAGAGGTGCAAGGCGGAACCACAGAGGCTGCCAGAATGATCAAGGCAAGATGACACAGGCCTAAGCTACTGCGTATTTTACAAATCCAGAAAAATGGGTAGGCTTACATTTTACTAGTTTATTTTACCTTGTGTTTTATTTTAAAATATGAGCTTTTGTTATTCTGATTTTCTTTTTATATTTTTTAGAGACAGAGTCTCACCCTGTTGCCCAGGCTGGAGTACAGTGGTAGTATCATCATAGCTCACTGCAGTCTCAAACTCCTGGTCTTAAGTGATGCTCCTGCCTCTGCCTCCTGAGTAGCTGGGACTACAGGCACAAGCCACTACACCTACCTAATTTTTTTTCTTTTTCTTTTTTTTTTTTTTTTGGTAGAGGCACAGTCTAGCTATGTTTCTCAGCCTCGTTTTGAACTCCAGGCCTCAAGTGATTCTCCTGCCTCAGCCTCCCACAGTGTTGGGATTATAGGCACGAGCTAGGCTTTAATCCAATTATTTTTATTGTGGTATAATACATATAATATCAAATGTGCTATTTTCACCATTTTTAAGTGTACAGTTCAATGGTATTAAATACACTAATGATATTGTGCAGCTATCACCATTCATCTCTGTAACTATTCATCTTGCAAAACTGAAATTCTGTGCCCTTAAACACTAACTCTCCATTTCCCTGTTATGCACACACTGGCAACCACCATTCTACTCCATGTTTATGATTTTGGCTACACCCAAGACCTCACATGAGTGGAATCAGTGTTTGTTCTTTGGAGTCTTGCTCATTTTACTTAGCATAATGTCGTCCAAGTTTATCTGTGTCCCAGTGTGTCACCGGTGTAACATGTGTTCTTTCCTTTTCAAGATTGAATAGTATTCCTTTGCGTGGATAGATCCCATTTTGCTCATCCGATTATCTGTTGAGGTTTTCCTTCCACTTGGGTTGCTTCCACTTCTTGGCTATTTTGCATAATGCCGTTATGACCATGGGTGTACAGATACCTTCTTAAGGTCCTGCTTTCAATTCCTTGAGATATATAATCAAAAATGGGATTTCTGGATCATTTGGTAGTTCTGTTTTAAACTTTTGAAGAATCATCATACTGTTCTCTACAGTGGCTGTGCCATTTTACATTCCTATGAATGGTCACAGGAGTCCCACGTCCTCCCTAGCACTTGCTATTTTCTTTTATTTTGTTTTTTTGGTGGCCATCCTGAGAAATGTGAGGTGATATCAGTGTTTTTAAAATGCAGGAAAGTATAGGAAGAATAACAAACACCCGTATTTCAACCATGAAGGTTTAACAGATATTAATCTTTTCCATAGACAATTAAGCTCTTATGCTCATGTCACCCACTATATGTATGCATAGCTCTCACCTGCCAGTGCATTTAGAACAGTTCTGAATTATCCTTTGGAAATTTGAAAAATAATCCCTGAAATCATTTCTGTTTTCTGTGGTTTGAAGAATAGAATTGCTGGGTTGCAGGGTTTGTGTATAGTTCTTAGGTATGTCAGGTGTGACGTAGGTCCTGCTTACATCATAGGCAATGGCCAAGTGTCATTCAAAGTGATTTTTCAATTTACATTCCCCAGTACTGTCTGAACAGCTTGTTACCAACCCTAACCAATGGTTTGATTTTCTGTTTTTGCCAACTGAGCAATGTAAATGGTATGTTCTTGTTTTAATTTTCATTTTCTGATGATTCATCTGTGTGAATGCCGCTTTCATATGTATTTTTAGAGATTTGGATTTCCTCTATAAATTCCCAGTTTATGTATTTCCCACATCTCTATTTTGGTTTTATCTCTTCCCTGTATATTTTAGGCTTTTTATATATTCTGGTTACTCATCCTTTGTTGGTTACATGAATAACAAATATATTTTAAACTAACTCATGTTGTCTTTTTCAGGTAGAGGTTTTTCATTTAATTTACTTGTCATTCTACTTATTCTTTTCCTTTATCTTTTTCTGCTTTTTGTGTTTCTTTAAAAATTCTTCCTTATCCATGTTTTTTCCCAATATATTTTTCTATAAGGTTGAAAGTTTCACTTTTCATATTACAATTTGGTTTCTCCTATATCCGATCAACTGCTTTTTATGGGTAGTATGAGGCAGAGGTCTCATTTTATTTTTGCTACAGAAATAATCAGTAGCCCAGGAACTTATTTCATAGTCTGTCTTTGCACATGTCCATCTCTGGTCTTCCATCACCTTGTTATTTTTACATGTGTGCAGGTTCTTTCTGAATTCTCCACTCTGCTGTATTCTGTTTATTCCGGCACCAGCACCACCCTGTGTTTGTTATTACAGCTTTATCATGGGCTTTGAGATCTGGCAGGGAAATTTCTCCCATTCTTTTTTCTTTATGATGATCTTGCCTATTCTTGGACCTTTGTTCTAACACATGAATTTCAGGAACAACTTGTTCAGCTATAAAATAAAAATTTTAGGATTTGTATTAAAATTATTCTTTGAGTTAACAGAGTAATTTTGGGACAACTGATATTTACGATATTAAATTTTCTTTTCCATGAATACACCGTATCTCTGCATATATTCCAGGGTTCTCGTACATTCCTTGACAACCTACCACAATTTACAACAAAAAGGCCCTTCATGTTTTTTGTAAGATTTAGTCCTAGGTGCCAAAATGTATATATATTTTAAGATAAGAGGAAAAAACTGTTAAATTTGTAATACTCGAGTCACATTGGACTCTGCAATTATAGGAGGTTCTCAACATGACTTGCATTCATCTTTTCTTTTTGGTATATATTGAGTATTACGATTTTAATACAGTTTTTTTCCTTAAAATGTGCATATGTTTTTGCCACCCTCTGTACTGTATTTTTCCTGCTGTTACCTCTTCTAATATTTTTCCTGCTCATTATCTGTTTTCCATGTTGTTCATTCTTTTTCTTTAACCTCCTTTTCTTTCTGTTCTGCATTGCACAGTCCAATCTAGAGTTAATCTCATCAGGATTTTTATTACTTATTCAAATGGCCAAATTTTTTCTTTCTAGAAATTCTAATTAGATCTCTTCTCTATCCTCTGTTGTTTTATGTCTACTTGTTTTTCCATTATGTCTTGGGGCATTGTTTTAATGCCTATGTCTTCATTTATGTTTATGAGTATCCTGAATATTCTTATTTTAAAATCCTTCTTAGTCTGGTTCACAAATTAATTCATTCACAGTAAATTCCGTAGATTTTGTTGGCTATCTTCCTTAGCATTAGATGCATTAGCGTTTTTTGTAGCTTCTGTTCACAGACTCATTTTGTTGTGACTCTTGTTCCTCTTTCCCCAGTATGTTTGCTTTGCTTTCCTTATTTTGTGGTGTGTCCGCTGAGCCCTGGATAAGGATGAGGACAGGATCTTCATAGGTGATGTGAGCTTCTGTCCCATGATGATATCATCACTGAGCCCATCACTGCACCCGAGGGTGTGGTGGGAAGGGGCAGCCATGTTCCTGGTCACCAAGCTGTGTCTGCTTCCTCCATCCTCCCTATAGCTGCAACCTCCTAGAAGCTGGGGCCAAGTAGTGAACAGACTGGTTTTTTCCACTTCCTCCATTAGGCTGGCTCCTCTCCCTGCCTGCCTTGAGCGGTAGAGCACACTCCATCTCTGTCTCCTTGTATGACACTGCCTCCATGCTGGAAGCTAAAGGGCCCAAGGCTGATGCCCTTCCCTGCCTTTGTATTCTGTTCCGATTCTGACTCACAGCTCTGTCTTCATTTGCGACTACGGTTACTTCTATTTATATTTTTAATTTGTCACTGGCGTATGCTAAGAGAAGAGGATGTACATCAAAGTGTGATCATATTTTGCCATCTTGACTAGTCCCCAAACCTGAATAAATAAATAGTTTTCAAAGTTATGTGCTGTTATCCTAATATTTGTCTGTCACAACAGTGCAATTGTGGATCCTTTCAACCCCTGCTTCCATCTGTCTTTATGTGATCATTGAATTGAGAGAGACATTCTTTCAGTAAATCATATCATGATCCACCAGCTGAAAGATTAATTCAAAAAACATGATTAGAAAGAGACATCTGAATAGTTTATCTGAGCCATAAGGCATGGACATCAGTGACAGGATTTAAATAGCTGAAATGAATTCTCTTTCGTTTTCTTGTCTCACCAAATTAGCATCAAAATGTTTTTACCAGTTTAGGTAAGGCAATGTCAGAAAGTCTCACTGCTTTGCTGGTCATAAATTATCGCTGTGTACGTGTGCTGACTGAAAGAACACCTGCTGTAAATAAAATACTTAGTTTGCATTTCAGAACAAGAATGATAATATGACATTACTATTGCTCTGGGATTACCATATTCTGTGTAATTTTTTTTTTCAACAATTTGTCAGTAGTCTAAGTAAATAAGAATTTGTGTTTTCTCTTTAGAAAACACTCTGCATTCATTACTTCATGGTTCTGGAGTAACAATGGCAATCAAACTGGAATGGATCTGTCCTGCAGAATTAGGGTTCCATCTCTAAGAATGGTTACTGATACAGCTGTGCACTTCCAGTGTTCTGCTGAATTAATATTTAGCCTGTATCTCATCATTATCATTCTATCTGATTTGAAAACATGCCAATAAAACCATCTCCCCCAGATTAAAAAAAAAAAAGACATTACAGATTCTTTGTGGGCCTTTCAGATATACATCCACTTTAGCCTCATTAAAAAGATACGTGTTTAAAAGATGAAAATGGTATGATGGCAATTGGGAATAGTTCTTCATGGGTTTCACCAAGTAATATTTGACATGTATAGCAGAATTTGAGTACTAAACTTCCAAGAGGTTTTTCATGTCCTCATTTATACTGTCAAGAGAAAAGAATGACAGTATTGATTTAAAATATTAAACTATCAAAGATTTTCAGATGGAGAATTCAGAGAACCCGAGACCTTCCCTCTGTCAGAGGCCACAATCGCTTTCTATTTCAAGGAAACTATATTTGAATTCCTAAAATAGGACCTACATTCCTTTTTTGTTATATTTTTAATTTTTAAACATGAGATAAACATAATTTTTTTCCTCCAAAGCTTTCACGACTATAAAATGCAGTAGGATTCATCAGACTTCATAGATTGTATTCATAAATTCTTTAAAACTTCAATTACTTTTATTTATACTTGAAGCCTCTTTAATATTAAAGGTTTTGCTGAGGAAAAGGAATCACTCTATTCCTTCGAATAGCCAAAAAAATAATCCAAATAAACAGAAGTAATCAATCCCCACACTTAGTTACTTTTAAAGCTTTACTTTTTTTTTTTTTTTTTTTTTTTGAGACAGAGCCTCAAGCTGTCCCCTTAGGTAGAGTGCCGTGGCATCATAGCTCACAGCAACCTCCAACTCCTGGGCTCAAGCGAATCTCCTGCCTTAGCCTCCCAAGTAGCTGGGACCACAGGTGCCCACCACAACACCCAGCTATTTTTTTTGGTTGCAGCCATCATTGTTGTTTGGCGGGCCCAGGCTGGATTCAAACCCGCCACCTTAGGTGTATGTGGCTGGCACCTTAGCCACTTGAGCCACAGGCACTGAGCCTACTTTACTTAAATGCCAAAATTAAGCCATTGTGAGGATGATGTTTGATCTCAGAATCTTTCAAGAAGAGCAGTTACAGGTTCCAGCATGACAGCAGGGTTCTAAAGTCTTCTCTTCCCTTCTCAAGTATGTCCTGGACTCTAATCTGGATAGAGCAGTGATTTTCAACCTGTGAGAGGATCTTGGTTGTGGAGCGAAAATGTTTAAAGATACTTAATTAAATTTTTTTTTTTTTACTTTTTATTTCGATAAACATAATTTAAGTGTCCTGCAAAAGTTGATAGGTTCCAGTGTGCCGTGTGATAAAAAAGGTTGACAAACACTGGGATAGAGGCAGCTCCAACCCACATAGGAAAATCCTGCTATGTCATGACAAATTGACAGAGACTTGCCTCTGGTTAGAGGTTTACGCTACTGATTAAATGTCTCCTGCCACTGTGGCTGTGTCTGTAGCTCTAGGGCATGTGACCCAAGGCTTCCACCTTATGGAGTTGCACCAAGAGACCTGAGACCTTTGGCTTCCTTTCCCACCAGCCAACTTCTTAAAGTCGCCCCGAAGACAGGTTCCCCACTGTCATACTGAGGATAATCTGAAGGATCTCTAGTGCTACGTGGGTTGATATTTTTTCTTTTGTGAAAATGAAAGGAAAATATAATTATAGGCAGGGATAACATGTCTCTAACTTCAGGGAGGGAAGTTACTTTATCCTTGGAACGGTTCTCTGTCAAATTTTGTTATTGCACACTGCACCAAACAGGAGTCCCATGCTATTTCTACAGGTTACTTTCTATTTCTGTCATGTAACCGAGGGCCTTTCAAACTTGGCAGAGAAAAGAAAGCTCAAGTCCCAGCTTTTCAACCTTTTTTTTTTTTAATCTCTTGGCACACTTGAACCTATGGTTAAACTTCTTTTGCACACTTAAATTATGTTGGTCCAACAAAGAGAAAAAAATATATATACTTATTGTGCTTTGAACTTCTTTTGAAAATCATTTAATTAAAGATCTTTAAAATTTTTCGTAACACACCTAACATCCTCTCATAGTACACCAGTTGAAAATCCCCATTAGGGTGTGGATGGCCAAAACACAGGCTGAAAGTCCTATGTCTTGTTAAAATCTGATATATCTTCCAAACAATTACATAAGTTTTGTATTTAATCCGAAATATATCCAGTTTTATATTAATAGAATTATGGCGTTTCTTCTTATATTTGTGAACTATTACAGCCATTTTGGAAATCAATTCAGCGACATCTATTAGACATGTACTCTTTCGCCTAGCCTCTTTCTTACTCCTAGAAATTGGTCTCATAGAAACAAATGCATCAGTACATAAAGATATAGACATAATGATATTTATGACTGCCTGTCATTGGAATGAAATGAATGATAGTCAACAAGAGAGTAATTGGATACATTATAAATCATGGAGCTTCCACATCATGGCATGTCCTGCAGCCTTTGAAGAAAATGGATTGCAACTCTGCCAGATGACTTGGAGGGATTTCTGTAAGGAAAAATGCAAGAAAATATATTTAGGGGCCCTTTTAATAAACAAAGACAGAACAACCCTCTATGTCTGTGTGTTTATTTGTTTTGTAACTAATATTAGCCTGAGGAACTAAGTAGCTCACTAGGTTACCTGACGTAGAAGGAGTGCAGGGATAGTAGCAGGTGAAAGAAGTGAAAAGGAGAAGAGGGGGGAGGGGAGGAAAGGACATCACATTTATACAATCATGTAAAATTAGATATATGTATGTGACATATATAACACAAATTTCAGGTAAGAAAATTGTCTTCTTTCTTATAAATTTGGAAGGCACAGGTTCATGCCAAGCGGTTTGCGTTCTCCCTGCCCCATAACAACATGACCCTGGAAGTGGCTGCACAGTGGCTTCAGAAACATGGACAAGATAACATCATTAGTGCAGGGATCCTCCGGGTATAAGCCACGGTGCTGCTGCCAGCTGCTAGGGCACCTGTACCCTGGGGAGGTTCTCTTGGTTCTGCCATGATGTGAACATGAACAGGTTTCTTAATTGATGCAGGCTGTGATCATTTTAAAGGTTCCCTGAAGTTTGATTCCTTGATTCTGGTACCTTGTCTGGCCGTAACAACCATGGGTAAGAATTAGGATCAGACTTTTTATACAGTGCTGAGAAATGTAAATCAGAAAATCATTTTGAATGACATTGGGCCATTGCCTTCAGGCATCATCAAATTACGCCCGAGGGCCACATGCAGCCCGCCAAGGACATTTATCCGGCCTGCCAGGTGTTTTTGCTGCCGCTGCCTGTCCTGCTTAGCAGCCCACTCGTCCTGGGGCCCATAGTCTGGGCCTCCAATGGTCTGAGACAGTGAACTGGCCCCCTGTTTAAAAAGTTTGAGGACCCCTGTATGCTGTAAGGATGACTTATGGGCTACTTGACATAAGGTGAGAACTACGCATAAACCCTACAACCCAGCAACTCTACTCAGCCTTTTCCAACCTGGGATTTTTATTTGGACCACAAAACACAGAAGTAATTTGAGGGATTATTTTCTCAAATGTCCAAAGGGTGCATCTGGGCTTGATTTCTGCTGGCTCTCCTGTCTATTGGGCATCACTTGATTTGACCTTGAGGTTTTGGCAGTAGTTGCTGGTGGTTTCTGCCTTTGGTCACCGGCTCTGATCTTGTGTTGCCCTCTAGCTTTCATGGAATTTGTGCATCTGAACCACTTCATTCCCAACATTTTCCCTCACTTTTTGGCCTTTGCTTAGAATACCGTCTTCTTCATTCACTTTATCATGGTTCAGGATTTAAGATACTTTTAATATGTGCTATATTAAATGCAGGTTCCTTTCCCATTTGTTTCATGAAACATTCCAAAGCAGCTATATTATTGATAACCACAGAAATTTACGTGGATTTATCATCTGTTTCATGTTACTTTAGAAGTATAAATTCTATAGTTGAATTTGAACGTTTGGATTGGACTCTGTCTCAATGTAGCATATTAATTTATTTGCCTTAAAAATAAACTCACAGAATCTCAGTTTTGGAAGGAAATCATAAAAGCATATAATCCAACTATACCTCAATTACAAGAATATTTTCTGAAATGCTTCCACAAAGCGCTTGGTGAAAATTTCTGAACATTTTCATGTCACTATAGGAAACACACTGTCCCCAGGGGTGAATTATTTTCATCTGTGTACATTTCTTCCTTATTTCATTCAACATAAATCCGGCCAGAAATTTGCTTTTTCTTTTACTGGCAAACAAATAAAAAAATAGATCCTTTCTGAATGAAGATGACTCTAAAATGTTTCATACACAATGTGGTAATTTAAAAATTACCAGTTATTCCAAGAGAAAGGACCAAATAACTAAAAACCAAGAGAGAAAAACTGATATTATCAGTTGAAGAGATTATTGGGAGCTCTAGGCTGCTTTCCTCTCTTCCTCTGTGCCCTGTGCTGCAAATCAGCAAAGGACCCAAGGAGAAAAATCAGCAGGGAAGGAAGGTCTTGCTCACATATATATAATGTGTTTTGCTTTATACTGGCATGTTGGTCAAATCCTGGCTATTCTGATCTCTAATACTTTCAAGCTGCCTTGTACAATTTTCCGTTTTCAGTGAGATATTTGGTCTGATACAAGGAAGTTCCACAGAATCAGAAGCAGTCTGAACCCACCTGATAATTATAATCAATTAAATATTATTAACTTATTTTATAAACTTTGAAATCAGGTAACATTTTGAAAGAATTAAGATTCCAAGTTCATAGTTCTGAGACTAGATTTCAGGTATTCATTTTCATTTCTGGAGAATGATTTCAGTATGGAAAAGTGAGCTAAGTCACTCACTCCAGATAACCTTATCAGTAAGTTCCTGTACTTGTGTCCCACTTGTGTATATCTATGTAGAAGGATATCTGGGTGGGTCACAATATCACCCAAGAACACAAAGTCTTTGATCCGCTTTTTCTCCATCAGGATTTTGCCTATATGATGGAAAAAAATTGATTTTATCTAGTATAGTATAGCTAAATGCCATATTGTACATCTGTCCAGCTAGCAGAGCATTGAATTACTGTGGTTTAAACCATGGTGTATCTCACTCATCATTTTATTTTATCTTTTTTTTAACTTTTTAGTGCAAAGCTTTTCATGGTGAATGATTTAATGAACTGACATAAATGATTCCTATAAAATGTTGTTATTGAGTGTTAAATAATATTATATATAAATGTTAAATTATATGATAATATAAATATATCATATCTTATAACATCTGTGGAATTACCATCCATGGGAGGACGTTCACACATTTGAATGCTCTTATTATGCTAAGCTTCTGGGGTGGGGAGAAACTTTTAAAAACTTTTCCAACATGAAAAAATACATATCAGATAATTTCCTTCTGTTGTCTATTTTATGAGCACCACGTCCAATAGTTCTTCAATCACATCAAATTTCTCTTCACATCACAGATAAATATAGCCTTCAATGCTCCTATCAGCTATCATAAAAAATGTCTGAAATGATTTATGTTTCCAAACAACTTGTCCTGAAAGTTTCACTAATTCTTTAATACCCTGAACAGCTATGTTTCCGATTATACTTTTATTTACAAAAGATTATTTCTGTGTGTTTAGGGTATGTAATTACAGCTACATTCAATAAACACTTTTATCAACTGACCATCCCTAAAAGGTGTAATGTTCAGCAGTTTTTTCACTTAATTCACTATTTCATAGGCACAGCAGCAATTTTGTCCACATTCAGAAACAAATCTTATTGAAGGTGTAGTTCTGTTTCTCATGATACTAACTTTTCATCACAAATCTTCCCTTATGCCAGCACTTATCGAGGTTTATTTCAAAATGGCATCTTTTGGCCTATTCTTTTAACACTGACATGCTTATTTGCATATTACACGCCTAGCATGTTTTTATATGGAAGTGAAAAAACCTGCTGTCTCACATTTTTGATGGCATATTCAGCTTTTTTATCTGTCTTTCATTTTCTTCCTTTCCATATGGATGCAAGTCTTTCACTTTCCTCTCTTTTAAGGATAAAAGAAATAAAAAACGCAAGTTGACAACTAGTGGCAATGGGTGTTTGGCCTAAGACTTTGTGTAGACATTACAGGCAGTGAAGAGTGTAGAAGACCTGGGAGTACGTGCCTGGTATGAAGGGGCAAGCCTCCATTCACCTCCAGCCAGGTGTCGTTTAGTATGTTTAGATGTTCTAGTTTAAAAAGAAATAAAAGGCTCGGCACCTGT
>NW_003852515.1:3399314-3416334 GCF_000181295.1 Otolemur garnettii | reverse complement strand
TCACATGTGTTAAAGTGTTTGAATTTAGAATTGTGTCCCCCCCCCCCCATGGAATTAGAAGGAATTTGACAGTGGGAAAATGAAGGCATTTGTTAAGATTACTCTGCGGTGTTTTCAGAGCAGAACTAACATATGCCACGTGAAATGTGTGTTCAGTCATGTGTTGGCCGTGCTGTTGCCTTTTAAAAACCTAATTTTAAAAAATTAGGTTAACAAGTTTTAACCTTTCTTTCCACTTTATTCTTCCAATTGTGATGTAGTTCAATGATCACCAAATGCCATTTATTGACAGTTTTGCTTTTTGAGTTTAAAAAAAAAAAGTTTTGGGTAATGTAGAAATGCCTCGAGCCTGGCATGGGAGGGGGTGACTAAGAAGTGGACTCTGCTCAGGCTACTTGTAAGGAGGATGGACATGTGCTGCCACCAGTGGGGATCATAATGCTGACCCTGCAGGCATTTTGGAACTGAGTTAGGGAGTGTGCCCAGCATCATGGATACTCAGAAATAAAATTGGTAAAATTATCGTCAACATTGATATTATCTTAGGTTTCTCTTTTGGTAATCTGAAGCACAAAGCTAAACAGTGTTAATACCACTAGTGGTTGACCCCAGTCTGCTGCAGATGCTGATGGCCAGCATAATTCAGAGCCTTGTGCTGGAAGAAATGTGACTTTGTATTTTCACTCACCCATAGACGTTTGGTGATCCAAATCTCGACTTCTTAATTCTAAGAATTTGTTATTTCCAGGGAAACACTTCTGCCATCATTTGGAAATGGAGAGGTAAATCTACCCTATCTCCTGGAGATTGACAGGAAACGAAGCAAAGCAACTCTTGTAATGCTTCTGGAAGAAAAATAAAAAGAAGCATTTTAGCCATTCCCATTTCAGAAGGTTACTCTCATCTGAAAAAGACATTTGAAAGGTTGAAATGGAATACTGCCACCGCTGAACCTCACATGCTGAAGAAGTAATAGGCAATTATTTTTGTAGGTGCTTCTCAAAAGAAAAGCTATATGGGACTGGGCCTACATTCATCGGGAAAAAATGGGGAAGTGAGCAGTTATTCAATGAATTTCAAACAGTGTCAGGAGCCAATCATGATTTTTGCCCTGTAGTACATAGATTGACTTTGCTAGAGTGAAAATAGCTTCCAGTCCTTCTTCCATTATAATGATAATATGGTTTTATATTTTTAAAAAGTTAAACAATATAGGAGACAACACAAAGGAACTGATTCCAATTTTTCACTTTAAAAGCATCTTTGAGCACCTGTTAAGTTCAGGCTGGGTGTTGGGGATTCAGTAGGGTACTGATGGGTGTGCCCTCTCTCACCATTGCCGGAAGATGCACCAAAAGCTCTTCCAGACATTACTCTATATTAATAAAGGCGCACAGACTTGTGGGTAATTTTGTAAGGGATTGTCTTATATGAGCAGTTCTGTAACATAACATGATCCGTTCTGTAGGTGATTCTTTACTAATGCACCACTTCCCTCAGTGACTACATAGTATTGTGTTGTATGACTCCACCATTATGTAAGTAAAATGGCCTTTCATTGAAAAACATTTAGATTGTGTCCAGGGTTATGTATTTTTATTTATTTAATTTTTTCTTATTTTTTGAAATTAAGGTACTTTGAGAGTTTTTTGGGATACATTTAGGCTTACATGAAAATGAGTGGAAGTACAGAGTTCCCATATACCCCTTCCCTGTGCCCCAGTTTTCCCTATTCATAATGGAGGAAGACATCTTGCAATAGTATGATACATTTGCTGTAACTGATGAGGCAGTACTGATAGATTATTGCTAACTAAAATCGATAGTTTACATAGGGTTTATTCTTTCATTTCTTTATTCTGTGGATTTGACAAATGTATAATGACATGTATTCCACCATAACAGTATTGTACAAAATGATTTCCCTCCCCTAAAGTACCTCTGTGTTCCACCTGTTCATCCTTCTGTTCCTCCCTCACACCCAAACACCTGTCAACCACTGATATTTTTACTGTCTCCATAGTATTGCTTTTTCAGGAGGTTGTATTGTTGGACTCATCCAATATGTAGCCTTTTCAGATTAACTTATTTCACTTAGCAATATGCATTGAAGGTAACTTGATGGCTTTTGGTGGTTTAATAGCTCATTTCTTTCTACTGCTCAATAATATCTCATTGTATAGATGCGCCATGACTTGTGTCCAGGTTTGGGCAATTGTTATTAAGGCTGCTATAAACGTTTGTGTGCAGGTTCTTGTGTGGACCTAAGTTTTCAGTTCATTTGGACAAATACCAAGGATTACAATTGTTGCATTGTTATATTTAGTTCCCTAAGAATCTGCCAAATTGTCTTCCGAAGAAGCCGTACCATTTTGCCTTCCCACTAGCAATGAATGAGTGCCTATTGCTCCATATCCTCACAGCATTTGGTATTGTCAGTGTTCTGAATTTCCACCATTGTAATAGTGTGTGGTGATACTGCAGGCAGAATGGGGATCAAAGACCCCGTTCTTGGCAGGGGAGGGCACCCCCAGAAAAAGGGAAAATTAAAAAGTAAGCTGAAGGAGTCAAACAAAGAAAAGTCAGCTAATTTACCTTTAAGCCACCCATTGCTAAATTTCTTATGTGAACAAGTTTCTGGCCTTTTCTGAAACTCTGGCCTGTTGGGGATACAGCTTACACAAATACCCCTGCTGAGTCTGTGAACACTCTGAGGAAGATAATGACCATAAAAGAGATTATGGCAAACCTAGAAAAGATACATCTTCTAGATTGTTTCCTGCCTACTGAACAGTCAAAGCAGATGCCCATTGTGGAGATTTGCATTTGACTGGGGCAGAGACTAAGGGAACAGCTCAAGCCCTGAGATATGGACAGGAGGGCTTTTATCCCTTATCACAGAGGAAAATCCTCTCTGGTGGCAATGAAAGGAGGAAAATGCATCTGTCCCACTGATTCCTCAGAGTAGATTAGTGCAAGTGGCATTCTACTCCACAGCGAACTAGTGGAGTTTAACACCTCCCTAGGAATCTGCATGTGTAACTCCAGACAGGAGGCTTCCCCCACACAATGCTCAAGTTTCCGATTCTTCAAAACTACTCAAATCCTAAAGTTAATAATAACAATAGGAGCTGACATGCTCACTCAGAGAAACTGCTGGTGTCTTTGTTCCCTCCCTCAACTTACCACCTGGGCAATCTGAGATTTGCTGAGTGGAACAGAGACTTGGGGCCACTTGCTGGAACCTAGAAATGGGTGGTGGCCCCCTGAGCTCCTACCTTTGAAAATTCTATCCTGTGTCTTGTGTCTCTTTCTTCATCATTTTTCCTAACTTTATATTTCCTCAGTTGGTTGTGCCAGTTCCACAGGTCTTAGAAGACCCTGCAACTGGGGTGGGAGCCTGACAGATATCTCTTGGTTATTTTAATTTGCATTTACCTCATGAAATACATTTAACATCTTTTTTTATGCTTATTTAATGTGTATATTTCACCTTTGGTTAGGTGTCTGTTAAGATCTTTTGTCCATTTTTAATTGAGTACTATATTTTATTACTGTTCCGTTTTAAGGGGCTTTATGAGTATATTTGGGATACTAGTACTTTATGAGATGATCCATTTGGAGTTATTCTGTGGAGGGTGTGAGGTTTATGTACAGTTTCACTTTTTTGCATGTGGATGCCCCATTGTTCTAGCAGCATTTGTTGTAAAGACTATCTTTTGTCTAATGAATTGCCTTACTCTTTTTCCAAACATCAGTTGACTGTATTTGTCTGGACCTGTTTCTGAATCCATATTCTGTTCCATTCTGATCTACTTATTTATCCTTTCTCCAGTACCACACTGTCTTAGTTACTGTATAATAAGTTTTGAAGTCAAGAGGTGGAAGTCCACTAACTTTGTTCTTCTACAGTATTGTGCTATTTTGAATCTTTTATCTTTCCATTTGAGCTATAAAATCAGTTTGTCATTAGTCACAAAATACTGGGATTTTGAACTGGGATTTTCAGAAGAACTGAAACTTTGACAGTATTGAGTCCTTCTATTCACATTTATGAATTATTTCTCCATTTATTTAGAACTTATTTGATTTCCTTTATCAAGAATTTGTAGTTTTCTTCATATGGATCTTGTAAATATGTTGTTTATATATTTTATGGGGGGCAGTGCTAATATAAATGGTATTGTGTTTCAAATTCCAATCGTTCATTTGTGATATATAAGAAAGCAGTTGACTTTTGTCTATTAACTTGGCATCTTCCAACTTTGCGATGACTGCCTTACTTCTGAGCATTATTTTGTTGATTGTTTAGGATTTTCTGAATGTCATTTGTGAACAAAGATAGTTTTAATTCTTTCTTCCCCCATCTGTGTACTTTTTATTTCCTTTTCTTGTCTTACTGCATTTGCTCGGACTTCTAATACAATGTTGGATAGAAGTAGTGAGAGTAAACATTTTTGCCTTGTCTCTGATCTTCCCAGGAAAACATCTGCTTTCACACCATTTAGTATCATGTTAACTGCAGGATTCTGTAAATGTTCCTTTTAGCATAGCAGTTCCTTCTGTTTACTCTCACAATTTACTCTCTCCTCTCACAATTTACTATAAGCAGCAGAAAGAAACCACACCTTACTTTCAACACTTTGCTTAGCAATCTCCTCAGCTAAATATCTGCATTCATCACTTACAAGTTCTACTTTCCTCAAGATGGTAGAACACGCTTGAGCCAAGTTCTCTGCCACATTGTATAATCACAAGGGTTGCCTTTCCTCCAGTTTCCAGCACATTCCTCTGATGATTATACAATGGTCTCAGATGTTCCTCCATCTGAGACCAACCAGAAACACCTTTAACATTCAGATTTTTAGCAGGAGTTGTTCAGGTTCTGGTGAAATAGTTTCTCCTGTAGTAGGCCTTGTTAAGAACAAAACGCTCTGGGCTTATTTTTAAATAACAATTTCCATCTCTCCTTATCGGAAGCATGAGAATTTTTTTCTTCACTGTGGAAACATCATAGGGCTCCTGCAAATAAAACTCATAAAAGTGTGGGTCCCCCCACAAGACTGGGTCCCCCTGGAGTTTTTAAGTCTCCAGTGAGCCTCCAGCAATTCATCAATTACAGTTCCGACTTTCCTATCCTTGTACTGGTTCCTGCAGACATTTCTGCTTATGGGTTTCTGTGCCAGTAAGTTGTGACTCTCTATATCTACTTGTTTGTCTCTCAATTTTGGGGAGTAGCAATTTTCCCTGCAACATTTTTCTGATGTATCTAAGAAGAGTTGTTGATTTCAAGTTTGTCCAGGTTTTTCTCCTGATGCGTGAATGAGAGTGACGACTTCCAAATTCTTTATGTGCTGGGCTGGAAAATGAAGTCTCTGTTTAATTTCTGGTTTCTTATTTTTTGTGTGTGGTTTTATTTGTGTGTGTGTGTGTGTGTGTGTGTGCTATTATGTACAATACAGCAATCTTGCCTATGTGTCCTATTGCCTTTTACAAACTGATTCTTTGAAGTAGATCAAAGGTTATATAAAAAGTTAATTAATATGCTTGGCTAAATATCCTCATGATAAGATAACTATACTCCAACCAGCATAGATGACTATAGTGACAATCTATATATTGTTACCAACACTATTGTCAGATGTTTGTATCTTTACCTGTTGGATAAGCACAGGGTTCTATCTTATAATTTTACTTGCATTTATGATGAACCATGAGCCTGACTATCTTTTCACATTTATTGGTTCTTTGTAGATCTTCTTTTATGAATTACTTGTGCATAGCTCTCCTGTTTCTCTGTTGGGATGTTTATCTCTTTTTCTATTACTTTATAAGAAAGTTTATTTTAGGAATAGTAGACCTTTGTACATTTTATATTTTGCAAATGTTTTCCTGATAGGTATATTGTTTATTTTTAACCTTACCCTCAGCAGAGTTTTTGTTATTAAGTTTTTCACCTTTTTTAATAACATGTATCCACTTTTATCATTAATTTCTATTTAGTTACTTCTATATTGCTAAGATTTTCCCCATTCTTGGAATATTCAGTTGTTTCTTCTGATTTTGGCCTTTGTTTTTGACCACCCATATTTTCCTCTAGTCTTTAAAATATAAATCTTTGGTTCACCTGGAATTTATTTCAGTAGAAAGCCTGAAAATGGGGTTAAGCTTAATTTGCAGCCAAATGGCCAACCAATCATATAAACACTCAGGGAAAGCTCCTGTTGTTCACTGATTCATAATGCTGCTTCTGTCACCTGCTGGGATCCTCTCTCTACTCTCCATTTTATGGATTTGTCTATTTCGTGCTGTGTAATATTATAGCATTTTCTCTCTGGGGTACACCCCCCAATGCCTCTTCTTCTCTTCCCTACACCCTGCTATTCTCACAGACTTATTTTTTAGATGGCCATTGGAAATCATTGTTTCAAGGTCACCTCCCCACAAAAAAAGGAGTTTCCACCTTTTTATTGGTCTTTTACATTTTCATTTAAATTTATGTATATGTTTTTATTTACTTGTACATAATTTCAGCAGGCTCTTTTATTTTTCGTTCTTGACCTAATCCAACTATTATTGTTATTCACTACACTTTTCCTGGCTATTTAACTGAATGTTTGTTTTTTATAATATTTCAGTGGATTATTTTTGGACTTACTTAGGTATGATAGTATATCATCTATAAATTTTGAATAATTTTTAATAATTCCTAATATTTAAAACTTTTCTCTTAGTCTTGCATTTTACCTACACTTCATAAATAATATTGAGTAGTAGAGGTATTAGATGCATTTATTTCCTTTTGCTCTTTGCTGAGAATACGTCTAGGGTTTGTTAATCTTAATGGTTCAGCCGAAACCATTAAGCATGTGGTATGAAATACATGCTTTCTTCATTTTAAGGAATTATTCCTATTCCAATTTTATTAAGTTTTTTTTAAATCAGGAATAAATGTTAAAAATATTGTCAAGTGTTTTTTTTTAAATCAGTAATTGACAGACTCCTGTGATGTTTCTCCTTTACTTGTTGGTATGGTGAATTATTTAAATTGATTTTCTAGTATGAATTCTTTTTCTCTGTACTGTTGAACTAGTTAATTTGCATGTTAATTCTTTGTAATTCACTCATGAAACCATTTTGGCCTGGAGCTTATTGTGAATGGGTAACTGGCAACTTTCTCCGCGATATTTTTGCAGGGAGAGGCCTACTCAGGTGTGCCAGTTAATTTCTGTGACATATTTTTCTACATTTAACCCAAGTTTCCTAATCCATTAGCTGATAGTTTTTTAAGTTTTATCCATTTACCATTTTATAGCCAATATTATATATTTGCATTTTTCTTCTTTAGCTAGAGGTTTTTATGGTATATTGAGGTGGTTTTACCAAAAAGTTCTCTAATTTATTAATCTAGTTTTTTCCCCCCATACTTATGAACATATATTAATCTTTTAATCGGTCTTTTGGCTTGTCATGAACTTATCTCTTTGCACTTTTTATAGATTTCTCTGTTGAGTGCTTGCTTCATTTATTTTTTTCCTCTTATTTAGCACAGAAGGTGTGTTTTACTCTAAATATATCTTTGACTATATTCTATAGGTTCTATTAAGTAATTACAGTGAGGTTGGTGCTATTTGATCAAATTATTTCTAGGAGTATAAGGACAGAGAATTCTAACCTGACCCAATCACCTTTCTCACAGGGCCCTGAGAACTTAAGCCCTAGTATGACCTCAGAAAGAACCTACAAAGCTGGGATGAGCTGTATAGAACACCAATTTTTCCTAGGCAGAAGTGCCTCCAACAGCTTCTGATTAAAGACAATAGGAAGGACTGTCCTCTTTTACTCCTTTCAATAGGCAACCCCAAATCCAATACAATATTTGAGAAGCATAGAACATGACCAACAGCACTATGAGACATGGAAAGAGAGAAAGGTATGTTGAGCATGGAAGAGCAGGAAGAGAACATTAGCACAGAACATCTAGTGACTGACCAGCTCATCTGGGCCAGGGCAGGGTCTCCCACAGAGGTAGAGAAAAGGAGAGAGGAAACTAGATGCACCTGTCTTCTCCCATGCAGGAACAAGTGCTGAGGTTGTTACCTCAGCTTTCTGGAAGGGGGCACAGAACAGTCAGACCTATGGATCTGTTTCTAGTATTGATCTCTAACAGGTGAATCCCAATCGGAGTCTTGGAATGTAACCAGTTGCATAAATTCTTATGTCTGTTAGGAAAAGAAGTAGAAAGGTGGAAAGATAAACACAGAAAAAATAAAGTTATTCCTGGAGGCCAACTAGGACGCTATACTCTTGAAGGTTATGGTATTTTCTAGTTGTAGTTTTACACAACTATACAATTGTGGTTGTACTGTTGTGATGACTTCCTTGATCCAAAGAGTTGTTTAGAAGACCATTTGTAAATTCCCAGTGTATCCAGCATGTTTCCATTTTAGATATTTATGTATAGTTATGTAGAACTGTGGTCACTGGCATTGATTTAAAGTTTTTAATATTTTGTAGTCTATAAGCTCTTGTACTATGTGCTGGCCTTCCAGGGCAGTCCTGTGTGCTGCAGAAGCATCCTTATAGATGGTTTTGTGTCTATACCAGAGCCCCATAGGGCTTTCCCTGGTTCTAATGATTTCTCAGTCTAGATTTCCTAAATCTCAGCATCCACTTCATCTCAGGCTAAAAGGGTTCCAGTTTCTCTCACTTACTCCACTCCCCAAACCCAGGAAGATGGCAGGCTTCTCTGCTACAGCAATACGTGAAAGAGATACCTGCATTCTCATGTTCATTACGGCATTGTTCACAATAGCCAAGATATGAAAACAAACTAACAACTATTGACAGATAAATAAAGAAAATGTGATATATATGTGCAATGGAATGTTATTAAGCCTTAAAAAAAGAGGGAAAACCTGCCATGTGGGATAACATGGATGAACCTGGATGACATTACTTTAAGTGAAATAAGCCAGCCGCAAAAGACAAATCTGCATAATCTCACATACACACAAAATCTGTAAAAGTCACACTCAAAGAAGCAGAGAGTGGAATGGTGATTGCCAGGGAATAGGGGGAGGGCAAAATGGGGAGATATTGGTCAAAGATGCAAAGTTTCAATTATGCAAGATAAACAAGTTCTGGAGATCTAATGTTCAGCATGGTGACTATAGTTTCTGATAGTGTATTGTATACCTGAAACTGGCTGAAAGTGAATCTTAGGGGTTCTCACCACAAACACACACAAAAAGGCCACTCTGAGGGGATGGATGTGTTAATGAGTTCATAGTGTATGTATATAGGTATATAAACATATCATATACTATAAATACATACAATTTTTATTTGTCAGTTATACCTTAATAAAGCTGAAAAAACAGAAAATAAACTCTAAAGCCAAACTAACTTTATCTTCTTCTATTTTATCCAGATTGTACACATAAGAGAAACTCAGGGGTAGAGGTGAGGAGCTGGCCCCAGTGTTGCCGTCCCATCGGCATTGTTACCTGGGAGTCTGGACTGACAGTGACACCAATACCATGATGAATAGTTCAGTCCCAGGCCTCAATACAATTATGTGGCTGATACATAATATATCTCCTTCTTCTATGTATTCATTTCAATTAAATTCAGGAAGTATTTATTGGGAATCTATTATACGGTACTGACTGTGTTAGGAACTGTGAGAGCTATGGTCTTGATTGCTAATGACTATTAATCCACTGCAGGGTAGGCAGCCAGAACTGTGAAGTACAGGGACATACACGTGCATGAGTGTGGGGGAGGACATTTCTGACAAACACTGGAAATGAAGGAGATGCGATAACAAGGCTGGTTTTTACCCTCTGTGCATTATGTTGCTTTTATTTTACCCTGTCTCCGGTTCTGTTCCCGTATTCTTCCTGTACTTCCCTTGCTCTGTAGAACAGACAGAGCATGTATTGTCTCTGGTGGTGCAGGGGGTGAGCCAGGCGCCAGGCTACTTATTAGAGTCTGAGGGTTCCGACTCTCCAGAGTGGACAGATGAGTCCAAGAAGTTCTCAAATTTGGGGGCCCTTAAAGACTTTTAAAAATCTGAAGAAAACAAAACAAGTCAGAGACCTGTGGACCTTGTTCGCAGAAAAATATTTATTCTTTTTACACATGGTTTCTAAATTCCTGAAGTCCCATTGTAGACCTCCTAGGATGGGGAACTATGGAAGTCACTTCAAGATAAAACCTGTTCAGGTTTTGGCTGCAAGTCCTTCTGGAAAGAGAAACAATTTTGTTTCAACCCCATAAACAATACACAGACACACAGACACCATGAGAATTACAGTTAACATGGACTGTATTTCGTCAGGATATATTTTATCATTCCCACTACAGTCTAAATTTGTTCACTGGCTTTATTACTAGCGAATTATGGAGGTGTTTATAAATTCGGCCCCCACAGTGGTAGAATATGGCAACAACACTGGCCTAATTCACCATCTTTCTCAGCTGTAGGAGTTCCAGCATATAAAACCCTGACTTCCAGATGTGAGTCTGCAGAAGCCACCTGCAAAGTTAATGCCGGGGTAATGACGGTGGAAAGACAGCATGGTAGTGAATAGCTGACCTTTGTTTACAAAGTCAAGCATCTTTCCTCCTACCCTTGCTATTTTTCAGTCAGTTTTTGCACCACATGAATCACATCTACAATGCTAACAGATAATTTTTGTCAGGTACAGATAGTAATAAAATATTAATTTTTCTGTATTTAGATTCCTGATATTAAACCATAAAAATTTCAGTACCTTTTCACTGGTAGGTGATTTGGTTCTGGTAACCTCATGTGATCAGAATTTCCAAGGGATGGCACTGTAATTGTGGGATAAACATTCCTAGCAAACAAATGTGACTTTTACCTTTCTTAGGATTTTATTTAGGAATTTTATCTGTAATAAGCTGCATCTTAAAACCAGAAATCTCTCCTTTCTTAAAATCGGAAATCTCTCCTTTTACTTTTGATTTCATTTTCTTTTTTAAGAGTCAGTTACTAAAACAGTTTTATGAAAACTTTATACATAAAATCCAATCTTTAAAAAAGCATTCTTCTTCTAAATTACAAAAGATGCCTCATTTCTCCTTTTTCTGCTCTTATCAGCTTCTTTAATAACATTATGTGCTTATTTTTATACTGTTAATTATTGACAAAGAAGAGAAGAATAAGTTAAAAGACATTTTGCATTTAACATAAAGCAAATACAGGTTTCCCTGATGTGAAATTATGAAAATGGGAGGACCCTTCAACCAAGCAGACCTATGTTAGTGTTCAGAGGTTGTTTCCAGATCTGAGCCTGGTTTTCTCTATAACTTTGAACAAACCACTTATCTCTGTTAGTTGTCTGTAAAATTGAGTAATTCTATGAAGACCTGAAATGAAAATCAAATGCCCAGCACAATATAGCATTCCTATACAACCCCATCCCTGAATCTTTTGGCTCCTGTGTAATGATCTCATTTGTAAAGATGTACTGAGTTGTTCTTTACTTGTATAGTTGCCTTTTCACTTTATTGGGACAGGGACTCTGCCCAGTATCTAGTCAATGCTTAGCATACTCTAGTTGACGCTCATGCTTCTCACGTCACGGCCCCTCAGACCTGCCTCCCTCGCCCAAGGTAGAATTGACATTTCAGCCTCTTTTAAAGCCCCCACCTACCCAATAAAGATTTCTCAAAAAACACATGTTACATTTGATTGAATTCATTTTGTTTAAGTCTCTTTCTTCTTGCAAGTCATTAAGCCTCTTGTCTTATCTATCTTTATGTACCTATCATCTTAGGCAGTGCCTAGTTTACAGATAGATGCTTAATTTTTAAGTCAATGGAAAATATTAAAATTGTGGAGGTTGAGCTAAGCACAGCAGGTGAACTGATTTGTTATGGCACTCTGTCCTGTTAACCCCAGGACCTGCCCTATGTGTGGGTTGGGAGGGGAGTTGTTATTCTGAGAGATGTCCTGTAGTAAGGTTACTGTCCATGCTGCCTTGCCTGCCACAGTCCCGTTTCATGCCTGCCCACCCTGGTGTCCTGTTCTATTCATCTCCAGATAAATGTTATCCTGATATATAAGAAATAATTTTACATTTGGAAATCAGTTTTTGACCAAGTCCAGTGGCTTTCACCTGTGGTCCTAGCACTTTGGGAAGCTGAGGCAGGAGGATCACTTGAGCTCAGGAGTTTGATGTTACAGTGAACTATGACTGCACCACTGCACTCTAGCTTGGGCTACAGCCTAGGCAGAGCCTCTGTCTCTATTTTTTTTTATTATTATTGTTTCAGGTTAATTGGGGGGTGCAAAAAATTAGGTTACAGTGTTCACATTTGTCAGACAAAGGCCCTCTTATAATTGTGTCCCACCCCTAAGAAGTATGCTATACATCCTAGCATTGTGCCCAGTATGTGGGGGCACACCCATCCCCCTCCCTTCTCCCCTCCTCCATTCCTTCATTTCCCCACCTTGAATTGATTTGAGTTTTTCCCTTATGTGAGTATGTGTTAGATCATCTACTGGCTTCATATTAGAATTGAGTACATTGGATTCTTCTTTCTCCATTCTTGTGATGCTTTACTGGGAAGAATGTGTTCCACCTCCATCCAGGTTAATACAAAAGATGTAAAATCTCCAGCTTTTTTAATAGAGTCTCTGTCTTTAAAACACTAAAAAGAAAAAAAAAAGAAAAGAAAGTAGTTTTTAGTAGAACTATATTATCATTGATTTTGCATATAATTTTAACAGCATTATTAGGTGTATTTTACATATTATGAAATTCCTTATATCAGAAATAGACTTCAAGGATTTTTTGTAAACTTACTGAGTAGTTTAACTATTATCATACACAGTTTTAGAACATTTTCATTATCTCAGCAAGAGCCCTAATGTGCATTTATGATTAATACCTGTTCATATCCCCAACCAATAATCTTCTTTCTATCTCTATAAATTTGCATTTTCTGGAAAATTCGTTTTAATGGAATCATGCAAGAGATGGCCTCTTTTGTCTCTTTTTTTTCACTAAGCATAGTGCTTCTGAGGTTCATCTATGTTTCAGCATGTATCAGCAGTGTATTCCTTTTTATTGCTGAGTAATATTCCAATTTATGGATATACCACATTTATCTATGCAGCTAATAAGACTATGTTATAATTTAAAACCAATAATTTGGTAATAAACATCTCAAAAACACCATATAGTTTTATTATTTTAATGCCCTCCCAATTATCTGTATGGATGACATTATAACTTGCCCATAGGTGGTCTCTAGTATACTAAACCCTTAGGAAGCAAGATTGGTTTGGTTTCTAGTCATAGAAACATCTATTGAACACCTTTGTACTAGATTCTGAAGATGAAAAATAAATAAGACATCATCCCTAACTTGAGAACTTACATCCTAATACTAACAGCTAACCTTATTGCTACCTACTATTTTTTTGCCAGATATGGCTCTAAGCCTGTTACATATGTTCTCTATTTAAATCTTCCCATAACATGGGAGGAGGACCTCACTAGTTATCACCAACATGTCATCAGCATGTTAGGGCAGGTACACTTACCTGGGGAGAGCAGGTAGCTTGAGAAAAGCTAAAGCTGGACCTTGAGGAGCATCAGCGTGTATGTGTGAGGGTCAGGGAAGGGGTGCTAGAGAGAAGCGACTCTACCCCAGAATGAAGTGTTGTGGTACCTGGGAGAACTGAAAGAGAGTGGAGGCACAGGAGCCAGGAGGCAGCCTGTCAGGGGAGGTGCCAGCAGCAGATGCAGCATAAAGACCCAGGAAGATGAGACCAGAGGTGCCTTCTCAGTACAGGGATGTGGAGACTATTGGTTACATTCTCTGTCAAAGAATGGAGCTCTTGGAAGCTAATTTGCAGTGGCTTTAGAAACTAATGGGCCACATAATTGGTTGTGCCCAAGTTTAGGCAGTTCTCAGGAGATCCAAGAACTAAAGCCTTTAATAAGCCTTAGACATCAAAGGGAGGTCTTTGTTTTTGGTTTTTTTCCAATATGCAGATTTGAGAATATTTACACACTTGGGGCAGGGAGCCCAGGAAGCAGAAGTGAGGAAACAATCAGTGGTTCTCAGTCCTGGCTGTGTCCTAGGACTGCCTGACTGGGAAGAGCAGGATGGCGTGTTGCTGCTTAAAAAATAAACATTCAGCTGGTCTGGTCATGGGGCTCAGGCATCCATACAATTTCCACAGCTCCCTAGATGACCCTAATTTATAGCTAGGGTTGAAAAGCACAGGGTTAAGTGGTGATATGGTGGTCTAGAGGTGATGGGAATCAGTGGGATAAATAAATAACCATGAGGGCTTGGCCTTGACCAGGAGAAGGGGTGTCAGAGCGTCTGCATGGGAGAAGGACGTTTGTAAATGAGCTGACAAATGTGGGGGCAGGAAGTTGAATAGCACATGCCTGTTCACCTCCACTTTCCCAATTGACAGGTGAGGGGAGTGAAGCTCCAGAATGTTAGAAAAGAGGTAAAACTTTGGAATACAAGCTGGAGAGAACGTGTCAGGGAGAATGTGACACCGTCTGCAACACGGTATTAACGCATCTCTAACATGAGAATCAAACACAGGAAGGCCGTTTCCTCTGGCAGCCTGGCAGAGAAAAGGAGAACTGGATTGATGATTGGGGCCTGGGGTTTTGCCAGGAAGGGTCTTGGTAAGGATGGAATGGTGGATCCTGAAGGCCCTGCTGATGGAATAGTTCAGGTTTTCAACCATGGATTGCAGGTAAGAGAAGGAAGTGAGAGCAAAGGAGGCTACTTAGGGGGAAGTGAAGGGTGTGGAGGCTGAATGGGCCCCTGCGATCCGAGTGAAAGGCTGGAGGGGAGAGGGACATGAGGAGGCTGACAGGATGGAGCCCCTGCTTGGTGTATGCCATTGGAGTGGAGGCATCCAACAGGGATCAGCTCCAAGGTGCAGGGCTTGACTGCAGTTGAGGCCGAATGAGGTAGATTGTGAGTAACAGTCAGTGAACGGAAGACGTAAAGGAACTATTAAACTAAGGTGCTGGATGTAGTATTCATTTGAAGATTGAAAACATCCTCTAAGGCAATGGTTCTCAACCTTCCTAATGCCGCGGCCCTTTAATAGGGTTCCTCATGTTGTGGTGACCCCAACCATAAAATTATTTTCGTTGCTACTTCATAACTGTAATTTTGCTACTGTTATGAATTGTAATGTAAATATCTGATATTCAGGAGACCCCCAAAGTGGTCGCTATCCACAGGTTGAGAACTGCTGCTCTAAGAGCACAGTTGGAGGTGTTAAAAGATGAGCCAGTGTGAATGGGCCATCTTCATTGAACAAGAGGGAATGATCACAGAAGTGCATCAAGATTACTCGGACAAGGAGAGGCAGGTGCTTGACCATGAACCTCTAAGGAAGGGAGAATCATACAGGAAGGTGGTGGCTAATTAATGGTTTGAATTAGAATGATCAGAGCAGAGATGGTAGAACTTTCTTCCAGCTCAACTTCACAGTATTTGGGCCACAGAACAGTAAGCATCTTCCAGGGGAGAAGGCTAGGGAAAAAGGAGTCCTGGGAAGAGGTTATTTTGGTGTAGGCAAGAGATCTGAGGTGTGTCCTAAGCAGATGCTGGTGTGGAAGGGTGGTGTTTCTCAGAGTCTGGCCCTGAGTAAATGGCAGGTGTATCAGGGACCCTTGTCATGAGACCTTGATTTCTGCTTTAGGTCTCCTTCCATCTGCATATTCCATTAGGGAGAAAGATTGGGTTTATGCCACCCTTCTTTGAAGACCCCCTCACACTTGCTAATCTTGCTTTTCAGCAAAGAGAGAGTGAGTCCCAGGCAGAGAGCTGGGCTTTAATATGGTCCTGTTAGCATTTCACTTATTTTTATAGTTACGTTGTATTTATACAAAAAAGTGGTCCTAGAGTGTTTATGCCTTGATATAAAATTCTTTCTTAAAAATTGATATGTTTTAAGTGAGTTTATTTTTTAAATATTCAGTAAATAACAGCAGAGACGGCAAATAACAAAGGTGGTATAGGAATGACTGAGGTTTTGGAAGCTTTGACCCAGAGTGTGATTTATAAAGGACAAGATGCAAGGGAAAGGTCTAGAACAGTGGTTCTCAACCTTCTAAATGCCGTGGCCCTTTAATGCAGTTCCTGTGGATCGTGACCCACAGATGAGAACCTCTGGTCTAGAAGAAAGGGAAGTAGTGGTGGAAAGAGCAGTAGGGAAGGAGAACTGTGAGAAGATACAGAACCTGACACAGGAGCTCTCCCTGACCATCCACATCTTCCGAGGTTCCCCAAAGGCCTCTCCAGAATGAGAAGAGACCCTCAAGCTCCTCTGCCCAGACCTCCTGCTTCCCAGCATGGAACTCAGAGCCTAGGTAGAGATCTCGCTTGTTAGTGAGACTTTGCTGGTTAATGAAGGCTCTGAGTAGACCTTATAGAGCCACAAACCTACCTCACTGTACCCAAACAGAGCCTTGCTATGGCTCTCTCCCTCCTTCTCAGCTCTCACTGCATTAGCAAAAGTTTCTGAGTGAGTATAGCTGGGGGTTCAGGGTTTGAAAGCAATGAAACCAAACAAAGGCAATATGTATAGATTTTTATAGAAATGGATAAGGAAATCCTTTTATCATGAGGACATTTGAACTAAACTGTTTATTGCCATTCAATTTACAAGTGGCAAAATGTGGAAACCAGCTAAATGCCCACCAACCCAGGAACAGATTAACAAGCTGTGGTATATGTATATCATGGAATACAATTCAGCCATTAAAAAAGATGGAGACTTGACATCTTTTGTATTTACCTGGGCTGGGGTGAAACACATTCTTCTTAGTAAAGCATCACAAGAATGGAGAAGCAAGAATCCAGGGTAGGGGAATGAGGGATCGGGGAGAGGGGAGAAAGGAAAGGGGCGGGTGTCATGGTGTATGGCACACCTCTTGGGGGTGGAACACAATTATAAGACGGACTTTACCTAACCAGTGCAAGCAGTGTA
>NW_003852515.1:3395999-3399200 GCF_000181295.1 Otolemur garnettii | reverse complement strand
AAAAAAAAAGGAGAAACTGTTCAAGTTGGAACATTTTGGTTATGTTGTGATGACACTGGCTCTCACAGTTCTGCTGTGACCAGGAAATGTTTCACTCTGTCACCAAAATCCCAGGGAGCTTGGTTGTGTGGTTTGGAATGGGAAAATTTATGACCTTCCCTATCAGCGTGCCTTCTTAATAGCCTCAGAACAGTGCTATTGATTACAGACGTTTAGAACAGTATGCTTCTGGCTAACTTGAAAAATGAAGATCTACCTCACTGTCTTAACTGTCTTTGGAAATACTGCTTTTCATCTCCCTTGCATGGCTGAATTTGCCATCCTCAGTCATCTTGGAGATGTCACATGAATTCCTGTGAAGTAGTATCCACAGAGGAAGAGAACAAGGTAAGACTAGAAGACTCACTTTTCTCCCTTTCTGGTTTTCACAGAGGAGAGGGAATGATTTTGATTTCAGGCTTTCAGAAGTTTAATATACCTTCTCTATTTGAAAAAAAGATTGACCAGTGTTTTCATCTTGAGTTCTTTCTTGGCATACACTGCTTTACAAATTTGACATGATGTGTTGGAAAATTTCTTAGTAAGATACCCAGAATTCTAATTTTTTACTGCCCATAAATTTCATAAATTGGAATCACACCCAGAGTGTGATTTATGAAGGACAAAATGCAAGGGAAAGATTTAGGTTTTTTTTTTTCCCTAAGGGAAAGAAAACCTTTAGTATTCAAAAGATGTGCAATTTGAGCACACTGTCCATTTTGACCAAGCTAAAGAACACTGAAGCAGCACTAGTCGTGCCATCGGAAAAAAGTGTCACCCGGGGGGGGGTGTTGTCATGAGACATTTAGTCTCTGTTCTCTTGAACTACATGAGATGCTCTCGTTTCTTTTTTTTTTTTTTAATTATTTTTTACTAAATCATAACTTTGTACATTGATGCATTTATGGGGTTCAGGGTACTGCTTCGATATACAATGTGAAATGCTTACATTGAACTAAGTAACACATCCATCACAATTATACTCATTTCTTAATAGTTTTGAAATTGACAATTTAGAGTGCATAAAAAGAAGAAAGTGACTAAATGATGATTTATAATTTGAAGTTGTGAGTGTGGCTGTCATGAAAATTGTTGAGTGAATATAAATCTTCTGGCCGAATAGTATGAACAATACCATTCAGCATGAAATTAAGAGCACAAGCTTTGGAATGAAAAATTGAGTTCAAACCCAAGCTCTACACTTACTCGGTGATCCTCTTAATAGCACTCAGCCTTGGCTTTCAGACTTGTGGAATTGGGACGATACTAATAATAATACCTGCCATCTGGCATGGTTGTGAGCTTTTATGTCTGTTTTTATAGTGGTAGAATATACATTATACAAAACTTGTCATTGTAACTATTTTTACAAGTGTACAGTTGACTGGCATTAAGTACACTCATGTTCTATATAACCATCACCATAACCAGCTGCAGACATTTTCATCTTCCCAAACAGAAACTCTGTCCCCATTAAACGACAGCTCTTCCCAGCCCCTGGCAACTGTTATTCTGCTTTCATGAAGTTGCCTACTCTGAGAACCTTATATGAAGTGAGTTTATACAGTATTTGTCCTTTTGTGTCTGGCTTATTTCACTTAGTGTGGTGTCTTCAAGGTTCATTCGTGTCATAGCACATGTCAGAATCTTATTCCTTTTCAAGGCTGAATAATATTCTATTATGTGTCTATACCACATTTGGTTTATCTACTCATCTGTTGACGGACACTTGGACTGTTTTCACTTTGGAGCTGTTGTGACTGATGCTGCTATGAACATGGGTCTGCAAATGTTTGTTCAAGTCTCAGCTTTTGATTCTTTTGGGTATATACTTAGGAATGGAATTTCTGAATCTTATGGGAATTCTGTTTCATTTGTTAAGGAACCACCACGTTGTTCTGAATTTTTAATGAGAAATTAGAACAAAGCATTTAGCATCCTTCTGAACTGCACTTCAAGCTTGGCATAGAAATAAGACTGATTTTCCCTCTCTGCTCCCTAGGTCTCTTCTCTTCTCCAGACTAATTTTACAGCTATAGTAATTCCCTTTCTACAAATTGGTGGAGAGGTGCTTTCAAGTCACAGCTTCTAGTTAGACATTGAAACAGTTGTTCCCATGGACTCATTATATATTTCCTGGCTGAGTTATTAAACCAGGACTAGTTCACACATAATGTAACCAGATGGTCATAATAATATATGCCTGTTAGCCTTTGGGACTCACCCTGATAATTAGCCACTTCTGAAAAAGAGCTAAATGTGTCCTGGCCACCAAGACAGAGGGAATGTTGTAGGGATTGCATGTTCAGAAAAGGTGTGTGACAGGGGCAGCAGACTCTTATTAATGGTTTATTATCTTATTGGTTTTAGGTGTTGTGAGAAAATTTCTTGCAACATCTAGAATTTCTGGCCCTTTTAAAGCAGCTAAAAAATTCTCCAGAAAGGTAACCACCTAGTGTGATAATTGGGTGTTTATACCAAAGCTGTCTCTTTGGGACTTTCCTGTCATTCACACCTTGTTTTATATTTTGGGTTCTTTTTTTTTTTCTATCTTATGAGGACTTCATTCTTTCTAGGTTACTTTCTCCTCTCTCTTCAGCAATCACGTCCCCCAGTGAGTATCTTTACTCGGCATCTCTGCTTGTTGCTTGCTCCCAATTCTCCGCCTCCAGCCCATTGTTCTCCTGAGCACCCTCATTTATTTGACAAATTTTACTGAGTCCTCACTACCTGCCAGGCACTATGCTAGTTGCTGGGGATATAGCAAGGAGCAAAGCCGGTGTGGTCCTTGTACATGGGCACAGATGGCCCAGTGGAGGTTATAGACGGTCGGGGAGGACAGGCTGGCAGCAGGACGGTCAGGAGGCTTCCCTGAGAGGGGAATATGTGAGCCTCCACATCTCTGCTGAGGTGACACCAAACCTCTGAAACCCAGTTTGCTCAAAGCCAAATGCATGACCTGCCCTTTCTCCTACTGTCCTACTCTAGAATGTTCCTTGTAAGTAGTACTGCCATCCTCTAGGTGATTTAAGGCAAATACTGAGGAGTCATCTGTAACTGTGACTTCTTTTTGCAGTTTTGATTTTTTTTTGTGGGACTGGGTTTGAACCCGCCACTTCCAGGACATGGGGCTGGCAACCTACTCTTTGAGCCACAGGTGCC
>NW_003852515.1:3378206-3387947 GCF_000181295.1 Otolemur garnettii | reverse complement strand
TAAGCTCTCACCTAATGAGTGCAACATAGGGGCATATGGCACACCTCCTGGGTAAAGGACTCAACTACAACTTAGACTTTACATAACAAATGCAAACAATGTAACCTAAACACTTGTAACCTGATATTAATCTGAAATTAAAAGGAAAGAAACTGATAGCATCTTTTGAGGATTCCAGCTGTGAAGCTGTGATACAAAGCTTATCCAAATAGCGATCAGGACAGCAAACCTAGGGAAGCCAGTGCCCAGCATGGGTTGTGTCCATGTCTACACATTGTCACCAGGGAGCAAGAATCTGATGGTCGCATTGGGTTTCCTTATGAGGGATGCCCAATGGTCAAGACTGGGACCCTGGGGTGGGCCTTGGTGTCAGCCCTGTAGGGTGAGTGCTATGAGACCGACCTCAGGACAGAAAGGGCCACAAGGAGGGGCGTGGAGTGGGGCAAGGAGGGCAGAGCCCCAAGAGAGGGATGAGGACAGTGCCTCTTATTGTCATCACTGACTGCACTGTCACATCCTAAATCTCTTTAGGCTCTGCACATGTGTATGGCTCTAAGAATAATTGTGGTGAACAGGAGAGACTAATTTTTTTTTTTTTTTGGCGAAAATTGAAGAAATGAAGTTGAAGACTTAGTTCCAATGTCTTGAAGTGGTTGTGCAAAAACAAACAGCATCTCTATTACTACAGGACAATTAAGTTGTTTATAATTGCTGGCTTTTGCTCTTAGTTGATCCTAAACCGGCCTTATCAGCTTGAAAATGAACTTTCCTCATACCTCATTCAGAATCTTACCAAGACTTGGACTTGCTCCAAATCAGGGATATGTCAGCCTTTTAAAGACTTACCCAAGTAGCAGGTATTCTCAACCTAGGGATGGCTTGTCAACAGTAATATCAGCCCTCTCACTTGCTTCCTAACAATCCCTGTCTGAGGTTGCCTTCTTCTAGAATGGCCTCCACTGTTGCCTAACAGTTGATGTACCCCAGTACTCTACTATCTATCTGTCTATTATCTATCTATCTATCCATCCATCTATCTATCATCTATCCATCCATGTTTACTATAGCTACCTTCCAGATGCATTTCCCTGCCCTAGAACACTGCTTAGCTTGGGACCCTTCCTTTGTCTCATCAACCCAGATTCTTATTCTTTCCTTGCCGCCAGTCTTGCTCTGTTCTAACCCATTTTCCCACCCTACAGGTGTGGTGATCTTTCCAAAATGTACACATGACTACATCAGTCTTTTATGGAAACTATTCAGTGGCTTTGTATTGCCTTCAGAATGGAGTCCAAGCTCCTCAATGCTACCGTATGGCAAGTGCAAATACCATATCCTATATGTGCAGAGGACTTTGGTACATCTGAGCAAGATGTCATCGTCATTGTCTACAGCCTTTCCAGAGTAGTTTCCTATGGTAATGATGCTGGAGCCGAGTCTTACATAATGAAGCAGAGATCACCTGGCAGGAGCAGAATGAGAAAGATACTCCTGATAGAGCAGTCCACACATCTAAGGCAACACAGGAAGAACACAGCACAGCATGTTCACAGCATGCTAAATAGCCTGTGAAGGACAGAATGCCCTTCTTTGATCTTCTAAGGAGCATGGGTTTTATTTTATACCAGATGGGGAATCATTACAAGGCTGTCAACTGGGAATGATTCATTTTGTATTTTAGAAAGAGGAGGTTGGCAAAGAGGCTGGAAGAAGGATGATAACATTCACAGAATGTCTACCCCATGTCAGGAACTCTGCTACATGTTTTATCTGGTTATTTCTTTTCATTTTCACCAGATGAGAAGGAAGCTTAGATTCAAAAAGATTGTGAAATTTCTGAGACTCTCTAACACATATGTAGTGGATCCATGTGCTCTCCACCAGGGTAGATGGCTCCAGGGAGCCAGGGAGCCTTAGGAATCTGTGGGTGGGGGCCCTGCAGGTTGGGGGCTCACACTTTCTCCTCCTTCTGCAACAGGAACCTTCTCTCCAAGACACTTCCACTTAACACTAGGCTGGCCCAGCATTGGTAATGTCTGCCTCTTTGATGTACTAGAGTCCTTAATTTTCTATTGCCCCCTAAAAAATTACTATTAATTTAGCCATTTATACCATCTATTAATTCACATAAAACAGAACTGAGTTCTCAGCTCAGGGTCTTAAGGGCTGTAATAAAGAGGTTGGATGGAGCTCTCATCTCCAGGCTCTGGAGAGAAATGCACTTTCCAGCTCATTCAGATCATTGACAGCATTCACTTCCTTGTGGTTATAGGAATGAGGCTCCCTTTGCTTGCCAGCTATTAGTCGGGGACTGTTCTCAACAACCAGAGGCTGCCCACATCCCCGGCTCTGGGGTCTCCCCTCTTTCAAGTCAGGAGTAGTGTGATGAATCCTTTTTACACTTTCAGTCTCCAACTTCATGTCTGCCTCCAGCTTTTAAAGGACCCATGTGATTAGATCAGGCCCATGCAGATCATCTCCCATTGTTAAAATCACCTCTGCCACAGAATATAATCAGCAGAGTCAAAGCCATCATATTCACAGTCCAAGGGTTTAGGCAGCACTTGTCACCAGGGACACAGCTCTCAGGAGAAATCTTATCATCCCACCCACCATACATGCCTTGATTGCATGTGTGTTCAGAATTTGCCATAATTTAAAATAAACATTTTCCTCCATGGAGTAGCATGGGGTTTTGTTCCCATCTGTTGCCTAACTTTTACCAAAAGTGTCCTTAGGGAAGAAAATCTTAGCAGATGTTACATTTCATAAATATTTTAGATAACAATTTATGCCATTTTTGCTTGAGCCTGAGGGCTGCAGACTGGCCCATTCTTTCCTTTCTGGGTGTCTTCTTATCTGACTGTTCAGAGTGGGAAACAAAGAAAGTTCCAGTTATCCAACCTACCTGGCCCAAAGCTATTTCCACTTACTCGAGGGGAAGCTCTCTCAGAATCTGTGTCTTTAGCCATGTGTTTAAACTAATGACGAAATCCAGGTTCTACTCTCCACTAAATTGCTTTGGTTTACAAACTGTAATGTGCGAGTTTTAAGGTGACACGGAAACCATGAGCTAAGCATAGCTCAGCTTATAGGCTGAGAGTGGAGAGAAAGTGGGACCCTCTACCATCATGCTGCCCTTGTAGACAGTAGGACGCTCTGCCCCAAGGAAAGGTGAGGTGACCTGGTTGGTGCTTTCACGATTAGCCAGTGTAAGACATTGCACCTCCTTTGTTGGAGGACCTCAAGATGAAAGCAACTGAAGAGGGAAAAGAATGTGCACAAGAGTTGAAGTTCACGAGGGTCAAGCTGGTATCAGAGTCATAAAACACAGAAGCTCAGAGACACACCTGTCTTCGCTGCATCAGGCTTCATGTTGAGGCCACTGGCATCTTCCTTGGGAACTCCCTAAGGAAAGTGCTAAACTGAAAGCTTTGCTTAAATATCACAAAATCTGGGAGCTTTAAAAGATTTGTAAAGTTTATTTATTGAGGCTGTTTATGACAAATGTGCAAAAACAGTTGGAATACTGTTTGAGTGATTTTATGGTAGATGTTAAATATTTGAGATTTTTGCATGGATGATGGCTGGGACAGCAGACGCCAATCATAGCTTTACCACTAGAAAGGAGTAAAAATAGGTTTTTGATTTCTGAAACTTTGTATTCAAAGAGACTTTCAAGGAAAGGATAGTGTTCCTACACTCTCAGAGTCCAGGAGAGGGGAGCCTGACATTTCTTTAGGGCCTTCCTCATATCATGTACTCCGTATGTGATTCTTTTAGTCCCACTGGTGCTTGCTCTTCTGATGTTACAAATGCGATCACAGGTGAAGACAAATTAACAACTGTCTCAGAATTGCCACATACTCATTGTGGTATTGCTGGGGTGGGTGACCACAAAAGCCCCATTATATCAGAGCCACAGTCAGGGAGGCACAACCAGAGCAAAGAAAAGGAGAACTGGCTCTCTTCTGATTTATGAGTGCAATAATTTTAGTGTTTCAAAAACTGTTTATTTCTCTATATTACTCTGGGATTCTTCCAGTGGAAAGTATTCTCCACTAAATCGTGATGCTTTAAACAGTGGAAGAGCAGCACCATCTGTTTTCTACCGGGTTTCCCCACACAATTTCAGTGGAAATCAGTTGCTATTAGTGTTATCATGATATTTTTTATTTAAGGTTTTGGACTGAAGTCATCAGAATTGGGAAATTCTAGTCCAGCTTCTCAGCTTCTAATTGGGACAGATCAAAAGAATGAATATGGAAAACAAGGGAGAGACTTCATCACTGAGCAGTCATTAAAACATTACTGAATATTGAGAGTGCATAGTTATACAGTCCCAGGTTATTTAAAGAATTAACCAACAAAATAAGTGAGTTCTTTTTTTTTTTTTTAATGCAGTTTTTGGCCAGGGCTGGGTTTGAACCCGCCACCTCTGGCATATGGGGCCGGCGCCCTACTCCTTTGAGCCACAGGCACCAGCCATAAGTGAGTTCTTTTAACTAAAAAACTTATGCAGCAGGGTTTTCTTTAATGTTACCAGTGTTGTTTTACACTAAGACAGGACTGTATTTGGACTAAATCTTTCCGTTCTTCCTCTAGCTAGAGCTGTGGTTCTCAACTAGGGCAGGATTTTCCCCATAGAAGACATTTGTGAATGTCTGGAGACATGTTATGGTTGTTATAACTTGGAGAGGAAGGAGAATGCTACTGGCCTCTAGCCGGAGATGCTGCAAACTTCCCATGGAGCACAGGACAGCTCCCCTGCCCCTGCAAGGCAATCTCCAGTCCAAAATGTGGGTGATGCCGCTGTTGGAAAACTCTGGGCTAAAAGGAAAGAGTCCTGCAGTTGTGTTGAGAAATAAGACCAGTTTGTTGAAAGAAACAAAAAGGGAAGATAATCATCCTCCTGGACCCTGAAGGAAGAGAGTTTTCTAGCTCCCCGGAGGGGAGAAAAACTTGCTTAGAGTTCAAGAAATGAATGTTATTTTGATGTACAAGTTGACACATCTTTAAAGCCTATAGACTGTCCAGTGCCTAGGTGGCTGTTTGATTTCTTCCCCCATAAAAGTTTCTCATTTCCTAGAAGCTACTAAGTGGAAAGGATTCTTTTTAAGAGTGTAAGAAGTAACTAGATAGTAAGTATTACATACAATCTGACTCCTTCCAAGGGTCTCTGAAGTGTTTATATATAAATCCTTTTTCTCATATGTGTGTTTATGAGAGAGAGAGAGGAGAGAGGGTTTGGGGCTCAGGTGCTGTGTTCTACCTAACATTTGACTTGGTTTCTTAGGATTTTGAACTTGGTTTGCTTTCAAAATGTGGCTCACTAAGGCAATTTTCAACATGTAATTACCATGAGTCTTTCAGACTCTTCAAAATAATCCCACAAAAAGCAGACCATTTTGGTACCAAAAAAATCCAAGCTACAAAAATAGAGCACCTAAACTTTCTTATTGCTCTATTAATAAAAGGTAATACATAAGCTCTTGAACATGTCTATAATTTCTTATACCATATTAATAACTTCAGTAGAATTTAAATTGAGTTCAAATCAGATGCTCTTATCTCTTAAGAACTTCCATACTAAGCATATAATTAAAATGCTCCAGTTTAAATATTTTCCCCAAGGTATTAACTACTAAAAGATTCAGACAATGATGAACTAAAGTTAGAGTGTTCACGGATGATGGCTCAAGCTTTTAAGTGCTCTGGATAGGGAAAAGGGATTTAGTACACTGGGTCTAATTGATATAAAAGAGGAATGGTAAAAAGTTGCTTTAATTGCTCAAAGGTCTCTTGCTATATCTTATTAGCCTTTGGTCTTTTAAGTAACTAACCTCCATCAATATTTGACTATGTTCTCTCTTTTGTGAAAGTAACTTGGCAAATATTAAAGAGAATTTTCCAAATCAAAAGACAGCTTTAAGTCATTTATGAGCCAGGAGTTCAAAAGTCCTAGACTGGGCGATGCTGGCTTTGATCTTCTCTGATTACTTCTCTAGCTTTGAGAGTGCCTGTGCTAGCACCCCCGGCCTTTGCTTCCTTTGTTAACCAGCTCTGTCTTTCTTAAAGATAGAGTAGTTCCGTTAGCCACAGGGAGATTGGGAGTAAGCATGATAGAGAGGTGGCACATGACTGGGCTGGGAAGGACTGGCAGACCTGCCATGGTTGCAGAATGCAGTTCCCTCGAATGGAGGGGAAGGGCACCAGTCTTTCAGGCCTCTTGTGTCCCAGGACTGTGATTCTCATTTTACCAGTTGATCTGCGCCCATCGTTCCCCTATTTCCTAAACTGAAATAGGAAGGTTGACTCTTTTTGTACTCTCTGTTAGAAGGGACTCCAAAGAAGATACGGAAGCTACTCTTGAACGCCTGGGTGGGTGGGAGGAGGGATGAAAAACATATGTATTTTTCCGACCTCTATGATGATTCAGTTGTGATTATTGTGAAAAGAAGTAAATTTGGAGGAATTATGCCTGGCCCTGAAGCACTGGTAATCTAAGACCCGCCATCAGTCAGGCACTGGGCCCTCTTGAAGCAGCAGAAACCAGGTAGGAAAAGACTGTCAGTGTCAACACCTGCTCCCTGCACAAATCACAGAATGTCTCTCTATGCTGAGTCCTGGGTCCTGGGGTTTGAAGAATGAAACCACAAACCACGCAGATAAGCACCAGAATAGAGTTTATTGGCAGAGAAAGACTAATAGAAAGATTTAAAAAGAGGGGGAACAGAACCTCCAGCAGCAGAGCAGGAGATCCAAGTGAGAAAGCCCCCCTCAAAGCCTTCATCCTAGGGGGTTTAAATGCTGCTTTTCCCTATCCTGCGGGCAGGAAGTCTTGGGGAAATATGTCACAATTGGTCAGAAGTCTGCAGGCAGAAAACAATCCTAAAATAATCCTAAAATCAGCACAGGAATGAGGTCCTTGCAATCTTTGCCCTAGACAAGGAATTAGTTAGTGTGTGTGCATCTACTCAAGGAAGAACCAACCAGAATTATTATGCCCTGTTAAGTAGGGCATAATATAGAAATTTTTTTAAGCCTATAATGGTGGTCTGTGATGAAACTATTTCTGAGCTCACCCAGGCCTAGAAAATTGGGAGGGGGGTCCCTGTCCAGCCCTGAGTGGGGGAATCCTGTGTCACACCTGCTTTCCTTATTGATCTGGCGGAGGTAGGGATGACTTGAGGGTGCTGCCATGGGGCTTGCATAGGATAAAATGTGGTGCCATTTGGGGTCACATCAGAGAGTTGGGGAGCTTGAAGAAGTAACAGCTGATGAGAGAGCTGCTTCTGCTGGTGCTGGTGATGACAGGTGACGCTGAGGATCAGCACTTTGCAAGGGCTTTATATCTATTTTCTCATTTAATTCTCAGATAACCAAATGACAGAGGGTAAATAAAAAGCCATTTAATAAAAGAGGCTTAATTGATTTGTCTTGAAAGAATGCTACTAGTAAATTTCAATGCTGGAATTGGGCTTGGGCAGAGCCTGTGGCGTTGGACTGTGCTATCTAGTACACTAAGTATTATTATTATTACTGTTGACCTTGCTTCCAAAGCCTGTCCATAAGAGCTCAGGAATCAAGACTAGGCGGTAAAAATCTATTCATACTAAGTTCCCACGGACCTAGCAAAATCTTCCTCCTCCCAGCCCCAACCTGTTAGGGCTGTGTCCTCTCACCTGATCAGGATGTTGGAAGTGGATGCTGAGTGCATGGCCTCTGGCCTAGGGCTCGAACCATGTACTGGACTTTCAGAGCTCTGTGTTGAGAAGGACCAACAACTTCTAGCTCTGTGAGAAGTTGACATTTTCTCTAGATGAATGTGGAGTATTAGACGCAGGCCTTGTGTTTCTCCTGCTTTCATTAGGACTAAGAAAGCCATAGGAGGACTGGTGGCTGAAAGAAAAGGCAAGTTAGTAGGCTGATGGGCTTTCAGTGAGGCTATGTTGGGCCAGTGGGCGTAATACCAGTGACAGTGCTTGCATTTACTGACTGCCAGTATGTGCCAGACACCTTCTCAGCATTTTATTTCATTTATTTATCTTTAATTTTTATTTTTTGAGACAGAGTCTTACTCTGTTGCCCAGGCTAGAGTGCCATGCCATCAGCCTAGCTCATAGCAACCTCAAACTCCTGAGTTCAAGCAATCCTCCTTCCTCCATCTCCCAAATAGCTGGGACTACAGGTGCCCTCCACAAAACCCAGCTAATGTTTTCCATTTTTAGTAGAGGTGGGGTCTCACTCTTGCTCAGGCTGGTCTTGAACTCCTGAGCTCAAGGGATCCTCCTGCCTCAGTCTCCCAAAGCACTAGGATGACAGGCATGAGCCACCACGCCCAGCCAGCAGTTTATTTTAAATATCTAGTAACTGTTTAATATAACAATTCTAATTATTAGACACTACTATTATCCCCATTTTAAAGATGAAGAAATGAACCACGGAGAAGTCAAGTGATTTGTGCAAAGTCAGACACAAATAAGAGATGGAGCCAGGATCTGAACCCAAGCAGTCCTGACCCTTTAACTATTAACCTCTCAAACTTTATCAAACCTGGAGAGCAATGCTTAAGATGAAACTAAAGTAAAAACTAAAATATGTTACAGAGGAAAATTATTAGGTAAATGGTACCCTCTCTTGGGGAAATGAACAGTGGTACTTGGGAAGAAAGAACCTGCCCCCAAAATAAACCTATTTTGATAAACTCTGATTTTTACCTGCTATTGTTTTCAAAAACTTTGAAAACTATCATACTATAGTATAGATAGTACTTTTTAAGCAACAAATTCCCCACCTCAGTCATACCCACTGTGACTACATTCCTGGGAGTAGTAGTGAAAAGTATGAAGCTTTTAGAGTCTGTGGGTTCAAGAACTGAAACAGAGAAGTGGCTACGAAAGGAAGCAGTGTCCCCACGGGATGGCTTGCATTCAGCACTTGATCTGTTTGGACAGTAGCCATTTCTCAAGCACAGATTTGGATACAGTAAGTAGGACAGTAACCCTCAGGATGGAATCCTACCTGCCTGGAGTTTATGCAGTGCCTGGCATCATGTCAGGAATAGAGCAGGATAGATTCAAATGTCAGAAAGAAGAATTTAGCATAAAGCTGGACTGCATAGAGTCATCTGTGCTTTAGGAAGAATGACAGGGCACAGGGAAGAGTATAAAACTGAATGAGGGAGCTGGGGAAGGAGAGGGCTGGACACTGTGATCTCAGCAGAAAGTGCTAAGGGCTGACTTGGTACCTATCTCAGGAACAGGGTTGGGTACCAAGTCCATAATAGAAACCAAGGCATGTGCTGACTTTCATTGCTTGATACAAAGAGAGATTCAAGGATGACTCAGTTACTTTATTTCCAGGTTTCCAGAACAACAGTGATGTCATTAACAATAAAGAATAAAGGAGACTGGGGGCCAGTGTGTTGCTGAGAGGAATGTTTCAGATGCGACATCCTCCAAGCACTCCCCCCACCACTCCATCGCAAGTGGTTCCCCTCCTCCACCCTCTCCTGTCCCTGTGTTGCTTTCATAACAAATCACAGTGCGTGGTGATTTTCCTCGGCGCACACTTGTTCATGGTCTCTCACTCTCAATATGAGCTCATATCTACCCTGTGTTCCTGGCCCTAGTGCAGGGCCTGGCCCAGAGTGATCAGCATTGTTTTTAATTAATGAAAAAATAAATTGAGTAAGTAAATATGTAAAGTTTGGAATTTCATCAGATCATTCCAACAGCA
>NW_003852515.1:3340798-3377889 GCF_000181295.1 Otolemur garnettii | reverse complement strand
AGGAAGGTAATTTAGTAGACATGAGATTTCAAGGAATAAGTGAGTAGCAAAAATAAAAAAGAGATGATTGACTCATTGAAAGTTTCAGCAAAGTACAGAAGAGAATCTTTTATCAGATGATTTTTTACATAGCTGATTTGTGGGAAAGTCCCTTTTAAAAATATATAAAGAATATCTGTGCTCATTTTGGGGAAGGAGTCAATAGGTAAGGAGAGACTAAGTGTCAAACCACGTCCCTCCAATGGCTCCCATTTTGCTCCATGTAAAAGCTGTCTTGGGGTGCTTCTAGGGTCCTTTGAAGTTCTCCCCCTCACGATGCAGACCCCCATCCTTCTGCTTTCCCCTCCTCTCTGTGTCAACCACACTGGACCCTTGGCGGGCCCATGCCCCTGCCTGCTTCCCTCTCCTGCCTCCTTCTTCAGCTCCTTCAAAATGTGCCTCAATACCCCTTTCTCAGAGAGGCCTTCCCCAAATCATAACCTCCACCCCACACTCTGCTCTGTTATTTTCATGGTATTTTGCACTATCTAATACATTATGTAATTTACTTAATATATTCTATTTCTTGCTAATTGCCTGTCCCCACCCACCAGAATGCAAGCTCCAGAACAATTGGTCAGTGGCAGAACAGTGTCCAGGAACGTGTTCAGTAACTACTGCTAAATCATAAAATGAATAAGTGCGGTAAAGTCAAAATTGGATTTGACAGAATATTAGCTTCACAGTCAGCAGTCGTACTCCAGTGCACACTGTGTTGGTAGGTCAGTTTTATGACCCCGTTTCATACAATAGAAGTCCCTGCCTTTCCTATTGGAGAGCAGGCAGAGGGCTACTTAGCTCTGCGGACTCTATCACTGCTCTTTCCTAAAAGGAGACTGAGATTCAGGAGATTGAGACTATAAATCAAGTTTCACTGTTTTTTTTATATTTCTCAATTTTCAAACATGTAAACTTTTTAAGGGAATAAATAAGGAAATCAGGGAAAGGATAGAGTTGGAGAACATTCTCTTTAGTAAAGTATCATAAGGATGGAGCAGCAAGTGTCCAGTGTACTCAGTGCTAATATGAAGTCAGTAGATGAACTAACACATCCCCACACAAGAGAAAAACCCAACTGAGCTCAAGTCAGGGGGAGAAGGGAAGAAAGAGGTGGAAGGGGGATTGGTGTGCTCTTACCTAATGGACACAATGTAAGGGCATATGGCACACCTCCTGGGGGAGGGGCTCAACTACAGCAGGGACCTTACCTTACAAATGCAAACGTTGTAACCTATCGTTTGTACCCTCATATTAATCAGGGAAAGAAAAACTACGAGTAAGACAACTAGATGAAGCCAGAATTAACACCAGTACGTCACCACAGTGAGACAGCATTCGCCGGTCAGGGTGCTGTGTTGGGGAGGATGCAGAGAAGTTAGAACCCCTGTACACTGTTGGTGAGAATGAAAAAGGGTTCAGTTCTATGGAAATCAGTATGGTGGTTCCTCAAAAAATTAAAATAGAACTATCATGATCCAGCACTCTCCCTTGTGGGTGTATATCTAAAATAGCAATTGGGGTCTCAAAGAGGTACCTGCATGCTCACATTCATTATGCAATTATTTATAATAGCCAAAGAGGATGTAGAAACAGCGTAAATTGTCCTCAGTGGTGAATGGATTAAAAAAATGTGGTCTATACATACAATGGAGTACTCTTCAGCCTTAGAAAAGAAAATCTTCCCATATATGACAACATGGATGAATCTTCAGAACATTATGCTCAGAGAATAACCCAGTCACAGAAGCACAGCTACTGCACGTGTCATCTATGTGAAGTATCTAAAACTGACCAACTCACAGCAGCAGAGAGCAGAACGGTGGTCGACAGGGGCTGCAAGGAGGGGCACGGGAGCTGCTATTCAGTGGGTATGAAGTTCCGTGTGTGTAGGATGAACAAGTTCTGGAAAGCTGTTGTACGGCATTAAACTTATAACTAATAATTCTGTGTTGTATTCTTAAAATTAGAGAGGTTAGATCTCATATTAAGTCTTCTTACCACAATAAAAAAAAAAAAAAAAAAAGAAGCCAACCAAGAGGTGGCCAACTCAAAGAGCAAAGAGCCATGTGTTGAAAGATTCTCGGTGCCCCTGAGTTAAAGTATCCCCTGACCCTCAGGAGGAGTCTGACCCCAAGAGGGATATGTTGGAAGCACGTTCCACATGCCCGCCATCAGAACATATGAGTGAGTTTCCAGAACTACTTTTTAGAGCCAAGTGAATAAAGTCCAAGAACAGTTCAGCGGCAGCCAATTCTGAGAGCTTGGCATTCTGTGGAGAGAAACTCTCTCAGAAAAGAGATAGGGATGGAGAGTCCCAAGCTCAAACTCCCCCTCTTTGGAGTCTACCATTTACATTCTCTGTGGTTCTATTTCTCTAATGTTCCATCTGAGCAATGGGGACAGGCACGTGGGGCTGCCACAATGTCCCAAAGTGTGAGCACACGTTCCCTTGGTAAGGAAGCTTCTGGGGCTGACTGGGATGCCCTGAGCATCACAAGAGTCTTTCCCTTGAATGGCTGTGGCTCCTTATCCTATATCTGGTGGGCACATGATTTCTGTTGAAGCTGGCCTGGCCCTCCCTGAACACACGGCTGGGCACATGAGCCATGTCAGGGAGTTGTGGTGTGCTGTCAGAGCAGGGCGAGCTTGGCTACCTCTGTTCTTACGTGACCCGGTCAAAGAGCATTGTCTCTGTCCCTTGTAAATGTTATTTGCTTTACCCAACCCAGTTTGTAAACAGAAGAATTTTTGGGGGATTCTGCTATTGACAGTCAGGTTAGAAAGTCAAAATTAAATATGTCCTTTTCCTATGTTAACCATCTCTTAGGGTCTGTAACCATAAGCATCCTTTTAGACTGTGGCTTTAAAATTAGGATTGTAATTAAGTCTTTGAAAAACCTTTTGGCTTCCAGATCTCCTAGTAAAGGAGTTCTCTTCTGTCTTTTTCCAGCATCCATTATTAACAGCTCCTTCAACTTAGGCCTGACGTTTCCTTTCTGTCCCTGCAACAACTTCTGAGTGAAGGTGGATGTGCAGGAGTTTGATGAGGGGAGAGAGGAAGGGAAACATCACACAGACTCGGCTGCGCAGGGAGGAAGGGGATTCGTCATTCCCAGGTCTGGCTGAGCCTTCTTGTTTTATTATGAATTCCTGAGCTCCTGTCCAGAGAACCTTCAGAGAGTCCCCATGGCTGGGCAACTAAGACACAAACGCTGCAGCATGTCATTCAAGGTCTGCTGCTGTCTCCCTCCATCTCCCTTTCTTTCTGAATTTCTCATCTTTCTGGAATCTTACTCTTTAGCCAAACCAGGCTCCTTGCCAATGGGCACGTCCCTAAAACCTGGGCCTTCCCTCACTGTCCCTTTCCTTGTCTTTACCAATTCAAATCCCACCTGATTGTCAAAACTCATCTGGAGTGTCTTTGTTAATACCTTCCCACATGCCCCTAGGCTAAAATTTCCTTGTTCTTTTTTGGTACTTTTGTTGTGTCTCTTTTTTCCTGGTCATTGCACTGTGTGTTTCCCTCTTGTCCCTCCACTGGACCAAACTGCTCATGTGTGCATTCATAACTCACCATGTGGCAGGCATGTAACAATATCATCAGCCAGAGCTTGCACAATGCTTACTGTATCTTTCCTGAATTTCTACAAATTCTCACACACACACACACTTCTGGGCATATGAATATGAACTTCTGTGAATTGTAAACAGATCCCTCATCTCCATATCTCTGAAGTTTAGCACAAGGCCTGAGACATCAGGGGTGACCAATCAGTGTTTCATGGGTAGATGATACAAGGATTTATATAAGCACCAAAGTGTCCTGTGAGGATTTACTGTGCTTGAAGCCATCTTTCAAATCTTTCCCCTCACTCTTGGTCTTAACAGTTCCTCTTCATAAGAAGATCCACAATTTGAAATATTTCATATCTAACCTTTTTTTTCTGTGGAATCTCATATTTTCTTAGTGAAATATTTCACTTTGAAAAAGAAACTGCTTTGCTGAAATGGTAAGATCTCAGGTTTGTGTTAGCTCTTTTATGTGAGAGAGAAAATATGAGCTTGGGCTAAGATATGCAGACGAGAAGAAATAAAACATTCAGTTGATACTTTAATAATTAAACTAAATTGTATTACCAAGTGATAAATGCTGCTAAATCAATGAAATATTCATCAATTAGCTAATCATGCAGACAGAACATTATACAACTTGATTGCCTGGGATTGTAAAAAAGAAAATCAATGAAGAGAGTAGTTTAATCATTATAATATCGATAAATATTCAAAATCAGTGAAATGTGTTTCTTAGAGTCTGACTATAATGCCATCATGTTATTGATGACTGTTTTGCTTTCCTCCTACTGCCTTCCCCTGCCTTAAGAACCTCATTTTGGGTTAGGATTCATCCCTTGTCATTACTTCTTCTTTCTGAAGTTCAAGCTCAGCTTATTGGCATTTCTAAAAAATGCAGAAGTGAAAAGAGCATTGAACGTGGGCCAGAACACAAATGCTCAGCCTGACTTTAGTCATCGTCCAGATTGTCATTTTGAGGAGGCTGAGATAACACCACTCATTACTTTGCAGGGGGATGTCAAGACCTACCCTCCCTCCTCCCAGGGCCTAAAAATTCTACGAGAGACCTTCTTTTTTCCCCTTAGTGCAAGACTTTTTGGTCTGAATTTGCATGTATCTTCTTCACTCTGTGGTTGTCGTCATCTGTTTTTTGCTGCCGTAACAAAATGCCATAGACTGTGTCATTTATAAAGAACAGACATTTATTTTTTCACAGTTCTGGAGGGTGGCAAGTCCAAGGTCAAGGAGCTGAGATGTTTGGTTGTCTGCGGAAAGCTGCCTCTTGCAAGGAGAGGAAAGCTGTGCCCTCATGTGGCAGAGGGAAGGTGGAAGGGCCTGTGGGCCAAGTGCTGTGTGAAGGCTCTTTTCTGAGGGCTTTAATCTTATTCATGAGGGAGGAGCCCTCGTGGCCTAATCTCTTTGAAGTCCCTATTTCTTAATACTGTTACATTGGCAACATCTGAATTTTGGAGAGGATGCATTCAAACCATAGCAATAATGTCAGACCAGAGCAGCTCACACTTAAACTTGATTTCATGGTCATAGATGAGAAGGGTGAAGGGGTTTAGGGAAGAACTAAGTATCACCCTCCTTACATAGGATCCTGGTCCTCCTGCAGTAGTGGATGGGACTAATTGGTGGCTTTGAGGATGTTCTTTTTTTGTATCATGAAAAGAATGCCATCATGAGACAGGGCAACCCTGCCACGGACTGGCTGGAATCCACTGAAGTTACAATGTAGGTATGTGATAGCCAGGCGTTGTGGTGGGTGCCTGTGGTCCCAGCTACTTGGGAGGCTGAGGCAAGAGAATCCCTTAAACCCAAGAGTTTGAGGTTGCTGTGAGCTATGATGCCACAGCACTCTACCCAGGGTGACATAGTGAGACTCTGTCTCAAAAAAAAAGTCAGGATGTGGTCCAGAGAACAGGAGTAAGAACTGCATGAAAAAAGAACACTAGGAGTCTCTCAGGGGAGAGGTCCAGAGCTGAATCACAATTTAAGGAACTTGTTCCAGCCAGGGGATCTAGGACAAAAAGCTTATGGATGATATTTCTTTTATTGAGATATAATTCAAGTAGCATAAAATTTACCCATTCAAATATACAATTTCAGGGTTTTGGTATATTCACAAGGTTATGCACTATCATCCCTAATTCCAGAACATATTTGTCACCCCAGAAAGAAGCTCTATACCCATTAGAGCAGCCATTCCCTAATCCCCTTAGTCTCTGATAACTAACAATCTACTTTCTGTCTCTCTGGATTTGTCTATTCTGGACCTTTTAGAGAAACAGAATCACACAATAGGTGCCCTTTTGTGCCTGGATTCTTTTATTTAGCATAATAGTTTCAAGATTCATGCATGTTGTAGCATGTGTCAGTGTTTTATTTCTGCTTATGGCTGAATAATATTCCATTGGATGGATAAACCATATTTAGTTTATTCATTCATCAGCTGATGAACACTGGTTTCCATTCTATGACTATTATGAATCATGCTGTCAGGAGCATTCATGTACAAGTTTTTGTGGGGACTTATGTTTTTAATTCTCTTGGGCATGTACCTATGAGAACTGCTAGGTCACATGGTAACTTTGTGTTTAACATTTTGAGAAAACTCCGCACAGTTTTCCAAAGCTGCCACACCATTTTATAATACTACAGCAGTGTATTAAGGTTTCAATTTCTCCACATCCCCATTAATACTTATGATTGTCTGTACTTTTGGTTATAGCCATCCTACGGGGGTTAAAGTGATATCTCATTATGGTTTTGATTTGCATTTCCCTAGTGACTAGTGGGCTCCTTCTCATATGCTATTTAAATATCTTCCTTGGAGAAATGTCTATTCAAATCCTATGCTCATTCAGATTATTATTCTTTTTATTGTAGAGGTTATATATGTATAAGTTCTTTATATATTCTGTATACGATGTATATTCTGTATACTAGACGCTTATCAGATACATGATTTGCAAACATTTGCTCTAATTCTGTGGTTTGTCTTTTTACTTTTTCAATAGTGTCCTCAGGAACACAAAAGATTTTTTTTATTTGAAGTCTAATCTATCTTTTTGTATAGTTGTGCTTTCAGTGTCGTATCTAAGAAACCATTGCTTAACCCAAAATTATTAGGATTTATACCTATGTTTTCTTCTAAGAGTTATATATCTTTAGCTCTTACACATAGGTCTTTGGTTTATTTTAATTTAGCTTTTTCATAGGGTGTGAGGTAGGGATTCATTCAACTTTGTGAGATTTTGATAAATTTGATTAATCAACTCAGGATGTTAAAGCACTGTGAAGAATGAATTCTAGGAGGTTCTAGATTTTGATAGACTTGATTAATCAACTCAGGATATTCAAGCACTGTGAAGAATGAATTCTAGAATCCTTTTATCCTGAAGGAAGAATAAGAAGGTCATTTTCCTCAAAGATATTGCAGTGAAAAAGCCTGTTTGTCCTGACAGTTTAATAAGAATAATGTGAACAGATTAGATTTTTTATTAAACTGGCCCCAGATGAGTTTTCTAATCACACTGAATACATATCTTGCAAATTTTCACACTCTAATGATGGCAGTCTTGCCTTTCAAATGGCAAGTTGGTGAATGAGTATTCATATATCTACAGAAAAATGACTACTGTTCAGCAATGAAGCAATAGTCCTTTAGTTGCTATGACAGTGGAATACCTTCACATTTTGGTGACAATAATATGTCAAATACAGACAGCACAACAGGCATGGAGAAAGGAAGAGAATTAAGGAGAAGGAACTGACAGCTCACCTGCTCAATAGTTAATAACAGCATAAGAATATTCTCTCTATGGCATGTGATTGTGTCTGAAAATGTTGTTTTCTCCCAGGCTCATATCCCTCAGCTAACATTTATTAACCTTCCTCCTCCATGGTCTCTTACATTTCTGCATGTCTTTTGTACAGAGATACTGACAGCCCCACCTACTAAATGCCAATGTTGCTGCAACCCATAGATTTTAATCCCTGTGGAGTAGTAGGGCCCCTCTTTAGAACTACTTGGTTTGATGTTTTCTCATGATACTAAGCCCTCTTTGTATCTCTATCATGAAACATGGTTCCAAGAGTATAATTATTGCTCAGCATGTTTGCTGATCTTAGTTAAATCTAATTGCTCTTCCCTCAATTATGTTGCAGTTGGAAAAAAAACTTAATTGTGTTCATTTTTCATTGAATTTGACAAGCAGATTCTAGAGTTTATAGGCAAGAGTAAAGGACCAAGAATAGTAAAGATTTTTTTAATTAATTATTTCTTATTAAATCATAAATTTATACACTGATGCATTTATGAGGTTCAGGGTACTGCTTTGATATACAATCTGAAATGTTTACATTGAACTAAGTAACACATCTATCACAATTATACTCATTTCTTAATAGTTTTGAAATGTACCATTGCATCATGCAAATTAGGTGAGGTCCCCCCAAATGCCCTCCCTCCTCCCATATCCCTCCTTCCCTCCCCTCTCTCTCCTTTTCCCTTCTAATTTCTGGACTATAGTTATGTTTTGTGACTATAGTTGTGGACTATAGTTATGTTATAGTATGAGTGTGTAAGTGGTTATGTATTGATTTCATAGTAGTATTGAGTACATTGGATACTTTTTTTTTTCCATTCTTGAGATACTTTACTAAGAAGAATATGTTCTAGCCCCATCCAGGTAAGCATAAAAGATGTGAAGTATCTATCTTTTTTATGGCTAAATACTATTTCATGGTGTGCATATACCACAATTTGTTAATCCATTCATGGGTCGATGGGCACTTTGGCTGTTTCCATGTATTGACTATTATGAATTGGGCTGCAATAAACATTCTGGTGCAAATGTCTTCGTTGTAAAACAATTTTTGATCATTTGGGTATATACCTAGTAGAGGAATTGCAGGATCGAATAGTAGGTCTACTTCTAATTCCTTGAGTGTTCTCCAAACTTCTTTCCAAAAAGGTCATATTAGCTTGCATTCCCACCAGCAGTGTAGAAGCATTCCCTTCTCTCTGCATCCACACCAACATCTGTAGTTTGGGAATTTTATGATGTGGTTTAATCTTACTAGAGTTAGATGATACCTCAAAGTGTTTCTGATGATTCAGGGTGATCAGCATTTTTTCATGTGTTTGTGGTCATGTGCCTTTCTTCATCAGAGAAATTTCTGTTCAAGTCTCTTGCCCACATAAAAATGGGGTTATTTGTTCTTTTCTTATTGATTAGTTTGAGTTTTCTGTAGATTCTAGTTATCAGACCTTTGTCAGAAGCATAACCTGCAAAAATCTTCTCCCATTCTGAAGGTTGTCTGTTTGCTTTACTTACTGTGCTCTTGGCTGTGCAAAAGCTTTTTAGTTTGATCAGATCCCAGTAATGGATTTTTGGTGTTGCTTTAATTGCCCAGAGGGTCATCCTCATAAAATATTCTCCCAGGCCGATTTCTTCAAGTGTTTTCCCTGCACTCTCTTCTAGTATTTTTATAGTTTCATGTTTTATGTTTAAAACTTTTATCCAGTGAGAATCAATTTTGTTAATGGTGAAAAGTGGGGGTCCAGTTTCAGTCTTCTATGGTCACTAACCAGTTCACCAGCACCATTTGTTAAATAGGGAGTCTTTGCCCCACTGAATATTTTTGATAGGCTTGTCAAAGATCAAATGAGAATAAGTAACTGGGTTCATCCTTTGGTTCTCTATTCTGTTCCATATGTCTACCTCTTTATTTTTGTGCCAGTACCATACTGTTTTGATCACTATAGCTTTATAGTATAGCCTGAAGTTTGGTAATATGATACCTCCGTTCTTATTTCTGAGTAATGTATTTGCTATTCAAGGTTTTTTCCTGATTCCATATAAAGTGTAGTATTATTTTTTCAAGTTCTTTAACATTTGACAGTGGTGCTTTAATAGGGATTGCAGTAAATCTGTAGATTGCTTTGGGTAGAATAAACATTTTAACAATGTCGATTCTACTCAGCCATGAGCATGTTATGTTTTTTCATTTGTTAACATTTTGAGCTATTTCTTTTCTCAGAGTTTTATAGTTCTCTTTATAGAGATCTTTCACGTCCTTTGTTAGGTAAATTCCCAGATATTTCATCTTCTTTGGCACTATTGTAAAAGGAATAGAGTCCTTGATTATTTTTTCAGCTTGAGTATTGTTGGCATATATAAAAGCTACTGACTTATAAGTATTGATTTTGTATCCTGAGATGCTGCTGTATTCCTGGATCACTTCTAAGAGTTTTGAAGTTAAGTCCCTGGGATTTTCGAGGTATAGGATCATGTCATCAGCAAAGAGTGAGTGTTTGATCTCCTCTGACCCTATTTGGATACCCTTGATCGCCTTCTCTTGCCTGATTGCAATAGCTAAGACTTCCATTACTGTGCTAAATATCGGTGGAGACAGTGGGCATCCTTGCCTCGTTCCTGATTTGAGTGGAAATGTTTTCAATTTTATATCATTCAATATGATATTGGCTGTGGCTTTGCTGTAAATGGCCTCTATCAGTTTAAGAAATGTCCCTTCTATGCCTGTTTTCTTAAGAATTCTGATCATGAAAGGATGCTGGATATTAACAAAGGCTTTTTTGGTGTCAATTGAGAGAATCATAATGGTCTTTGTTTTTTATTTTATTGATGTGATGTATTATATTTATAGATTTGCATATGTTGAACCAACCCTGTAACCCTGGAATAAAACCAACTTGATCACGTATAGGCGAAAGGCCTATATGCCTCTGGCCAAAAAAGCTGTTTGAGAAAAAGCAGTGAAAAGACTGTTCAGGCATACTTGTGAGAAATGGAGACAGAATCCCATATGGCCAGGTTGGTTGCAGGCCTAAAAACCTCCTGATCTCAGGTCAACCTGGTCAGTTGCGGGCGTAAAACCCCCCGACTTAAGGCCCACATGGGAGCCAAGGTTTGCACACAAATTTCTGTATGCCCTAGAAGTTTCTTAATTATGTCTTGTATTAAAGATTGAAGTAACTGCCTCTGAATAGCAAGGTCAGTAGAACAGACTTTCAAACCTTCTCTTTCTTCCATAGCCTCAGACTTCATCAGATAAGAACAAAAGAAGTAATGGCTAACAGCATGTTCTCCATTAAGTTATGTTAAACCGGGTTATGTTGAAAGGGTTATGCTTAAAGGTGTATGTTGGGTGGATTATCAGATTACTAGGAAGGAGCTACTTACAAGGTAGGTAGTCACAAGATGTTTAAATGGGTTAATGAAGTCATTGATGTCCCATGGGCATGTGCAGAGAGATTGTAATGAATGTTAATGAGGTCATCCCTGTATAGTGCACATGCACAAGATTGATTATATAAACCAACAGTAAATAAAGAAAGCTGGCCATTTTGCCTGAGCGAGCAGATGGTCACCTTTATTTAAAACACAATTTCAATAAGCATGCTTATTCTTCGCAACATGGCTTTTCTGTAAGACCCTAACGGCAACACCCTTATGGCAACAATCATAGTGTATAATTTTTTTGATATGTTGTTGAATCTTGTTTGCTAAGATCTTATTGATTATTTTTGCATCGATATTCATTAATGATACTGGTCTATAATTTTCTTTCTTTGTTGGATCCTTTCCTGGTTTGGGTATCAGGGTGATATTTGCTTCATAGAATGTGTTGGGAAGTGTTCCTTCTTTTTCTATGCTTTGGAAAACATTGTATAATATAGGTACTTCTTCTTCTTGAAAGGTTTGATAGAAATTGAATGTGAAGTCATCTGCCATCTGGTCCCAGACTTTTCTTTTTAGGGAGATTTCATATTGTTGATGCTATTTCAGTGGTTGATATAGGTCTATTCAAGATTTCTAATTCTTTCTGGTTGAGTCTAGGAAGGTGGTGTGCTTCCAGGTATTGGTCCATTTTCTTCAGATTTTCATATTTCTGGGAATAGAGATTTTTGTAGTAATCATTGAGGATTTTTTAAATTTCTGAAAGTGTCTGTTCTTTCTCCCTTGTCATTTCTGATAGACAATATTAGAGATTTTACTTTTCTATTTCTGGTTAGGTCAGCCAAAGTTTATCAATTTTGTTAATCTTTTCAAAAAACCAACTTTTTGTTTCTTTGATCTTCTGAATGATCCTTTTGTTTTCTTTTTCTTTTTTGAGACAGAGCCTCAAGCTGTCCCCCTGGGTAGAGTGCGGTGGCATCACAGCTCACAGCAACCTCCAACTCCTGGGCTCAAGCGAGTCTCCTGCCTCAGCCTCCCAAGTAGCTGGGACCACAGGCGCCTGCCACAACACCCGGCCATTCCTTGGTTGCAGCCATCATTGTTGTCTGGCGGGCCCAGGCTGGCTTCAAACCCACCACCTTAGGTGTATATGACTGGCGCCCCAGCCACTTGAGCCACAGGCGCTGAGCCGATCCTTTTGTTTTCAGTTTCATTTAATTCTGCCCTAATTTTGGTTATTTCTTTTCTTCTGCTGGATTTGGGGTTGGAATGTTCTTCTTTTTCCAGTTGCTTGAGATGATCCATTAAGTTGTTGGCTCCCTTTTTTTCTGTTTTCTTGATGAAGGCTTCCAATGCTATAAATTTCCCTTTTAGAACTGCCTTTGCAGTATCCCACAGGTTTTGATAATTTGTGTCTTTGAGTTTCACTATGTCACCCTCAGTAGAGTGCCATGGCATCATAGCTCACAGCAACCTCCCACTCTTGGGCTTAATTGATTGTCTTGCCTCAGCCTCCCAAGTAGTTCGGACTATAAGCACCTGCCACAGCACCTGGCTATTTTTTGGTTGTAATTGTCATTGTTTGGCAGGCCCGGGCTGGGTTTGAACCTGCCAGCTCCAGTGTATGTGGCTGGTGCCCTAGCCAGTGAGCTACAGGCACCGAGCCAGTAAAGACATTTTTTAAAGTTAAAGATCAAGGTTAAGGGTACTTGTTTTATGGAGGCTTAGTATACCAGTAATGATCTTACACTGTAGTAAATAACTGCGGTATAGCATTGTATAGTGATGGATATAGTATAGTATAGCATTGTATAGTATAGCATTGTATAGTATATATAGCATTGTATAGTGATAGATTAATGAAATAGAATTAAGAGCTCAGAAATGGAGCCTCACATAGCAAAGGGTTTGTTTATCAAAGCATTTCTCTTTTCTCCTGGGTGCAAACTAAACTATATTTCCCAGCTTCCTTCATGGCCCATGTGACTGAGTTCTAACCAGTAGACTGAAACAAGTGATACCCGCTATTCCCAGACATGGCCCATAAAATCCTCCCATGAATAATTCCTTTTACCTCCGTCTGCCTGCTGAATATTTGGGTCTCCTGAGAACCCTAAAGTAGGGCAAATGCATAAGATGGAAGGAGTCTGGGTCCCCATTCTACCTGGATGAGAGCTTCCCAAGACAGCAGAGGATCTGTATTAGATGGTGCATGATCAAAAGCCAACTTGTGTTAAGTTATGGAAATTCGAGGTTGTTTGTTGATCTACCCTAATAAATCATGCCTGAATGGAATCTTGGCAAACATGGAGGGGCATGAATTATTGGAGATAAGTTAGACTAATATGAGGTCTGGGACAGTTGACTGTTTACGTAAAATATAACAAAGTCAAACCCTACCGCAAGCTCCATTCCAGGTGGATTCATGATCTAAATATGGGAAACAAAACTTTAAACTTTTAGAAGAGTATGTAGGAGAACATCTGTATGATATGAAGATAAGGGATGAAAGTCTAAGACACAAAACACAGATCAAAAGAAAAAGGCTGATAAAAATTATCTGGAAAGTTTTTCCAAAATGAAAAACTTCTGAAGAAAGGCAGCATAAATGTGAACAAAAGCCAAGCACTGGGAGAATATTTGAAATGCACACCCAATAAAGGATCAAAATCCAGAATATTCAAAGAATGAAGACATAATATCTTAGTAGAAAAAAATGAGCAAACTTATGAATAGGTACCTTATAGAAAGAAAAGCTTGAATAGCCAATAATGATATAAAAAAAAAATCTCAATCCCACCACTTGTCAGAGAGTTAAAAATTAAAACCACTTAATGCCATGTCCGACTGGTTGGCAAAATTAAAGTCTGGGAATGCTACATTCACCACCTGTGGTTAGTGTGAATTGCAACAAGCAATCTGGAAAGCAGTTTTGCATACCTAGGAAAGTTGAACAAGCTTCCTTCTGTCTCTGCAGTTTCACTGGCAATGGAATTGATGATGTTTTGTACTTCTTAAGCTTGGTGGTCCTTTGGTAATATTCTCACCTTTTCCCCATGTCTGTGTTTATCAGATATTTTAAAAACAATCGTACTATAAAGGTCTTATCAAATTTACCTCATTCCCTTCCGTTCTTCTCACTTAGAGAACCCCATCTGATATTAATCTTTGAATATTTTCCAAGTTCCTATGAAAAACTGGTTTGTTGTAATGACGAGTCACAGAATTTAAATTTAGAGTGTATGTTAATAACTAACACATAAGAGCATGTGCTCTACCAGACTCTAAATGTTTTCTTGTGCTAACTCTTGCATCAATTTTTGAAAAATTCCCAGGTATCAACTCTTTTAATTCTCACATCAGCTTTTTGAGGTAGATTTCATTATCTCCTCTTACGAATGAAGCAACTGAGGTACAGACAGGTGCGAGGTAGGGGAGGTAGTATTCACACAGAGGCTGTCTGGCTCCCAGATCTGCACCACTTACCACCTTGCTGATGTTTCTCCTGCACCATGTGAGGCCAAGTGAAAGGGAAGATAAATAGCCCGAGTCATGCAGACCAGAGTTGATTGGGATTGGTTGAAAATGAGATGTCTGACTTAGCCATGTGAACCACTTCCACTGGCTGAATTTTGCAGAACATTTTTCTGGCTCCCACAAGCAGTTTATTTATTTCTAGTTGTTTTCTTCCTCTTACCAAGCAATGGTATGATGTTGTCGGCATTGTTGTGAAGTACTTGGAGTATTTATAGACTTCAACAGCCATTTCCAAAGTGGGAGCACTTTTCATTTACCGAATAATGCATTTTTAATTACTGGCCAACTTAAGCTGGCTTTCAAAGAATAGAACTGTTTATTGCCAGCTGTATCTCACAATCATAGATAAGTATAGAGTTTTATATTATCATTTTTTTAACTCGAGCCCTCTTTCAGAGGGGAGTACAGAGCTTCCCTGACACTTGTACTTCAAACAGATGAATTGCTTCCCAGCCTGGAAAGCAGCCAACTCTCAGAATTGACATGTTCACTGAATAGTAAATTACATGTGAGGGAATCATGCCAAATGCAAGAGGTTTTGATAAAAGGGCATTTGAACTCTCTAAGTGATACAAAATATTTCTCTGCTTAAGAAATTTTAATAAATTGTTAAATAAAAGAGTCGGTGTGAAAGGTTTTATGCTTGATTCAGCTTCTGCTACACGTTTCAGTGAATAGATTATTCTGGCAGTGTGTCAGCAGTAGGCGAGACATTAGATAAATACATGTGAAATATTTCTAGTGGCTGAGCTGTTCTCCTCTCCCCCGCCATCTGAAATCTCCCACAAACCTTTAGAAATTCTTTGAATTCTAGCTCTGGATTGGTGAGTCCACTGGATAATTCACAAACTAAGACTCACCATTTTGCAAGCTCATGGTGCTGCTTTTCCTGACTGGATTTGGATCAAAGATGCTTTTTTATCTGCATACTTTTTTTAATCTGACTCCCAGGACACAGAGCAGACTTTTCTGTGGAACTTCAATGCATTCACTCTGTTTGCATAGGTCGAATGCATTCTCTCAGCCCTAGCTCAAACTACTAAAACACCTTGCGCAGCACCTTAAAAGAACTATAACTCATAGGTTCTGTGTTAAGAAATAGCACATTCTTCATTTTTTTTCCTTCCTAATTAAGCTTTTCTTTAGAAACAACAGAAATCTCCACAACTTAAACAGATTTTCATTAGTTCAGAGGGAGAAAAGCAACAATCTCTTATTCTAATGGTTGAATAAAATGTCTGGATGTTTTGAACACTGAAGCCATTTTAATAATGACTATCATTTTATGCAAGCCCTATCTAAATAGAATATTATGACTATCCTTTTAAAAGGATGAAAACAAAAAAAAATCAATCTTCTATTAAAATGCTATATACTTCTTCTAGCTGTCATTGCTTGTTTTTCACGGCAGATGGTCATGTTCCTACGTCTGGACAGTTTTATTCCAAACAAGTGGTAATCTCAGTGTATTCCAACTCTTTAAATTAATAGGTTAGGCCTCGCAGCTGTACTCAAAGGTATATTTAGAAAATTTATACTTTAACAGAGACTAGATGGTGGTACCATTGTCTTTATGAGATTGCAAATGTATAAACCACAAAAGGTTTGGAAAGATTTGAGGTAAGCAACTTTGCATATTTAAATCTGACCCAAACATAATCCCAGTCTGCCAGGTCTGTGGTGTCAAAGTGGTGGGTTAGACCAAGCTGTTCTATAGACAAAGAGACTATTTCTAAATTGACTAGTAAACTGCAATTATCAATAAATGTCTTCTGCTTTCAGCTAGGCTCGAATTTGGGGTCCTCCCAGTTTGATACGGGCATGAGCTTCAAAGGAATTCTCTTTCTCCATCTCCCACCCCCACCCCTCACCCCACCTTCAAGCCTCAGGATAGGATGAATGAGTTGGGATTTCGAGGAGCTCTGAATGAACTTCCTGGGCTCAGGGTACACGTGTACATTCTTATTTTTCTCCTGAGTCACTCACATTATATGTGACATATTCAAATAAACACTAATTCTTCTTCCGAGTCACTCACATTTTATGTGGCAAAGCCAAATAAATGCTCCTGATATACACAGGCATTTGCAGGTAAACATAGGCAAACTGTGTGTGTGTGAGTGCATGTGTGTGTAAAATTTTAGAGGAGCAAGGCTGCTCTTGGCTTTTGTGGAGCCCCTTTTAATGCAGGGGATTTGTGTGGCACACATTTGTGCAGCGATTATAAGGAGTCCTTTTCTACATACAGTTCCAGAGAGAAACTTTTCAAGGTCACTTACTGAGAATTAGGTCAAGTTCTAAAGCAGATGATGGCATTAAAATTGGTTGGCAAGTGCAAATGGCAAGACCATCCATCCATTTTTCATGAAGTTATAATTAACACACTCTCTGCCTCCCACAGGTTCAACCTTCGGGAATGAAGAACAGCCGGTTCTGAAGGCAGCACTGCCTTCTAAAGACACACCCAAGGGAGCTGGCCGTGCAGCCCCACTGGCATCCTCTAGTGTGACAGCGCCCCGGAGGAGTTTACTTCCAGCACCAAAATCCACTTCCACACCTGCCGGTAAGACTTTCTGCCTTGGAGAGACTCAATGTGGAGTGCCGTTTCTGCATTAATGAAAAGTCCTTTGAAAGTCTCTGTGTACATCAGTTATTTAGATGGAATGATGAGTTTTTTTTTTTATTTTTGTTTTCAGTATCAGTGAAGATTTCCTTCTTTCCTTCCCTCCCTCCCTCCCTCCCTCAGTCCCTCCCTTCTTTCTTTCTTTCATGTAAGAGTACATATAATTAGGTTACAATGTGTTAGGAACAGTCCAAGTTGTATTTGAGTCCTTCACCCAGAAGGTGTGCCATATACCCCTACATTGTACCCCTTAGGTGGGAGCTTACTGATCTCCTTGCCTCCCTTCTCCCATTCCTCCTGCTCCCCTCTTGAATTTAATTTGTTTGGGGGGGGCTTATAGTTATTCATCTACTAGTTTTAAATTAGTATTGAGTACATTAGATGCTTGCTTTTCCATTCTTGAGACACTTTTATTAGGGAGAATGTTCTTCAGCTCCATCCAGGTAAATACAAAAGATACAAAGTCTCCATCATTTTATGGCTACATAGTATTCCATGGTATACATACACCACAGTTAATCCATTCATGGGTTGATGAGCACTTGACTCATTTCCACATCTTTGCATTTGTGAATTGAGCTACTATAAAGATTTGAACTCAAATGTCCTTATGGTAAAATGATTTTTTTTCTTCTAGATAGATACCTAGAATGGTATTGAGGATCAAATGGAAGGTCTACTTTTAGCTCCTTAAGGTACCTCCGTACTTCTTTCCAAAAAGGGTGTATTAGTTTGCAATATCCACCGACAGTGTATAAATCTTTCATTTTCTCCGCACCAGCATCTGCAGTGTTAGGACTTGTGGTATGGGCTATTCTCACTAAGTGATAGCTCAAGGTAGTTTTGCTTTACGTTTCTGTAATGATTAGGGACAATGAGCATTTTTTCACGTGTATGTTGGCCATTCTTCTGTCTTCTTAAGAGAAAGTTCTCTGTTCATTTCCCTTGCCCAGTGGTTAATTAGATTGTTTGCTCTTTTCGTGTTGATTTGCTTGAGTTCTCTGTAGATTCTGCTTATCAGTCCTTTGTCCGATTCATACCCATTTATCTTCTCTCTTTTGGAAGACTGTTTGCTTTGTTTATTGTGTCCTTAGCTGTGCAGAAGCTTTTAAGCTTGACCAGGTCCCATTTATTTATTTTCAATATTGCTGCAATTGCCAGTGGGGTCTTCTGTATAAAATCTTTCCCCAGACCTATATCATTAATAGTTTTGGCATGGGTTTTAAATGGTAAAGAAGAAGAGGAGGAGAAGATTTCAAGGCATTTTCATGTATTCACATGTTTAAATCTTTTTTATTTTTTATTTTTTTATTTTTTTGAGACAGGAGACTCAAGCTGTCCCCCTGGGTAGAGTGCTGTGGCATCACCGCTCACAGCAACCTCCAACTCCCGGGCTCAAGTGAGTCTCCTGCCTCCGCCTCCCAAGTAGCTGGGACCACAGGCGCCCGCCACAACGCCCTGCTATATTTTTTTGGTTGCAGCTGTCATCGTTGTTTGGCGGACCCAAGCTGGATTCGAACCTGCCACCTTGGGTGTATGTGGCTGGCACCTTAGCCACTTGAGCCACAGGCACTGAGCCACATGTTTAAATTCTTATAACTACCTCTCATTCTTTCCATGACTAGTAACCATTTGAATCACACAGTTTTGATTTCAGAAAGCAAGAACCAAGCTATTTTAAGCAGAATGGCATTTGTTCTTAGAGAAGTGGGTGCTTATAAAATCAGTGGAAGGGCTGTAGGAGCAAGCTCCAGGCAGCATCTCCAGGAACGAATCCCAGAGCCTCACAGGACCACTGACTACCAGCCTAGGAGCTCTGTGCCCCTGTTGGCTCTTGGCTTGAACCTCTAAAGCTAGAACCCAAGGATGGATAGCAAGGTTGGCTCTAGAGTCATGCTGTGCCTGCTAGATTCATGCCAGCAAAAGAAATTCCCATAACCTGCCTCTCCACATCCACAAAGCTAGGGACTGGACATAGGGAACTTAGCAGATGCAAAGGCGTACAAGCAGATCTGCCTGTTTACCCTCAGGGGTGTTGAAGCATATTGTTCTTAGCCTGCCTTCCTCTGCACTATAAAGGCACACTCCCCATGCCCAGGAGAGTGGACCCTAATCCACCACATGTAGCTCTCCATGTCAGTATTTATTTCTCCATATTTTTCTTCTATGCTCATATAGCGATATGTCAATGTACATACATATGCCTTGTTTCTTAAACTTATGAGTTTCCTAAAATGAGACTCCATCATACCCATTTATCTACATGTTGTTTTCTTTTTTTTTTTCCATGTTATTTTCTTTACTCAAAGTACATCACAGAAATACCTTCAAGTCAGTGGTATGACTCATTCTTCCCAATGGCTGCATGGTGTATGTACACCATGACTTATTCAACCATTCCCTATGGCGGGCTTTCACTTTGTAACCAGTGTTTTTCCATGACAGACAATGCTGCTATAGCAGCCTTGAGTAGGCGGCATTCTTTCTTTGAGATCAGCTCCCAGGAGTGAGATTGCTTTGTTTGATGCATTAATAGATACACCTAATCCTTTCAAAGAGGCTGCAATGTTTTCCACCCCTACGCCTGCTAGGAATACGTACAATCCCTTTCTTAAATCTTGGTCCACTTAGTTGGAACAATGTGCTATCTCAGTGTTGTATTATTTTATGTCTCTCTGACGACTAACGAAACTAGCGCTTGCTCTAATAGCACCTTGATGTTCCCTTTGATAAGACTTACATTGGTTTGGTTAGTTTTGTTCTTCAGGGGAACGTCAGCTTCTAGGGGCAGTGACCCTGTCACTTTTGTCCCACACAGCATCCCACTGCCAGCCACAGCTCTGACTTGTACTATGTGCTTACTAATGTCAAATAAGTCAATGAATGAGTGAATGTCACAGAGATCTTTCAGTTTCAGTTTATTAACATTTTGGCTTTAGTTTAATTAGAAAATAATTAGACAAGCCAATGGAAAGTCTTATTACAGTTGTTGAATCAACCTTGGAAACCAGTGTCTTTTAAACTTTAGTATATCCAGAGTCACCTGCAGGGTCTGTAAAAGCAAAGATTATTAGGTTCCATCCCCAGAGCTTTTGATTGAGTAGGTTTGGTTTGGACCTGAGAATTTGCATTGCTAACAAATTCTCTGGTGCTACTGCTGCTGGTAGTGTAGAGATTATACTTCATGAACCACTGTTACAGAAAAACAGGCAAGGAACTTGAATAGACAATTCTTAGAAAAAGCAATGCAAATGGCTCTTAGCCATATGAAAAAATGATCAACTTTGGTTTGGCACCTGTAGCTTGGTGAGTAGGGCATTGGCCACATACACCGAAGGTGTCAGGTTCAAGCCCGGCCCACGTCTGCTAAAACAACAGTGACACCGGCAACCAAAAAATAGTCGGGCATTGTGGTGGGCACCTGATGTCCCAGCTACTTGGGAGAGAATCGCTTCTTAAGCCCAAGAATTTGAAGCTGCTGTGAACTGTGATGCCATGGCACTCTACTGAGCACAATACAGTGAGACTCTATCTCAAAAAAGAAAAAAACAACTTCACTTATAAGAAAAATGTGGAGTAAAACTTCAGTGGACTACAATATCACACGTATTAGACTGGCAAAAACCCAAAAGTTTGATGACATACTCTATTTGTGAGGCTACAAGGAAGCTGGCATTCTCATATACATGTGTCTTTGGTACAAATACAAAATGCTACTCCAAAGGAGTGTTTGTCAGTATTTAACAAATCACATGTCTATTCACTCTTTCATGTAAATGTAGATCCCAAAACATCTTGCCCCACTGAATTCAGAGACTCCTAGTGTTCTATGGAAAAGATTCAAGAGTAGACCTGAATAAACTTCTGTTGATAAAAATATAAAACTTTTAAAAAGAATTTGAATATCAATAAGATTAGTAACTGCAATGGATTAATACTCATCAAAATATATGATACCTGGTTCGGTGCCCATAGCTCAGTGAGTAGGGCGGCAGACACATACACCGAGGCTGGCAGGTTTGAGCCCAGCCCACGCCTGCTAAACAACAATGACAACTCCAACCAAAAAAGAGCTGGGCATTGTACTGGGCACCTGTAGTCCCAGCTAGTCGGGAGACTCAGGGAAGAGAATCGCTTAACCCCAAGAGTTTGAGGTTGCTATGAGCTGTGATGCCACAACACTCAACCAAGGACAACATAGACACTCAACCGAAACAGTGAGACTGTCTCAAAAAAAAAAAAAAGTATATCAATGAAGGCATATTATAAAAAAACAAACCGACCCAAAACTAGTCATTTGAGGAATGCTAGAAAACAACCTCATTATTTTAAAATCTCATAATGAAGAAAAAGTTAAAACGTTTTAGCAACTTCACCTAGTTAGTCTGTACCTCAAGATAACCAAATAGTTGGTGAGGGGTAAGTTTCTCTTTACAAAAGTATTCTAGCTAATAATGAAGAAGTGAAAATACCATCTCTTTTGCAGTTTGTAATCAATTGGGAGATATAACCAGACATTCTGAACTACACCGATGGAGATATACAAAAATTACCTAGGATTAGTCTTAGGGAAAAAATGAATCTGACATAGCCTCTAGATTTAACTAATTTACCAGAAATGCAAAGGAATGCGGAGAAGTCTATTCTATAACACCACGGGGACAGAGCCAGCAAACTCAGACTCTGGGAATAACTAAGGACAGACTAGCTGATCTACTCAACAGTTGCAGCCACAACAAAAATGGTTTAAAAAAAAATAAAACATCTTTAGGAAAAAAAGGAAAGGGAGTGGGAACCTGGCCTGGCTCTCCTTGGGGTCACCTGGTTCGGAGTACAGGTGGGGATCTCTTATGAAAGACTAACGTATCAGCCAGTTGCAGTATGAATTTCGTTTTAGATCCTCATCCAAACAAACACACCAAAAAAAAATTGTATAATTAGAAAATGAGAACATTGGCTATTTGATGATTAAAGAATTGTTAACATTTTGAGTTTGATGGTAATATTTGTGGTTATGTTTTTAAAAAGACTCATGTTTTAGAAACTCACATATATGAAATATACAATCTGGGATTTCCTTTAAAATCACCCAGAGGGTGGGGAGCAGCATCTGTGTGTGTTACAGAAGATGAAACCCTGTGGAAACAGTACGTTAACTTGGTTTAGTGTGTGTTTACCGTGTTGCATAATAGCGTGGTGAAATGTGTAAGAGAGTGGCTGTCTTGGTAGAAGGAGAGTCAAATGGAAATGAGGTATTCTATTTCCAGTGTCAAGGCAGGTAGTATTTTAGGCTATAAAGATTTCATTACTTTTTCAAGCATTCCTGCATAACATAGGCAATTTTTAAAGCCATGCAATCTTGATAAACATGTTCCTCCACCTTCTATTACTTTATAAAACATTAATATATAGAATCTAATTTGGTCCTCACAAAAATCCTAAGAGGTAGAGAGAAATTATTACAAATGGAAAAACTGTAACTCAGAAATGTGACCTGAGTTGTCCAAGGCCACACAGTGGCATCCAGAAATAAATGTGTGCTGTGCCTATTCCCAGGACTCTGACCCTAATACTATAACCGTGCAGCTGGTCACTATCAGAATCGTGGGCTGTAGATTACCAGTAGATTCCATGTGTGTGAACTGGGGGTGGTGGCCAGGGTTTCCTGCCTCAGGCCTGGCCTCCTTGGGGTCACCTGGTTAGGAGAGCAGGTGGGGATCTCATGACCTCTATGTGGTCCTCCCTTCCTCCTTCCTCATGGCTGAGTATACCTCACACATGATCGGCAGGTTTTCCACAAAACTCCAAATAACACCATCTGGGGAGAGAAGTCTTTCCTTAATAACAGAAATCATTTTGTGTGTGTGTGAAAACATTCACTCAGCCCTTCCTCCCTGAACAAATGTGTTATTTTCTCCAGGGCAAAATTTTAAGTCTATACTTAGTTGTTCCTTCATATGAACTTTGTTGAAAACTCGAGTAAGCATTTCATCCAGCTGTCCTGCAAGTGTCCAACAATTTGCTGGACTTGCTCTTCTAGGTAGAAATTTTATGACCATAACAATTACTTCCTTTCCTGTTCTAGACTGAAGGACATTGTATAGCTGCTGTCTACCTTCCTGGCTTCAGCAGCCTGGTCACTAAGTATTGTTCTGGGGGGCAGTCACGGGATGAGTGAGACATGATTCCTGACTTCAGAGGGTTCACAGAATGGTCCTGAACAACCACAGAGAAATAATTATTAAAACACTGTTGATCAATGGGGTTTGTTTGCAGGGTCTTGCTCTGTCACCCAGGCTGGAGTGTAGTGTCTTGGCTATAACCTTTAACTCCTGGGCTCAAGTAATCCTCCTTCCTTAGCCTCCCATGTAGCTGGGACTACAAGAGCACACTACCACATCCTGCTAATTTTCTTACTTTTTTGTAGAGACTGGGTCTTGCCGTGTTGCCCAAGCTGGTCTTGAACGCTTAGGCTTAAGCAATCCTCCCATCTCGGCCTCCCAAAGTACTGGGATTAGAGGCATGAGCCACCATGCCCAAACTGTGGATCAATATTTTGATGAGCTGTAATAGCCCGACACATGTAGGGCTTGGTCAGAAATGCTGTAGGCACCTTAACTTAGACAACTTGGAGGCTAATGCTGCTTTTAATTACTGGACTGAAGGCAAAAGAAGACAGATTTAAAGAGAAGACAGTAAATTTGGTTGTAGATGAGATGAGTTTGAGGTGTTTGGGAAACATCCAGGTAACAAGGTACAGGTGGCAGTTGGGAACAAACCTGGAGCTCAAAGGAGAGTTTCCAGCTGGAGAATGAGACTTGGAGTTATAAGCTTATAGTCACTGCTGGGAATTAAGGCTCAGGGTGTGTGTGAGTTTGCCTGAGAGGGCATAGGAAGTGCAGAGAGGTCTGAGATTAGCCCCTTGGTTACCAAAGCAGAAGGAGCAGGCAAGGAAGGCCCTGTGAGGTAGGGACGGGGAGGGCCTTGGAAGAGCTTTCGGGGCAGAGGGGGAAGAGTAGCTGAAGAAAAAGAAGCTATGAGCAGAAATAGCTCCTTGAGGAGTGGAAAAGTGGAGGGAACGCAAATAGGATGGCGGCTTGAAGGGGAAGTACAGTCGAAGGAAGCCCTTAGTGTTTACAATGAGTGACACTTAACCTTCATGTCTAGAAAGATCAAGAAAAGGAGGTGGAGAAAAGGAGAGGATGGAGCCAGGTCTGTGAGGGGGGAAGCCAGGCCCTGTGTGTGCAGCAGGGCTGGGCCTGAAGGAGCTGCACCTCCTGGTCCTGTCTAACACGGAGGCTCCACTTGACTTTGGATGGATTCTGAGGAAGTCTGACAAAATGGTTAGGTTGTTTTTGCACCCTGCCTTACCAACCAGTTCACCAGTGGTAATGTCAGAACCACAGTGCACTTCTCAAATACCTAATGCATCGAAGTAGCTTCTACACCTCGACTCAGGTATGTAGCCACTACTTTTTAAAGCACAGAGTCAGAGACTGCAAAAAAAAAAAAAGTCAAATTTTTCCTTTGTCCTACTGATTATTTTGTATCAATACTTCTTCTAACTTGACTTTGGATATCCTAAAAGAAATTCAGTTTTTTGCTAGGTTTTCATTTTAAAAATGCATTTTTCTGTTTGGGCGCAGCAGGTCAAAATATGGGTTTTCCCCCCTATTATATAGTTGTAGAAGATTTTTATATTGGGGCTCTGATGTTTGTCACAGCTCTAGGATGACTAATTGAATTGTACAACAGCAACTCTTTAGCCTCTTACAGATGAGAGACTAAACGGCTGTTTCCCAGCAAAGCTCTATAGTGAACTAAAGGAAGGTGGCAAAGATACCCCACCCCATGAGAGGCCAGCTGAGCACCAAGCCTAGTTCTGCATCTCAGCCATTTGACCTGGGACAAGTCAGCATGCGTTGGGGAGGAGGGTAATAGTACCTATTCCATGGATTGTTGTGAGAATTAACATAAGGAAAGGGCACAGAGCAGAGTGGGTATCTCATAAAGGCGATCTCAGTCTGAGACGGTCAATTTGGTTTTTTAACTTTATTTTTATTTCACATTAATGTGAGGGTACAAATTTTTATGTTACAATCTTTTTGCTTCCAAGGTAACGTTCAAGTTGTAGAAGAGCCCTTTGCCCAAGGGGTGTGCTGAGTGCCCTCACATTGTGTACATTATTATGTGAGATCCCTACAAATGCCCACTCCCTCCATCCTCCACCCCTCCTCCTTGCTAGACTATTTTTGTGTTTTATCATTTGTTCGGTCATTGTTTATATATTGGTTTCATACTAGTATTGAGTACATCGGATATAATTTTTTTCCATTCGTGAGATACTTTACTAAGAAGAATGTGTTTCAACTCCATCCAAGTAAACATAAAAGATGTAAAGTCTTTATCATTTTTTATGATTGCCATATATATGTTTTTCTGGGTACAAGTCTCAGATGGCCCATCTGCCGTTCTTACCTGCCAGCGGAAGGAAGGCCAGGAAGCCTGTGTCTCACAGGCCGTGACACCAAAGTCAACTCCCAGATGTTCCAGGCGGTCAGGACAGGTGAACATTGGATGGGCTTCCCTTTGTCCAATGAGTGCCATCAAGCACCCTCCTCGAGGGGAGCTGTGCTGGTACCTGGAAGTCGTGATGAATGTGCTAGCCGCAGTCTTCATCCCTGTGGAGCTGATGGCGTCCCAGATAGAGAAACATTAAACTTGCACTTACGCATTTAATTACAGCTATGCTGAGTGCCATGAAAGAGGGAAGAAGTGTACAACGAAGGCATGCTGATAGCGACCTGATGCAGCATGCAGAAAACACCAAGACCTAAAATTGTGACAGAATTTGCCAGACACCAAAGGTGGGGAACTGATTCCATGAAGATCAACAACATGAATTCCTTTTTCGTAAAGTTAGAGGTTTCCCAAACATTCCTCTCTTTAAAATCTTGGACTAAGGCTACTGACATTTAGGTGCCTTGTTAATTTTGAAGTAGACACGCATACCCCCGCCTTCCCCTTCCAAACCTTTTCACGGAGGAACTTGCAAGCTATGAAGACTCAGTCCGGTGAGGGCCATTGCTCATGAAATGGCTAAGAGACAGCATGACAAATAAATTGCACAGAAAATTCACGGCAGTTTAATTAGTCTCCAATTTTACTGATGACCCTACTAAACTTCAGTTTGAATTATTTTTTAGGGCATTTAAGTTGAAAACCCTAATAACCTCAGGGGCCCAGGGTGCTGTTTATCTGTTATAAATTGAAATGCCACAGAAGGATCCGAGTAAGGAAAATGATCCATTTATCTTTTGCTGCTATGCCTTTCAAATACTTTCACTAAAATCAGAGCAAAAATAATATTTTAGATAATTTTTAAAGCATTCCAGAGAAGAATTTATAAACCTCTGAGGCTCACGTTGATATTAAGTCACCTGCAGGCTAGCGTGAAACCTTTCATTTCTTGGAGACTCTTCAAAAGTAGGGCACTAAAATCCTACCTCTCATTTAAGAGCATATCTGTGTCCTGTGGCTAAAAGGTTACACACCTGGTATTTGCCCACCCTGCTTGTCAGCCTTGAGGAGCGATGGGAGCTAGTCCAGCAGTAATTAATGCAAATGGCCTTTTAGAGCTGTGTTTCCCATTGTAATGTCCAGTATTTGTATGTTTCAGAACTCTGCCTACTGTACTATAAATGCATTGTCACGCGAATTGCTAATGTAGCCCAATCTCATAGCATGTGATGAGCATGCAACTTTAATTACATGTCACTGTTTTAAAAGTTATATATTTTTCTCCAGAGTTATATATTCTACTCCCTATATGATGTGGAAAAACTACAAAATACTAACAGTAGTATTTGAAGTGTTTTAAGCCAGTAGTGCTTATCAGGTGTAGTATTAGAAGACAGTAGTAGTTGAAGACAGTAGTCTTCCTAGGTTGTAAAGGAAAAAATGAAAAAATGCAAGTATAGGAAAGAGACAAATACTAGGCAGACAAATGCTGGAAAAGAGTGGCACATTTCTTGGGCATTGAAGAGTCTTCCCCTCTTTTATCTTTAATCAATCAGTCAGCAAATTTGTATTGAAATCCACTTCAGGCTCCACACTTTGCTAATCCATAAGCACCTTAGCAGCCTGGCGGATATGAGTGGAAGCCCCTCCAGCCCACTAGCACAATGCTTTATAATCCGCAGGTTTTGTCTTAGTCTGTTAAGGTTGATATAACAAAATACCACAGACTAGGTGGCTTGTAAACAACAAACTTTTATTTCTCACAGTTCTGGAGCCTGGGAAATCCAAGATCAAGGCACCAGAAGACTCAGTCTGGTGAGGGCCGTTGCTCATAGGTGACACATTTTTGCTGTGTCCTCACCTGGCAGATGGGGAGAACAAGCTTTCTGGGACCTGTTTTATAAGAGCACCTAAAGAACCTCCCCCTTGTGTCTTATCTATTTCCACCTCCAACTTGAAAACAGTTGGTCTTTGTAATCACCATTTCTATTTTACAGTGGCTACTGTCTCAATTGTGAGTCTTCATTTAAACTACTAAGTTACTAACTAGTTTACATTTGAAAAAATATTGTAGATAAATGTAATTAAAGATTATCATAACATATCAAGTTTTTAAAATGGTTACAAAATTATATTGCAACCTTATAAGTCAGTGCATAAAACATCAGACAAAAAAAAAGGGGACTTGGTCAGTATTCCACAAAAGTTAAAAAAAATCAAATGGCTAATAGACATATTAAAATTGTGCTAAACTTTATCAGTAATCAGGAAAATTCAGTTCAAATCACACTGAGGTATGCACCAGTTGGAGTGGCAACATTTTTCAGATCTGGCCTTCTAAGTGTTAGTGAAGATGTACATGAAGAAACTCCTCCAGTTCTGGCATGGATGAGGACATAGCCACTCTGGGAAATAGTGTTGTATTATCTAACAAAGTTTCTTTCTTTTTTTAAAAATTAAATCATAGCTGTGTATATTAATGCAGTCATGGGGTACAGTGTGCTGGTTGTATATACAATCTGAAATATTTTCATCAAACTGGTTAACATAGTCTTCATGTCATTTTCTTAGTTATTGGGTTAAGACATTTATATTCTACATTTAGAAAGATTCACATATACCCTTATAAGATGAACCATAGGTGTGGTCCCACCAATCACCCTCCCTCCACCTATCCTCCCCCCCCTTTCCCCATATTCTTGGGCTATAATTGGGTTATAGCTTTCATATGAAAGCTATAAATTAGTTTCATAGTAGGACCGAGTATATTGGATACTTTTTCTTCCATTCTTGAGATACTTTGCTAAGAAGAACATTTTCCAATTCTATCCATATAAACATGAAGGACGTAAAGTCTCCGTCCTTCTTTAGGGCTGCATAGTATTCCATGGTGTACGTGTACCACAATTTACTGATCCATTCATGGGTTGATGGGCACTTGGGTTTCTTCCATGACCTAACAATTATGAATTGGGCTGCAATAAACATTCTGGTACAAATATCTTTGTTGTAGTATGATTTTTGGTCTTCTGGATATATACCTAGTAGAGGAATTGTAGAGTCAAATGGCAGGTCTATTTTTAGTTCTCTAAGTGTTCTCCACACGTCTTTCCAAAAGGAACGTATTAGTTTGCATTCCCACCAGCAGTGTAGAAGTGTTCCCTTTCTAATAAAGTTTCATATGTGCCATTATTTAAGGATTCCACTGACAGGTGTATAAAAAATTCATACACATGTGTGCCAGGAGACATGTGCAATGCTTTTCAAAGCAGCATTGTTCCTAAGTGCTAAAGGCTGGAAGTGGAAGCAACTCAAGCAGCCATCAGTGGTGGAATAAACGAACACGCTGTGATACATATGCACAGTGGGTCACTGTTTGGCCATGAGAGGGAATGAGAGCTACGTGTTACGTATGGATGAAAATGACAGGTGTAAGGTTTTGTAAAGGGTCAAGTCCACAGAATCCAAACAGTATGGTTTCACTGATATAAAGTTTATAAACAGAGTTAAGGATATTGTTAAGGGTGCACGTGGAGTGATAAAATTATGAACAAAAACATAGTTTGTTTAAATGATGACTAAAAATGTCTAGACAGTGGTTTTTTCAAATGAGAAAAAAAGCATTGAGACCTGGCATGCTTCTCGGGTCCCAGAGCTGTCCTAATGTTCTAATTCTTTACCTGGGCAGCAATTTCATGGGTGTTTGTTATATAGTTCTTCATTAGAATGAACAGAGAAGTCTTTTTTTTTTCAAGACAGAGTTTCTCTCTGTTTCCTCGTAGACTATAGTGCTGTCCAATCACAGCTCACAGCATCCTCAAACTCCTGGGCTCAAGCAATCCTCTTGCCTTGGCCTCCCAAGTATCCAGGACTACAGGAGGCTGCCACAGTGCCTGCCTAGTTTTTCTATTTTTAGTAGAAATGGGGTCTCACTCTTACTCAGTCTGCTTTCAAACTCCTAAGTTCAAGGGATCTTTCTGCTTCGGCCTCCCAAAGTGCTAGGATTATAGACGTGAGCCACCTTGCTCAAGTTCAGATAAATCTTAAGGACCACAGGGTGGCCATGAAGTTCATGTGCAGTTTAACTATTTAAATAGTTATGGCCATCCTGTATTTCACAGTTAAAAGGGCTCAAAACTATATAGAATTTCATTAAGAGAAAATAGATAAATGCATGTAATATGGTCTGAAATGATGGGTTCATAGTGATGTGGCTGGGTGAGAATATGATACAAATAAAGAAAAAATGTATTTTTTCACTTTCCTCTGATGAATACGAATCCTTCGTAAGAAAAGAAATAAGTTATTTAAATATTTATATACCTTTGATGGCTGAGTCTTTTTTTATTATTTCAAATTAATATGAGGGTGCAAATGTTTAGAAGACATTGTTTTCAATTCTCAGGTACAGTTCAAGTGGCAATTGAGCCCTTCACCCGGGGACATGCTGAGCACCCTTACATTGTGAGACGGCTGAATCTTGATCCGACATGTCAGCCAGATAACTTGGTTAGAATTTTAGGCAATAGCAGCCAAAGATGGTTTCATTTCCTGCTTACTTTCTATTTATTAGTCATCATTTCCATTCATAGGCAACCTCAATCCCAAAGTTTCACATTGGTTAAGACAGAAAGGAGGAAAAAAGAGTACAATCGGTATTTAATTGAACAGTAGTCATATTTGGCCTTGATTTGGATTTTAGGAGAGTTCACACACATTGGAGGTCTGGTGAAGTTGGAGGTCCTGGGGGCTAGAGACAATGTAGGCTGGGCTAAAGAAACAGACCCCCGTTTCATCCCCACTCAGCTCTCCCTGACACACTGTCCCTTTACACCTGGAACCTTTGCACACAGTCCCCCTCCCTGAAGTGCTTTTTTCTTTTTTTCTTGGTTGCACTTTTTGGCCAGGGCTGAGTTTGAACCTGCCACCTCTGGTATGTGGGGCTTGCACCCTACTGCTTGAGCCACAGGCACTACCCAGTACCTTTTTTCATTAGCAAATCTTCTGGATTCTTCACATCTCAGCCAAAACGTAATGATGTTTAGTGAAGCCAGACCTGGCTCCTCCTCTGAGCTCCCTGAGAGAAATCTTGACCCAGACCTCTCACTGGCACTTGCTGCATTATCTTGTCATTATTTATTTATGTGTCCTACTAATTGATGATCTTCCATAAATAAGGATTTTGTCTTTTCATTTTGAAATCTCCAATAGCTAATGCCATATCAAATCCTATAGACCCACAAAGATAGTTCAGAAAAAATTTTTAAAAGGGTGACTCACCCTTCATGAGGACACTTATTTAAGACTACATAGACCATGTTAAGGATTTTTTATTTATAAGAGGAAAATGTTAGCTCTAAAAAAACACAACTTTATTGTGCTCTAGTTAATGTGAAAGTAAAATTATTGAGTGAAGTGAGACAAATAATCTAAATCATTGCTTTCATTTTGGATCATTTAACTAAAACCACCACAATGAATAAAACCCAAATATCTGTAATGTCATTTCAAAAATGCAAAGTCTTCTTTTCACTACGACTGACTTATTCACATTTTCTTAGTACCTAATAGATCATGCAACATCCCGATTCCCCAGGAGAACTAGATTATCTTCTTCCCACAAATCCGTCATATTCAGAGATTAGCTCATTTTGTTTCAAACAGGGTGTAGAGTCATTCCTCATTAATCATTTATGACTTGTCTGTTTATTATGTGGGGAGAGAGAAATAGAGAAAAAGGAGAAGAAGAAAATAAGAAGAGGTTTCAACATGTCAGGACTCACCTAATCTCAGGGTTGATTTCATTTTCCATGGAGGAAGAACATGATTGGTTAGTAATAATAGCCAACTTATTTGTTTACAATATCTACTGAGTAGCCAATTGCCATGGAACATACTGTCTAATGGGGAATATGGACAGGTCAAGAGCATAAAAAAGTTGTAACCCCTGAGCATTTACAGTAGCATTCAGAGACCTATAGGCTGAGGTCCGGGGCAGAGCTGGATCAGCGGGAACTGGAGACAAGGCAAGGTAGGAGGCTGCTGTGGGGTTCAGTGGATAAGTGGCACTGGTCTAAATTGTGAAGTTGTAGTGATTGGGGGAAAAGTGGATTAAATTTAAGGGAGATATAAGATGTAAATTTCACAAGATTTGGCATCTTGTTGAATATAAAGAAATGAGAGGAAAGAGGGAGGAGATGGAAACAAGATTAACATTTCTGACTTAGGCAAGAAGCACATTTACTGAGTCAGGGAACATAAGAGTAAGAATAAGTCTTGCTAGTTGACTGTGAGCTTAAGTTTGGGCATATTGAGTGTGATGTACATACATATGAATGTCTTTGTTTTGAGTTACATATGTATCAGCATATATATATGTGTGTGTGTGGTATATATTATTTATATATAAGGTTTTTTATATATATTTATCAAGATATATATCACATACGTGTGTGTGTGTATAACGTACAAACATTAGGAGTTCCATGATAATAGAACAGAGAAATCAGAACATTTCAAGAAATCACCCCAGATCTTTAGAACAAGAGTTTGCAAATTAAAATTGCCCACCAAGTTTCTAACATAGATTTTACTATTTTCTTTCCTTTTCTTTCTTTCTTTCTTTCTTTTTTTTTTTTCTTTTTTTTGAGATAGATTCTCACTTGGTAGTGATGCCCAGGATGTCATAGATCACAGCAACCTCAAACTCTTGGGCTCAAGTGATTCTCCTGCCATAGCCTCCCAAGTAGCTGGGACTACAGGCGTGTACCACAATGCCCAGCTGTTTTTAGAGACAAGGTCTCATACGCTGGCTCAGGCTGGTCTTGAAACTGTGAGTTCAGGCAGTCCACCTACCTCTGCCTCCTAGAGTGCTGGGATTCCAGGCATGAGCCACCACATCCGGCCCAACATCATAGATTTTAAAAAGACCCACACCAAGATGTGTTAGCATGAAATTTCACCACACTGGGGAAGGGGAGAAGACACCAAGAGTTGCCCAAGAAAGTAAGTAGATCACAGACAAAAGCTCGAGTCTGACATTAGCATTGGGCTTGTCAATAGCAATCCTGGAAGCTAAAAGACATATGACTTCATGTCTTTGGGGAAAATGATTACTGTAGTAAAATTCTGCATTAAGCCAAACAATCACTTGTATAAAGAAATTTTCGACCATGAAAAATGTCAGACAATTAATTTCCTTTGTGCCTTTCTCAGAAACTCGAAAAACTGTATTCTACCAAATTAAAGAAGCAGACCAAGAAAGAGGTACCCATGGAGGTCCAGAAAGCAGGAACCAAACATAGGAAAGAGGCAAAGGAATTTCCCAGAACAGTGATGAAGGGATGACCCCAAGATGTCAGCCATGTAACAGTCCTAGAAATGACCATTCTAAATAAACCAGAGAGTGAAGTCTCTGGGAAGAATGGCTTCAGGAAAACAAGGTGAAACGGATGTAACCTTACATGTCACAATTGTGAGAGGAAAGTTACATGAAGGAGAGTTTGGGGGAGAATTAGCAAAGTGTACATAGAAAACTAAGCAAACAAACCCAAGGCAGCTATTAAATCCATGGGAAAAAATGTCAAATAATAATGGAATGGCTCAGTTCTAAATAATATTTATAATACACAGTTGTAACAAGGAGGACAATGAATTTTGACTTAACCAAAAAATTATGGGGCAACTATACTGAGATGATAAGGGAGCTAGTGTGAAAGTGAGCCTGTAGAGAGCAAAATAGTCATGTTCTGTAGTAGGAAACTACTAAAATATATATATATATATATATATATATATAATGTAAATACCAAGAAGAAATATCATTATAAATGTGTTACTTCAATCTGTGATGATAAATACTAAAAAAAGCTTAAAAATGGATAGTTATGAGTATGGAAGTGTATGGAGGAGTGGGAGAAGGTACTACGTTTTGCTATGCTCAAAACCTTGCAGAAGGATCTTTGAGAAAGGTGCGGAGATGAAGCTTTCTACTTTTTAAAAAATTGGTTTTTTGCCATATGATCTAGCAATGGTGTATATCCGAAGGAGAGGAAATAAATATGTTAAAGAGATATCTGCACTTCTGTGTTTACTGCAGAGCTATTCACATTGGCCAAGACATCGAATGAATTTAGATGTCCGACAGCAGACAAATGGACAAAGGAAATGCATTGTGTATGCACAACAGACTACTCCAGGCGTAAAAAGGCATGAAGTCCTGTCACTTGAGCAATATGGATGAGCCTGGAGAACATTATGTTAAGTACCATAAGGCAGGCCCAGGAAGACAGATACCACATATTCTCACTAATCTGTGCACGCTAAAGAAACCCATCTCACAGAAGTGGAGGATAGAATAGTGGTTGCTAGAGGCTGGACGTGTAAAAGAGGGGGCGGATGACAGATACAAAATTATAGCTCATAGGAGAAATCAATTCTAGTGATCTACTGCACTGTAGGGCGAGTCTGGTTAATAATAATCTATTTTGGCTCGGTGCCTGTGGCTCAAGTGGCTAAGGTACCAGCCACATACACCTAAGGTGGCGCGTTCAAATCCAGCCTGGGCCCGCCAAACAATGACGGCTGCAACCAAAAAATAGCTAGTGCCTGTGGTCCCAGCTACTTGGGAGGCTGAGGCAGGAGACTCACTTTAGCCCAAGAATTGAAAGTTGCTGTGAGCTGTGATGCCACAGCACTCTACCCAAGGGGACAGCTTGGGGCTCTATCTAAAAAAGATAATAATGATAATAATAATAATCTATTTTATGTTTTCAAATAACTAGAAGGGAGGATTTTTGAACATTTCAGACACAAAGAAATGATAAATGTTTAAAATTGTAGATATGCAAATTACTCCAATTTGATCCTTACACACCTTGCACATTGTACACCTGTATAAAAATATCACACTGTACCCTATAAATAAGTACAGTTCTCATATGTCAGTTAGAAATAATAACTAAAATATTTTACATAATAAATAGTTTTTTTAAAGGTATGTAGAGGATGAAGAGAAAAAGTAGAAGCCAAATAGGAGAATTGTTGTGGCCACCTGGTCACATATCTGGTAACTGTAAATTTGGTGGCCCCTCTGGGTGCTCAGCTAGACTACACAATGGTGACAGCTGGTTTGAGCTAGGTTCTGCAGACAGTTGTGACCAGGGTAGTTTCTGTTGTCTCTGAGAAATTACAGTAAAGATGTGGACAGCAGGGAAGTATGAGGGGATTTTTAAAAGTTCGTGGAAAAATGGAATTAGAATGAAAGATAAAAAAAAAAAATAAGCCAGGTACAGTGGCTTGTAGCTGTAATTCTGGCACTTTGGGAGGCCAAGGCAGGCAGATTACTTGAGGCCAGGAGTTCAAGACCAGACTGAGAAAGAGCCAAGACCCCGTCTGTACACAAAATATAAAAAGTAGCCAGGCATGGTGGAGGCTGAGGCAGGAGGATTGCTTGGACCCAGGTGTTTGAGGTTGCAGGGGACCACTGTGACAAAGTGAGTCTCTATCACAAAAAAGCAACATAAAATAACAAAATAAAATGAAAGTTTTATTATATTATTAAATAAGAAATTTATTTATTTAAATAAATAAACCCTTTGGAAAGTACTGATATCACCCATCTGATCAACCCCTAAAGAACTGAGAGAACTGGGAATTTAACAGTGGTTTTTCCGTTATTAACTGAAGAAAAATGGGTGCCTTTTAAATATTTTATAAGAATAGGAAACGAAAAGAAGTCAAAAGGAGCCAATGGGGACTTTAAGGTGGCTGCCTGATGATTTCTCATTGAGACTCTCTCAAAATCGCTCTTGTTCGATGAGAAATGAGCAGGAGCATTGTAGGGGAAGGACTCTCAGGTAAAGATTTCCCAAGTGTTTTTCTGCCAAAGCCTTGGCAAACTTTCTCAAAACACCCTCATCAGCAGCAGATGTTATTGTTTTATGTTTTGGTTTTGGTTTGGTTTGGTGCCCTCTAGAAAGTCAACAAGTGAAATGCCCTGAGCATCCTCAAAAACACTGTTGCTGTGACCTTCACCCTGGACCGGTCCACTCCACCTCTTGGCAGCCATTATTTTGATTGTGCTTTATCTTAGGATCGTACTGGTGAAACCATGCTTCTCCTCCTGTTCCAGTTCTTGATCCTACATGTTAAAAGTTTCCATCGAAAGTTCTGCTCTTATCTGGAGCTGATCTGGGCACAGTAGTTTTGGCACCCATCGAGTGGACAGTGCGCTCAATTTTCGTCTTTCAGTCAGAATTGTGTAAACTGAAGCAGTTCAGATGTCTGTGGTGTTGGCTGTCGTTTCGGCTGTTGGTTGCTGTTCCTCTCCAATTAGGGCATAAACAAGGTGAATTTTTCCACACAAATTGATGTGAATGTTCTGCCACCACAGGCGTCATCTTTGGGGTCACTTCATCTTTTCTTAGAATAAGTTATTCATTTGCAAACTGCTGGTTTCTTTGGGGGCATTATCCCCATAAACCATTTTATAAAGCATCAGTGATTTCATCATTCTTCCCTGAAGCTTCACCATAAATTTGATGTTTGTTTTTGCTTCAGCAGAATTCATGTTGCTCTGATAGGAACTCTTTTCAAACTGAGGTCTTTTCCTCCTCAGTGCTTTGAGGTGCTAGTTTGATTAGATAATGTTCAAACATGTGGCAACAAATTAGTATGACTTTATTTTAGCCCACACACAAAAAATGAAATCCATGCATGGTTTTTGGATAATATTCATTTTCCACAAATATTTTGAAGGCCCTTTGTAGAAGAAAAGAACACTGGAGTAAACGTTGGTTGGGTAAGAAGGGAGGTGAAGAATAAGAGAGGTCATTGGCTTGGAGCAAAAGGGATTAGTAGTCTGGGTTAGAGAATTGAGTGGACAGAGGAGTCACAACATAGCGAGACAGCTGGAGGATAGAAGGTTTCACCCAGAAAGGGGGATGTCTGAGTATCTGAAGGGAAAGTCAAAATGGTGATGAGGTCCATCCTGATGCTCAGGGTCCAGATTTAAGGTGCTTCTCAGGACTTACAGGTGTCAAAAGGCTGGAAGGCTGGATGCTGGATGAGGAAGGCAGGGGTCATTGACATTTTTCGGGATGATGATAGAGCCTGCGGATAAGGAGGAAAACCAGCCCTGGGAAAGTGAGGGGCAGTGACTATGTCGTAGGAACAGCATTTCATTCACCAGCCAGATCCTTGGAACCTCCAAAGAAAGGGGCCTTTACATGAGAGTGGGAGTTCATGTGGACCCATGCCTAAATTGGATGAGGAGGCAAAGAACAAGTGGTGGCAACCATTGAAGACAGGTTGACACATGTGGGAGAGAGAAAGAAGTTAAGGAGTCCCACAGTGTAGAATATGACTCACAGAGGGGGGCCGGGGCCAGGGACGGGAAGAACGTTGGGATCCGCTGGCCTCTAGTGTTTGAAAACAAATGGCTTGAGCTATTCCCTGGTCTGGTAGTCACCAGCCCCATCTGTGCTCTCCTGCCTCTTCCCCACAGCCCTGCTTCCTCTGCACTTTCTCACCCCTGCCCCATGCTTCCTCCCTTCAAACCTTCACCTGATGGGGTCAACTCATCTGGG
>NW_003852515.1:3324120-3340710 GCF_000181295.1 Otolemur garnettii | reverse complement strand
ATGGGGTCAACTCATCTGGGCTCTTCCCCACAGCCCTGCTTCCTCTGCACTTTCTCACCCCTGCCCCATGCTTCCTCCCTTCAAACCTTCACCTGGGGTCAACTCATCTGGGCTCACTGTGCTTCCCTGGCACGTGGGCAGGTGAGCCGTAGAACTGGGTACTTCCCAGCACTCACCAAAGCCCCTGCAGTGTAGAGAAATGCAGCCAAGAATTAAGGTGGGAAGTTGCACGTTTAGACCTGGGCTCAGCCGTGTACTGCCAAATACAGATATGTCACAACCTTCAGTTCCTTCATTTGCAAAGTAATAATACCAGTAATAGCACCCACGGAGTTTGGAGGGGGGCTAAAGTGAGGCAGTATACATAGAAGCAACTGCAGCCTGGTACCTGGCATTCATAAAGCATGTAATAAATAAACTCCATGAAAATGCAACGTCTATGACAGCTCACACTTCTGTCTCCCACTGGGATGGTGCCCGATGGGCACATGGTGATTAATAGTGAGTGTGTCAGTGAATTTATGGGGGCGGGGGTTACAAAGCTTGTACACATATTTATGTTTGAAAACAACACTTCACTTTTCAGTCTTTGCCTTTTCTTAGAATCTTCAGAAATAACCCTTCCAGGAAATAATTAGGCATCTATCGTAGGTCTAACTTTTGTTATTTTCCTTTACTTTCCCTTATTACCCCTTCTATTCCCACCCACGGTGTCCACCCTCATGTGCGCAATAAATGGAATGAATGTGCCCAGCATTCCAGTCGCTCCCTCGTTAACTCTGTTCTCCCCCAAAACCAGATATTCCTTTTGATTTTTAAAAATGTTACTATTGGCAGCTAAAAACCATTTTCTTCCTTTTCTTCCTTTCTTATCTTTGCATCTAACTCCCCAGAGTCTGCGATTGCTCTTTGTCTCTCTCTCTCTCTCTTGAATCTGTAACTCATCTGGGTTTCTCTTTCATTTGGTTTGTTCTTATCTAGATGCTTCCTTTCTTCATTCTATTCAATCCATAAAATCTTACCTTGAAACGTTCCCCCATCCAATTCGTCTTATGAGTGGCATCAGAACCCAGACTTCCCAGTTGTATCATTCACGTTGTCTGTTCACCCCTCCCAGCCTAATCCCTTGCAGCGTGGACACATTTGCATTCCCTTCTTCTTGCTTGTCCTCTGTCCTGCTGTCTGGTCCTCGTGTTCCTGGGAGCAGGAACCCTCCGGGGGTGTCAGGCCCGGGAGGGATTAGCTGCCCTCGGGCGGGTGGAGTGAGAACATTGGACGGTGGACGACAAGGTCCATCCCTGTGTGTATTTCCATATCCTTTTTTGTTTCCTATCTTTCTTTCTTACTCTGAGATTTCCTTGCAGGACTTTATAGCCTATTATGTGTATGGTTAAGAGCCTGGAAAATTTTCTCTTGGTTTGATTTTTTTAATGTGCTTATTTTTTTTATTTAAAAAGTGTGTAGCATTCTTCTAAGCATTATCTTAAATCTAATTTTTTTCCTCTAGATGTGCTCAGGGAAGATCCTGAATTAACTATTGTCATTCCTTTTTTTTTTTTTTAAGATGAAAGCCTGATCCTCAGAGCTAGCTATCATTTTAAAATTACTATTACTAATTAATTTTTATTTATAAGTGGCACACCGTTCTTGCTTGGGAAACTTTCAGGCTGAGTCATGCTTTCACAGCTTCAGAGAAAGTATACATAATAAACACCTTTGTAAGTCACTTCTGTGATGTCCAGTTGATTAAGAGAATTAAAAATGGGGCTTCTAATGGTTCTGGCCAAAGCAAGCCGCTCATACAACTGTGGAAGGCCCTTGTCCATGGGGGAGACTGAGCATTTCCACCATTCTTCTCTGTTTATTTCCAGGCAGCACCTTTCACCAGAGACCTTTGGAGGCTTCTTATTATTCTATCTATGGAGAAACACTTTAGGACCATTGGTGTTTGTAGTGATTGTCTGGCATTGAGTGAATATTATAAGTCACAATATTTCTTTCCTTTTTTATTTTTTATTTTTTTATTAAATTGTAGCTGTGCACATTAATGCAATCATGGAGAACAGTGTGGTGTTTTCATATACAATTTGAAATATTTTCGCCAAACTGATTAGCATAACCTTCATGTCATTTTCTTAGTTACTGTGTTAAGACATTTATATTCTACTTTTAGAAAGAGTCACTTGTACCCTTGTAAGATAAACCATAGAGGTGATCCCACCAATCACCCTCCCTCTACCTATCCACTCCCCTTCCCCATATTCTTAAGCTATAATTAAGTCATAGCTTTCATGTGAAAGCTATAAACTAGTTTCATAATAGGGCTGAGTACATTGGATACTTTTTCTTCCATTCTTGAGATACTTTACCAATGAGTCCCAATATTTCAAATTAAACTTATGGTCTTCTTTTCTGAGACCAGATCAGAGGTGGGAAACTTTATCATGTTGGAAGGCTGAATTAATTTAGCTGCAATCAAAAAGACCACATTTGGCTGGACTCCTGTGGCTCAAGGGGCTAAGGCACCAGCCACATACACCTGAGCTGGCGGGTTCAAATTCAGCCCAGGCCCACCAAACAACAATGACGGCTGCAACCAAAAAGCAGTGAGCATTGTGACAGGCACTGTAGTCCCAGCTATTTGAGAGGTGGAGGCAGGAAAATTGCTTGAGCCCAGGAGGTGCTGTGAGCTATGATGCCACAGCCTGAGGCTCCGTCTCAAAAAAAAAGCCACATTCAAGAAACTTCAATTAAGTATACTTTAAAAGGTATATTAAAGGTAGAAATATCTAACTACTGTGTAGTTAATAATTTCAAACAATAAAAACTGATAAGCTCCAACTAATGGACACAATGATAAGTGTATACAGCAGCATATTCCCGGGGGGAGGGCTTCCCTGCAACTTGAACTTTACCTAACAAACACAACAATGTAACTTAATCATTTGCACCTCATATGAATCTGAAATAAATAAATAAGTAATACCTAAATGAAAACTATTTGTTAATTTTAAAGTTACTCTTTTAATGACTTTGTGGTGTCTGGTTTTTGGTGGAAAGCATTTGAATACCTGGTTGCAGCGTGGAGGGCTGCAGTTGCAGTTGATCTCTAGATGGGGATCAGGCATTCGTCACCTTGAGGGCTTCTTGATTAGGTAGGAGACTAGATTTACAGCTATGCGATTGGAAAGCAAGAAAATGTCCTGGGGCATGCTGTTGTAGCTGTGGGCATTCTACCTCATTTGTCCATATTTCAACTGGATGCTTCTTATCATCAAACAATCACTTTAATATGTCATCTCCTGAGAACTTAATTCTTCCCATTTGTAGTTCTTTAGGTGCCTCCGTGATATAAACTAGGTGAGGCTGAAATGCTAATTTGAGTGTGATGTCACGATTCTGAAAGTCAGTGAAACTTTCGTTTTATGAATTCTCTAATAAATAGGTCTATACCATCAATGACCTTTGCAAACTAGGGAAAGTGTTTATCTGAAATTTCCTTTTAAAGAAGTGTTATTGTGCTCTCTCCCCCTCCCCCCCTTCCCGCCTCTCTCTTCTACTCTCTCTCTCCCACTCTCTCCTCATCTCTCTCCCCTCTTCTCTCTCCTCTCTTCTCTTCTCTTTTTCTCTTCCCCTTGGTGCTGCTCTGCAGACTCCCTCCCCCACTAATAAAGACCTTTCATACAAGAAAAAAAATAAAATAAGTGTTATTGTAAAAAAGACAGCTTTTTAAAAATGCTTGGATTTTTTGCCATGTATCATATATAGAATTAGTTTTACCTTGCAAATAAGTATTTAAAGTTCTTTTGATTTGACATGCTGTCACACAGAAGTGAGGCATTCCCATAGAAACCTTTCAGTAATTCACAGTGCTGATTCTTTTCTTCATGAAGTTTAACTATCTGGCTAACCCTGGTCCCTGTGATACTTGGTGCACTTTAGAATGATATGGCAAATCCACACTGAATTCCTCATCATTGGACTTCAGCTTGTTACAGAACTAATGATGCCATGTTGCATTTGCCTGGATATAGTTAACAGTACTTACGAATTGTGGTGAAGTGTCACTAAACATAGTAGCTTTAGCACAGAAATTTTGCTGATACAAGATGCAAAAAAAGAAATGAGTGTATCTGGATCTTTGAATAATTTTTTAATCTGTGCAATAAATCCTTCATGATTTCTTGTCATGGAAAGTGCACCGTCTATACAGACACTCAGTAAACTTACCAAATTCAGGCAACTTCACAACATTTACCTTGAAAATTGTTGGAGGTATCTATTCCCTTGGTTCATAAGAGTGCCCAAAGCAAGTAGCTTTTCACAGCAAAGAAAATCTTCTGCTGTGCCTTGAATGAGGTATAAAACCTGTACTGAGTCAGTAGTAAAAAGTTGATTCATCTAAATCAATTGAATAATGCATACTTTACTTCTGAAGTATTGCATAAAGTTATTCTGTTAAATTGAAGGCTGATTTATGTAGCCAATCAGGGCTCTCTTTGAAAGAGGCAGTTGTTTCTACTTTGAAACATTATTGGGGTCTGAACATCCTCTGACGTAGACAACGCATTCTCTCATCTTTTCTACATCCCTGAATGGCTTCCCTTTTTTCCTGAGTATATAAGCTATTTTATAAGCTACTTCTTAATAAGAAATAGCTGGCATTATTTCTTATTAAGAAATAAGCTTATAATAGAAATAGGCTGGCATTATTTCTAGGTCTTATTGCTTCTTAAAAAGAATTGTCTTCACTTTTGCTTTTCATCTTTTAATTTCTGCAGTACAACTTTTGTGTCTCTCCCTCTGATTTAAAATAGTTGTGATCTGATGTTATACTGCTGATGAGCACCGAATTTCTTTAATGTTATTATTGCAGTATCACAGAGCAAGCAAATCGTCTTATCTTTAGCAGAAACAAGATAATCCTGCAATTCCCAAACCTCATTTAAAAAATCTGCTTTCTGCCTTCCACGTTCTCTTGGTCTTCTTTAACATAATGGGCTGTTGAGCAGACAGACATAAAAAATACCGTCAATCTCTGCAACTATTCACAAATTCCGCTTCAAATAGAAACACAGTGTACCATTGTCAAAAGCTGGCAACAGAGAAGTGTACTCACCCTCCATAAACTCTCACCAACCAGCCTCATGTGGTGGTGGTACCAGTCAGGTGGGTGAAGTTAGAACTAAACCTTGAATCTAGCAGCCCTCAATTTAGCCCACTGATATTCTAATTGTATCAGTAAATCTGGAAGGATTATTTCATTGAAACTTATTTTATTCTTTGGTATTTTTAATATGTTCATTTAAAAAAATAAAATAAAAATATAAAAGATAGATGAACAAAAGTGTATTAACAAAAATCACGCAAATGGATACACGCATTATTTTACAGAGCTGCCAATCTTGGTGTAGATGGGGCACATGAGGAGTAGTTTTGACCAATATATAACTCTGTGAGAGATGAGTGTGTGTGCTTACTTAGTAAAGAGCTATTTCCTCTGGGTGCATTATATAATTAAAGTCTTATTTGGTTCTAAGTCACAATCTAATTCAAACTGTCTTAGGCAAAAAGAAAAGAAAAGTGGAGAAATCTGGGGCTCACGTAACGTGTGCTGGAACCCAGGGGCCTCAGCAGTGGTGTCATGGATGCCTTCCCGTCTCCTGGCACCTCTTTCCCCTTTGTTGCCTACGTTCTTCCTTAGGGGAGAACAAAGGACAAACGGGACAAAGATGGTCAATAGCTGTTTCAGGCCTACCTCCCACCAGCACAGGCATCTATCAGAAAGAGAATTCGTTTCTAGTGATTACAGCAACATTCCCAAGGCGGGGCTGCCATCGTCCCGACTCAGGTGCATGTAACACCAGAGTGAGGCAGAGCTCTGATCGGGCAGGCCCAGGTCACCTGCTCCCTTCCAGAGCCAGCTGGGTCAGTCCCCCAACCACATGAACCAGGAGGAGTTGATTTTCCAGCAGAGGTGCCATTAAAAGCAGCTGTTCAGGCCAGGCCTGAGACATCCACCAGCAGACAGAGTCTGCACTGAGGGAAGAGAAGGGGACGGGCTGAATGGCATCTAAAGGAAGCCTGCTAGTCAAGAGGGCATGAGGGAATTAGGAAACTAAGCAAAGCTTCATAAATAACTATCAGGGACTCAGAGGACTGATGTAGACCAAGCAGTTAGTGCCTTTTTGATAAATAAAAAATTAATTATCTATTGAATTAGACAGTGAAAGTGAGGTAGGCTGAATTATAGCCCCCGAGGATGTCCCTGTTCTACTACTCAGGATTCTGTGATGGGGAGTGATGTGCTCTGACTTAGATTTTAAGTCATGAACTTGCCACGGTGGAAGGTCAGAGGTGGGGCTGGAGGCAGCGGGGGGTGGATCCTACAGAATGAAGTGGAAGAGGGGACAGTGACACAGCCCCTGTAGAGGTAGTAGAGAGAGGGAGTGGTCAGACACAGGGCCTGAGAGGAGAGCCCACCAGCTTTGCTGAGGGACTAAAGTAGCAGGGTAAAGAAATAAAGCAGAGCGACTCCAGATTTTCTGGCCTGTGTACAGGGAGTGGACAGTGTTGCCATTAACTATGATGTGAGTGGCTGAGGGTGTGTTGCCTCAATGCCAAGAAGCATGCTGGGAACAGGAAAGAGAGTGAGTATTGATCCAGGGTGCCGGGGCTCATGCCTGTAATCCTAGCACTCTAGGAGGCTGAGGCAGGAGGATTACTTGAGCCCAGGAGCTTGAGATTGCTGTGAGCTATGATGCCACAGCACTCTACCAGGGAGAAAGAGTGAGACTCTGTTTCGGGGGGGAAATAAAAAGTATTGGGGAGGAAGACAAAAGTGAATGCAGGCCTTGGAAGAGTAAATCAGCTGGACAGGAACCGTTTATCCAAAGGCAGCAAGGCAGAGGCAAGGACGCCAAGGCGTGGTTGGACAAGCAGAGGCAGGTACACATGTGGGGACGGCAAATGAGGAAGGCCCCATGGAATGGGGGTGCAGGCCCAGCCAGGCCAAGGAAGAGAAGAATGTTTGATCAAAAATCCCTGCCTCCCTCTCCAAATTCCTGATGCCTCCTGGCAATGTTACAGACACACAGGCACGCATACACTCACAGGCACACATACGCAGGAATCTAGGATAGTGCTAGTAAATCTGTAAAGGCAAAACTGACATTTGAACATATTAACATTTAAAACTACAGCTCAATGAAAGAGACTATAAATACTTTTTTGAAAGTGAAAGGCCAGAAAATATAATTTACATAGCTGGCAAAGGATTGATATCTAGAATAAATGAAAAGTTATTACACATCAATCAGAAAAATGGGCAAGGGCCTTAATTTAGCAATTTAGAAAGAAATGCGTGTGTCTAATGTGAAAGGACTCTTGGTGTCTGGGAAGATTTAAGAGATTGGAACGCGGATGTCAGTAGGGCATGAGGCGTGTTGAAAGAGTCATTCTCAGACCCTGTTGGTTGACAGTATGAATTAGTGGATCCCTTTGGTACACAGTTGCACTGTGGCTAGCAATATTGCAAAGGGGTAGACTCATAATCCAGCAAAATCCCTTCTGGGCATTTGTCCTGTGAAGATACAAGTCCATGTGTACAAAGAAACAAGTTGAAGAATGTTTATTTGGCACATGTAGCTATTTCAGCAGCTAAAACTGAAATGTTCGTCCTGGGCAGGGATGGCAACCAGAACACAGCGATGTAGCACTTTAAAAAGACCTTTGAATATGTTAATATGAAAAAGATCTCCCCCAAATGTGGGTAGCTAGAAAGAAATTACAGCACTTGCTTCATTTATTTAACCAATATCTGTATTTGTATATGTGTACTTATTTATTTATTTAAATACCTAGAAAAATATCTGGGAGAATGAACACCAAATTGCTAGCAGCAGCTACCTCCGGAAAGAGGAGTGAGGTTGCAGGGTTTGGAGATGGGAGTGGGGGCGACATTTATGTTCTGCATCTAAGGAACAACCCACCAGCTTTGTTTTTGACATGATATAGCCGTGTGCATCCAGGTCTGTGTTCTCACTCTCATCTTCCATCCACTTTTCTCTGACTCCCTGACAAAGGTGATGTGAAGGTGAATGTTGTGCCCAGCACACAGAAAAGAGAAGCCCACACTGTGCCCCAGATGCCCTGGGACATAATCTGAGAAGCGTCCACATGTTTCTGCTGGGCCAGCTCTGGCAGCAGGTTCCATGGAGCCTCCGCTGCCATGGAGAGAGCTAAAAGGCTCTCTAGGTCACCTCGGTGGACCAGCTGCATAGAAATTAATTAGAATCAGACCATGTCCCCTGTGGCTCAGCTCAGGGTGATGCCGAAGTCATTAGCAGCTGCGTTCAGCTATATCCGTAGCTTCATTCCCTGTCTTCTGGAAATTTGTTTCAGCAGAGAGAGGCAGGGAGACCAAGCTAGTGGCTAAGGACAGTAAAATTTTAATTCCCAGATAGTTCTTCAGGGTCACTGGGGCGGCAGTGACCTCCAGAGAAGGGGGCGTTTTTCATCAAATCAGAGATGGCAGCGTGCTTATTCCCCTGACCACGCGAAACTAAATTCCCTTTCTTATAAACAAGTGTGTCATTCCTCAAGCACAGGGGGCGGTGACCATAGCAACAAATCATCCAGATATTCCTCTGGTTGTTCTGTTTGTCTCTGGTGAAGCCACCCTTGCCACAATTTATGTGACCATTTCTATTGTAATGAGCTTTCTATTTCTCTTTTCAAACTATACCACAGGAACAAAGAAAGAAGCACAGAAAGATCAAGATACGAATAAACCTGCTATCTCATCTCCTAAGAGAGTGGCAACCTCAACCACCAAGCTCCATTCACCAGGTATTTAAAAAATAGAATGCGTTATTTGGGGAGAAGACTTGGACTTCATCTTATTCAGATGCCATTTATGAATGAAGTAAGGCCAGTCCATGTGCTATGGATGGTTGTTTCAGGGCTTTCATACATAAGCTGATGTTTCTGACTCTTCTTGAGATGAGCCAGCTGTTGGCATCATTTTCTCTTAAAATAACACGATGCTATGCTACCTTTAATCTTGTCTGTGTGAGAGTAACACAATGTTATGCTACCTTTAATCTTGTCTGTGTGAGAGTATCTGCTATTCCAATAGCGTGTAGAAATAATTTGTAATTGAACAACAGATTTTAAAGATCTAACCTCAAGAATAATCTTTTCTAAAAGGAAGAAAATTGAAAATAATGGATATCAGGCCAAGTGTGGTTGCTCACACCTGTAATTCTAACACTCTGGGAGGCAGAGGCAGGTGGATTGCTTGAGCTCAGGAGTTTGAGACCAGCCTGAGCAAGAGTGAAACCCCGTCAGTTAGCCAGATGTTGTGGCAGACACCTGTAGTCCCAGGTACTTGGGAGGCTGAGACAAGTGGGTCACTTGAGTAAGGAGTTTGAGATTACTGTGAACTACCACACCACACCACACCACAGCACTCTTGCCTGGGGCAACAGAGTGAGATCTGTCTCAAAAAAGAAAGGAAGGGAGGGAGGGAGGGAGGGAGGAAGGAAGATAAAATAATGGCTATCAAGTGACTTGTTGGTTTGTCAGAGAAGAAATCACTTATTTACATTCATATACATGTACACTATATAAAATTGCTTAAATGTTGAAAATCCTTTATTATGAATATTCATACTGTCAAACATTAACCCTTTCATGGACTAGTATGCAATATAACCTCAAAACATTTTTTAAGCCCCAAAATAGTGGCTATAAGAGCAGCTAGTGTTTGAGCTCTTACTTCTCATCAACCAGGTGCTGACCCATGCTCTTCAAATGCATTCGTTTATTTAAATGCCCACAGTAACTCTGTCTCTGTGAGACATTGTCCCCATTGTAACTCTGTGTGCTATTGTCCCTCCCTTTACATGTGAGGAAACTGAGGGACAGAGAGTGTCATTAATTTGCTCAGAGTCACAGATAATAAGTAGTAGAGCCTTGATCTGAGCCCAGGCAATCTGGATCCTGAACTTGCATTTTAGTCACTACAGCATTAACCTGAAAGCTTGGAGAATGGAGAACGTATTAAAACATCTAGTTAATTAATGATTTATAGAAAATAGGCTAATGAACACACATGAGGGTCCAGAGACACAGTCTCATACCTAAGTAGGGGAGATCAGGTCTGAGAATCCTGCATAAATCTGCAGTTTCTAAAGGGCAGCACACTTAGTGGATGAACAGGAGAAAAAACAACCCCCCCCCCCCCGCGGGAGACTGGTGATGGCAGCTGCAGCTCTGAGAGAACAGCCCTCCTTGGGGACCTCTGACCACAGGTCCTCCCTGCTGCAATTTAAGAGCTGAGTCCATGCTACCACTGTGCTCCAAAAACACAATTTAAAATGCTGCAATCCTTACGGCCACTTAGCTGAACAAAATGTAAAATCGTTATACATGCAAGGAAACAAACCACCATGAATAAGGTTTCTATGTTCTAGAGAAGAGAGTAAAAATTGTGCGTAATTTTTTATTAAGTTAAAGTATTTGTTAAAAATTCTAGGATAACCAATAAAATATAGTATATAGTTCTGAACCAGTGGAGGGGGAAAGTTGGGAGGAGAGGTTTAAAAATTCAGTCCATACAAATGGAGGCAAAATGGAGAGAAAGGGAAAATGGGGAAAGGAAGGAGGGAGAGAGGGAGGGAGGGAGGAAGATAAGAGAAATTAGAGTAAAATAAGGTATTAGGAATGAACGCACATATGCACATTGAATATTCATGAATTAAACTCTCTGGGCTAAGTTAAAGATTTAGATTACCAGACTGCATTCATTTGTTGGTCTGTCACAAAATGTTTAAGTCGTATTTTATGTTGTAAAGTCTACCTTTAGACTGTTTAGAAGTAAGAATATTAAACATTTGAAAGTAAAAGAATACAAATATTTACACCAAAATGTACTAAACAAAGGAAAGTTTGTGGTGCTCTAGTTGTAAAACTTATCTATTCTATTGTAGAATGATTTAAAAATACTAAACTACCCATGTTTAAAGCATAGAACTTGGTAAGTTTGGACAGGTATACACACCTGTGAAATCATCACCACAAGCAATAGCACACATATCCTGCATTTCCTGGGGTCCCCTGGTAATCCTACCTGGCTACCCTTGCACAACCCCACCCCAGTCCCTGAACAAACACTGACCCATTCTATCACTATGGATTAGTTTTTATTTTCTAAACTTTTATAAATGGAATCATATCATATGTATGCTGTTTTTACCAGCTTCCTTCACTCAGCATAGTTATTTTGAGATTCATTCATGTGGCGACCATCCATGCCTTTTTATTGGTAAATAGAATTCCACTGTGTGAATACCACAGTTTATCCATTTACCTGTTTATAGAAATTAGGTATCCCCGCACCACACACACACACACACACACACAAGGATTTAGCTATTGTAAGTAAAGCTGCTAAGCACATGTGTACATATCATGGTGTGGACATCTTTTTTCATTACTCTTGGGTGAGTATCTAGAAATGCAATGTCCCTGTTACATGGTAGCTATATGTTTAACTTCTTAAGAATATGCCAAACTATTTTCCAAAGTGGCTGGACTATTTTATATTTCCAACAGTAGTGTATAAGAGTCCCAGTTCCTCCACATCCTTGTCAACACTTGGTATGATCGGTCTTTTTAATTATAGACATTCTAATAGGTGTGTTATGATACCGCTTTGTAATAATTTGCCTTTTCCTAATAATGATGTTTTTTTGACATATGAACAAGATATTTATTTTTTATTAGATCAGGACTGTGTACATTACTGCATTTATGGGGTACAATGTGCTGATGCTGTGTACAGTTTGGAATGTGGACATCAAACTGGTTAACATATCATTTGAATGATACGTTAATTAAAGATTTTGATGCTGAGCATCTTTCTGCATGTTTACTCGACAGTTGTATATGTTGTTTGATAAAATGTCGATTCCAATCTTTTGCTAACTTTAATTGGGCTGTTTTCCTATTATTTAATTCTGAGAGGTTTTTATATATTTCAGACATAACTCTTTTATCAGCTGTGTGATATGCAGTTTCCCCACACACACAGTCCATGGCTTGTTTTGCATTCTTCTACCATGTGTTTTGAAGAGTGTATACTATTAATTTTAATGAAGTCTAATTTATAACTTTTTTCCTTTATGGTCCCTGTTTCTGGTGTTATCAAAAAATTGTATAACCCACAGTCACAAAGATTTCTCCTTACTTTTCTTCTAAAAGATATAACGTTGTAGTTTACACTTAAGTCTCTGATCCATTTGTGTTAATTTTTGTATGTAGTGTGAGGTGTGGTTTTAATTTTTCTTTCCTTTTTTCCATAATGACATGCATCTGATTTCTGTTGCCATTGTTACGTCTTCTGCTTACACCAGGTTTACTAACTGATATCATTAGTTGGAGATCTTTCTTCTTGCTTCTTTTCTAATGTGTGTGTTTAGTACAATAAATTTTCCTCTATGTACTGCTTAAATTACAATCCACAGACTTCAATATATTGGGTATTCATCTTCACTGAGTTTAGAATATTTTCAAATTTCTCTCTTTGATTTATTCTTTTACCTATGATTATTTACAAATATATTGTTTCCTTTGCAAATATTTGGAGATCTCTAATTGATTTCTAATTTCTAATTTCATTGTGGTTGGAAAACATACTTTGGGTGATAAAAGAAAACCCTATTCATCTGTGCACAGTACTTTTTTTTTATTTTATACAGTCTCAAGCTGTTGCCCTGGGTAGAGTGCCATGGCGCCATAGCTCACAACAACCTCCATCTCTTGGGGTCAAGTGATCCTCTTGCCTCAGTTTTTATGCTTTTATTTATTTAGTTAGTTAGTTATTTTCTGAGACAGAGTCTCACTATGTCATCCTCGGTAGAGTGCTATGACATCATAGCTCACAGCAACCTCAAACTCTTGGGCTTACGTGATTCTCTTGCCTCAGCCTCCCACGTAGCTGGGACTACAGGCACATGCCACAACACCTGGCTATTTTATTGTTGCAGTTGTCATTGGTGTTTGGCAGGCCTAGGCTGGATTTGAACCCACCAGTCCCAGTGTAGGGGACTGGTGCCCTAGCCGCTGAGCTACAGGCATCGAGCCAAGCCAGATTTTCTGCTTTTGGTAGAGACGGGGTACTTTTGCTCCTCGCTTTAGCTGATGAGGTCAGGCTGGTCTCAAACTCGTGAACTCAAACTATCCACCCGCTTCAGCCTTCTAGAGTGCTAGGATTACAGGCGTGAGCCACTGTGCCCTGCCTGTGCAACACTTCTGATGCCAAATGTGCAAGTGTTCTACACCAAGAAATTCTCCAGTTCTCTTTGGACACTAATTGGGGGTCCTATAATTTGATTCAATTCTGATGCTAATGACCCAGAGTTAGCACCAAACCCGCAGGTTAAGGCTCAATCTCACAAGACCGTCCCTCAGATGGCAATTGCGAGTAACAAGATGCTTACATTACCCACACTTGCCTGACTTGCCTGTAAATGGGGAGTTCCCACAACTCCCTCCTCAGGTTGGATACAACAGCTCTGTTTACTGTAACAGCTCACAGAACTCAGGGAAGCTTTTTTCCTTATGTATACCAGTTTATTATAAAGAATATGATAAAGAACATAAATGAACAGCTAGATGAAGAAGTACAGAGGTTGAGGCCCAGTGGGCGTCCTGAGTGCGGGAGCTTCTATACTCACAGAGTTGCTGTGCCCCCCCCACCAAAACATCAATGCATTTACCAACCCAGAAGCTCTCCACATCTCATAGTTTAAGGATTTTATTATGAAGCTTCATCATAGAGGCATGAATGACTATTAACTCAGTCTCTAGCCTATCTTCCTTCCCCAGAGGATAAGGAGACAGGAGGCTGAAAGTTCTAAGCTTCTAATCATGGTTTTGCCTTTCTAGTGACCAGCCCCCATCACGAAGGTGTTCAGAAGCTACCAAGGGTCTCTCATTATAACAAAAGTTGCTTCTGTCACCCAGGCAATTTCAAACGATTTAGGAGCTCTGTGTAAGGAACTGGGGTCAAAACCAAATATTAAAACAACAGATTCTCTAAGTATCCACATCACTCAGGAAATTACAACACTTTTTGAAGCTCGGTGTCAGGAATTGGGGGCAAAGACCAAATACATATTTCTTATTATGTCACAGATGACTTGAATCCTTTTAAGTGTCTTGAGGCTTGTCTTACAATCCACAACAAGGTCTGTCTTAGTAAATGTTCAATGCTTACTTAAAAACAATATCTATTCTGCTGTTCCTATGTTGAGTGTTCTATAAATGTCACAGATCAAGTTGGTTGATAGCAGTTATTGAAGTCTTCTATACCCTTACTGGTTTTCTGTCTACATGGTCTATTAGTAGGTGAGAGAGGGCTTAAAATCTCAGACTGTAATTGTGGACTTGTCTGTTTCTCCTTCCAATTGTATCAGCATTTGTTTTTTCTGTTTTGAAGTTCTGCTATTTAAGTACATAAATGTTTAGTTTACCATTTATGAGTTGCACACTTTATCGTAGTGCAATGACTCTCTGTATCCCTGGTAATAGGCTTTTCCCTGAAATCCTCACTCATTAAAAGAGCCAGCTTTCTGTTGGTTTCGGCATGGTTTAGTCTCTTTTCATACTTCCCCTTTTTGTCTATTTGTCTCTTTAGCAGGTTTCTTATAGGCAGCATATAATCAGGCCCTTCCTTTTTACCTGATCTGAAATCTCTGCCTTTGATATACATTTTATGTTATGACGAATTTGATTGGGATTAAATCTGCCATCTTGCGATATTTTCTATTCCAACTCACATTTTTTTTTCTCTCCTCCCTCTTTCACTGCCTTCTTTTGCCTTGAGTGGTTTTTTATGATTCTGTTTATCTCCTTTGTTCACATATTAGCTATCTGTATCTTGGTTTGTGTTATTTTAGTCCTTGTTTTGAGTTTCCTAAAATTGAACGTTTAAACTTTTAACCTGCTACGTTCAAGTGGTATTACATCACTTCACATGTGGTAGAAGGATCTTACAACAGTATATTTCCAGCCCTTTCCCCCCAGAATTTGTCTTACTGTTGTCAAACATTTTGCTTCTATGTATGTTCTGAAGCTACACTATATTGTTATTATTGTTGATTATCAATGCTCAGTTTTCCTTTAAAGATATTTAAATGAGAAAAAAATTTTTTAGAGTCACTCATTTAGATGCCATTTCCAGGACTCTTTCTTTGTGTAGACTCATGTTTCTTTCTGGTACCATTTTCTTCTGCCTGGAGGACTTAGCATTTCTTCTGCTGGAGGTTTGCAGGTGATGATTTTCAGGTTTTGTTCACCTTCATTTTTGATAGATATTTTTGCTTTGTTCAGAATCCAGTTGGAATTATTTTAAAATATTAAAAAATTTTGTTCTGCTGTCCTCTAGCTTAAACGGTCTCCCATGAAAATTTTCCTGTTACTTCTGTCTCTGGTGCCTTGTACATAGGCCTCTTTTTCCCTCTGGTATTCTCTTTATCACTGATTTTGTACAATATGAACACAATGAGCCTTGGGATAGTTTTCTTTCTTTTTTGTACACCTTAGGTTTGCTGAGATTCTTGGATTTGCTTTCATACTGTTTTTGTCAAATTTGGAATATTTTTGCCCATTGTTTCTTCAAAAATTTTCAATCCCAGTCTCTCCTCTTCAGGGACTTTCGTGACATACACGTTAGGCTCCTTGACGTTATCCCACAGCCTCTGTCCAACTCATACTCTGTTCATTTCTTATAGTCTTTTATCTCTGTTTTATTTTGGATAGTTTCCTCTTGCTATATGTTCACTAATCTTTTCTTTTTTTAAATATCTATTTATTAACTCACACTTCTATAGGTCAGACATCCAGGTGTGACTTGACTTGTGTTCTCTGCTCCAAGTACCATAAGCCTAAAATCAAGATGTCAGCCAGGCTGAGTTCTTAGAAGCTCTGGAGAAGAAACATCTGCTTTCAGAGTCAGTCATGTTGATGGTAGAATTCAGCTCATTTGATTGTAGCACTGAAGTCTCCGTTTCCCAAAGTATCACAAGGTTAAAATCAAGATGGCAGCCAGTCTGAGTTCTTGGGTTCTCTGGAGAAGAAAAATTCACTTCCAAAGTTGTTGGTAGACTTCAGCTCATGTACTTCTAGCACCAAAGTTCCTATTTCCTTGGTGGATATCAGTCAGGGACCACCTTCAGCTGACAGAGTCACCCATGTTCCTTCTGCCTCCAAGTTATGGAGAAGATGAATGATAATGCTTGTAAAGCACCAGCATATTGGAGCTCTCATTCTTCCATGGCTCCAGCCTTCTAGATAGCAAAGACCATATTTTAAAGGGGCACAGGATACTCTGATGCAGCTGTTTGATGGTGCTGTTCTGATAAAATGGCAGCAAAATATCTCCATGTTCAAATGGGCCTATCAAGATATCCTTATTTGGGCTCGGCGCCTGTGACTCAAGCGGCTAAGGCGCCAGCCACATACACCTAAGGTGGCGGGTTCGAATCCCCAGCCCGGGCCCACCAAACAACAATGATAGCTGCA
>NW_003852515.1:3319891-3323973 GCF_000181295.1 Otolemur garnettii | reverse complement strand
AAAAAAAAAAAAAAATGAAAACCCTTCTACTGTGGCTGCCAGGGAGCAAAAAAAGAGACTGATGAAAATCAAGTATTTCAAAGTAAGCTGACTATGAACTTCTTTTCATATAAGATTATTGATACTGAAAAAAATGTCATTTCAAAGAATAGTAAATTAAGGTATACTATAAGAAAGAAACTACAGGTTTGGCGCCTGTGGCTCAAGTGGCTAAGGCTCCAGCCACATACACCCAAGGTGACAGGTTCGAATCCCCAGCCCGGGCCCACCAAACAACAATGATGGCTGCAACTAAAAAATGGCCGGGTGTTGTGGTGGGCACCTGTAGTCCCAGCTACTTGGGAGGCTGAGGCAGGAGACTCGCTTGAGCCCAGGAGTTGGAAGTTGCTGTGCACTGTGATGCCATGGCACTCTACCCAGGGGGATAGCTTGAGGCTCTATCTAAAAAAAAAAAAAAAAAAAAAAAAAAAGATATCCTTATTTGGAGTCTTTTTCAATTATTTGAGCTATACTTCACATACCACACATTTTACCCTTTTAGAAGAGTACATTTCAGGGTGGCCCCTGTGGCTCAAAGGAGTAGGGCGCTGGCCCCATATACCAGAGGTGGTGGGTTCAAACCCAGCCCCAGCCCAAAAAAAAAAAAAAAAAAATGTGCATTTCAGTAGTTTTTAATATATTTACGAGATTTGTGCAACCATCACCATTAATTCCAGAATACTTTCTTCACTCGCCAGAGATAATCTATACCCATTAGCAGTCACTCCCCCTAGTGAGTGCCTTCCCCTAAGTCCCTGGAAATCACTAGTCTACTTTTTGTATTATGGATTTGCATAATCTGGAAATTTTATACAAATGGAACCATACAATAGGAGACATTTTCTTTCACTTAGCACAATGTTTTAAAAGTTCACCCATGTTATAGCATGAAGCAGTATTTTACTCCTTTTTATGAAGGAATAATATATAATATAACATATTTTGTTTATTCATGCATTGTTGATGGTCATTTGAGTTGTTTCTACTTTTTCTCTATCAGAAATGCTGCTATGAAAAGTTGCCACATACTTTTTCTCATGCTGTGTCTAATCTCCTAATTTTACCCCTTCTATTTTTCATCTCAGACATTGAAGTTTTTCTCTCCAGAATTTTTATTTAGGTCTTTTAATCTTTTTTGTCTTTTGTTTTTCTTGGATATACCCAGTTATTCTCCCAGCTTCTTGAACCTATGGAATATAATTACATACTCATAACTGTTTTAATGGGCCTGTCTGGTGATTCTATCATCTTTGTCATTTCTTGGGCAGTTTCAAATGACTTTATTCTCTACTCTTTATGGGTTATATATCCCTGATTCTTTGCACGCTGGAGAAATGTTTTAGATGCTAGACATTGTGAATTTTTCCTTTTCTGAGTACTGGATACATTTTTATTTCTGTAATATTCTTGAGCTTTGTTCTTAGATAAAATTATGTTACTCAAAGAGAATCTGATCATTATGGATCTTCCTTTTCCTCTTTATTAGGCAGACTGATCAGCAATTAGTTTCAGGCTAATCCTACCACACTCCTGAGGCAAAACCCTCTGAGTGTTCTGCCCCATCCCCCCTGCATGGTGAGATGTGTCGTTTGGGCTGGTGAGAACAGGAACTATTTCTGGCCTTCTGTGGACTCTTAAGGATTATCTCTCTAGAATTCTTTCCCCAGCCTAGAATGCTTTCTTCACAGGCATGCACTGATCAGAATGTGGCTGAAAATTCAAAAGGACTCTTCAGATCTTTAGAATTTTCTCTCTGTGGAGCTCAGCCCTCTCTGGTACCCTGCCCTGCAGACTCTAACCCACTGACCTCCCCCAGTCCCCAGCTCCATTTTCTCAACTGAGAGAAAACTCCAGTCTTCACCTGAGTACCCCAGTTCCCTGAACCACAACCTAGATGTATGCCCACCTCATTTGTTTTCTGACTCTTAGGGATCATTGTGCTTCCCTGCCTAATATTTAATGTCTTAAAAGCCATTCTCTTATCTATCTGGGCTATTTTCTTTTGTTACTTTCAAGTGAGAGAGTAAATCTGATCTCATTTGTTCCATCTTCGCCAGAAGTAGCTAAATTTTTTAATGTGAAAATTTGGTGATTGCAACAACACCATTATACCACTATTTTCAGCCTTGGAGAAAAAAGAGGCTCAGATTTACCTTGAGAAGTAGCAAGGAACTACTTCTAGTAAATCATAATAATTTCTCTGAAGATGAGACTCTTGTAGGCCACATTTTGTCTAAAGAGTAGATTATATGAATTATATCAACAAAGTTTTTATTCTGGGATTTGGAAACCTTGATTTTAACTTCCTGTTTGATCTGTTCTGAACTTTGAAGTAGAAAAGAATCTGTTGCTTCTTTGGGATGGGAAGTATAAACTGCCCCTTTCTACAAGGTATAATGATTCACTTGCTCACTTATGTGTTGTGTGGCTGGTTGCTACCCAATTTTGTGATCACCCTGCCCCCCCATACTTCAGATTTCTGGGCCAGAAATTCCTACTCACACTCCATCTGCTCTTTGACCATCCTCACCACCAGCTAACCCCAGGCAAACAACTACCAATACTAAGCAGGAAAGTAGTTTGCCACTGAGCAAAATTTTTTGAAATAAATTTAGATTGGTTTAACAAAAATAGAGCCCATCCAAGTTTACAAAGAACTCAGCACATGTGCTCCCTGGGGTGCCCTGCTGTCTGTTAGGATGTTGACCAAACTCGTCAAGTGTGTTTCCTTAAAGTGGGAAGCTATCACCGTCCTGCCCTATCATTATTTTCCTCCCTGCTCACACTGTGAAGGTCATGGGCCATCTCTGATGTTATAAATATGCAGGTTCCCATGCCACACTGTTTGTTACTATGTCAGTTAAGCTATCCAGCTTTAAAATTAAACCACACTTTTCCATCCATTACAATCCTCTGGATAGTGACTAGATGGCTGCAGATGAATTTTTAATATTTTCTTTCCATTTTCAAGGGCTGCAGCTGCCCCAGTGCTCATCCTTTGCACGCAACGCTCAACCTTTGCACGCAGACTGTTTGCGTTCACCTTTGTGATAATGTAAGGTTACTGGCTTTTTCCTAGCGGCCTATGAGTTGCCAGTTGCCACTGGGATCAGCATGGATTCTCTCTGCCCCTAACCACAGTTATGTAGCCAGCAGGATGGCTAAAAAGAAATTATAATTGGGGCAATATTTAGACAGCAGGTGAGTGCTCTAGGTTTAGAGTGTGTCTCCAGGCCTATGATATCAGAGAGAGGTGTTGGAGAGTAGTTCAGTGATGTGCATAGTGATAAGAGCCCTGGGCAAGGCATCAGAAGACCAAGATTCAGACGCAGTGTGGCCCCTTCTGACAGTGGCTGACCTGAGGGCAAGGATGGGACTTCATTCATTCACACTCCCCACCATGCCTTACACAGTCTCATGAACAGAGTAAGTTCACAGTAAAACTTGTCAAGTATAATAGAACCTCCATAGTTGACCACCTTCCTACACTGACCTCCTAAGCTGACCTAATTTCCATACACTACCAAATGTACATATCAGTCCAGTAGGCCTACATACCCCTATATGTAGATCAGTTTCTTACAGTCCCTGGGTGGTCATCTTACTGAGGTTCTACTGGATTTTGGTCCCCACAAACCACCTGACTTGAAGCATCCATGTGGAACCAGCTTTGTGAGTCATAACAAGACACTGGTCTAGGTATTTCTGCTCAGGTATTTACACAGAAGGTTAGGGATGAGACTCATTAACAGCTGGGGAGTGTACCAGCACCAGTCAGTAAAAAATCTGGTAATTCTACACTATTTTCACTTTACTTAAGGACTCTGAAACCATCAATAAGCCCTGTGTTGAAGATCTCTGCTAATCACACTTTCCTTGTTCAGCTGGGTGGAAATGAGAACGACAACGTAGGAGGCCAGAGCTTTGCTTCTTTGGGAAAAGACTAAACCCAAAGAGTCAGGCTCTGGCTGCCTGCACAGCAAAGTCAGTGGCAGCCTTGAACCTCAGACCACCCCAGACACAATGGAAATATTTCAGGGGAT
>NW_003852515.1:3317841-3319620 GCF_000181295.1 Otolemur garnettii | reverse complement strand
TGTGCTGGCTGCTGAGAGAAGAAAGCAAAAACAAACACCTGTTCTAACGCGGGTGTCTCTTATGTGTCAGTGATCTTTGTCCAACATATAAACACCCCATCTCCCAGGTGGCATATGAAACTGTCTTTATGCACCACCCTGGGGATGGTCTGACATGTGGCTGGACAGGAAAGGCGGTGACAGACAATACTTCAGGGAGTCAACTATGGGGAGTAGTAACAAAGATGGACAGTACAGGAAAGAATGCTGTCCTCAGTGCAGACCAGACTGCCACTGATAATAAAATGGTGATTAGTCCTAGGCAAAGCTGCATTTGGTGGAATTAGAAAATCGCAGGACTTCTTTTAAGTAAAAGCAATAAAGGCCAAGCAAGGTGGCTCACACCTGTAATCATAGCATTCTGGGAGGCCCAGGCAGGTGAATTGCTTGAGCTCCGGAGTTCGAGACCAGCCTGAGCAAGAGCAAAACCCCATCTCTACTAAAAATAGAAAAACTAACCATCTGTGGTCCCAGCTACTCAGGAGGCTCAGGCAAGAGGTTCACCTTAGCCCAAGAGTTTGCAGTTGCTGTGAGCTATGATGATGCCATAGCACTCTACCCAGGGCAACAGAGTGAGACTCTGTCTCAAAAATAAATGAACAAAGAAACAAAGTAAAAGCAATAGAGAACTCTGCAACCACCCTTTTTCTCAGCTTTTCCTCTCTAAAGTCTTAGTACTGGGGCCTGATCCTGTGTGGTGACAGCGATTGAGTGCCAGGAATCCCAAACCAGGGTTCGTTTCATGGGCTAGCTTGATGTCACAGAGCAGCTAAACTTTTCACTTTGTGTGTTGATCTCAAAAAGTTAATGTTTGCAAGGGAGCTCTACCTCAGAACATCAGTTGTTTGGTGGCCCTAGGAGCAGAGAAATGAATGTACTGTGGTTCTGTCGAACCCTGGAATCTGAAGTGTGCGAGTGGAGGCAACATAACAGTGACACCAACATCAAAGTTAGTGCCGAGAATCAGACTTTACTGAATCCTTTTATACTGTCCATTTACCATGGAGTATAATTTCTAACCGGATGATGATGATCATATTAAGGGCAGTAGGTCCTAGGAGCCATCCACCCAGAAATAAATCTGATGGCTGAAAATACACACCATGAATACACAGCATGAATGCTTACTAATGTCTACAGACTCAGAGGTGAATCTATATGCCATAGATTACAATTAGCTTTAATCCACTGAGCTGGAAGTATGTTCTATCATTTCCTTTAGATCTCTAAAAGAAGTGCCTTGTGTTGTAACCGTGTCAGGCACCTGGTATCTGAACACATTAATTAAAGCACCGATGTGTTTTATAAAATCACCAGCCACAACAATAAAATGGCAAATGGTAATTGTGAACAAGCGTCTGCCTCAGGTCATACGCTGTGTCTCAGTGTTTAACGCAGGCAGTGAGATCTCTCACCTTTCCTTGGTGGTGTTCTGTTGGTAACCATATCTGTTTTCTTGTTTTCAATCCCGAGAATGTTGAGATAAAATACATATTAAGATTGATTTGCCTGCAACATGCAAGTGAATTTTCTGGACTGTTATGTACTCTGCTATCATAAAGACAGTTTCTAATCAGCAATAATTTTACATTCTGCTATTTCATTAAGTCATCATAATTTAAGATATGCTATCTGTGAGGTCACATTGCAACCTCTGATGACTTTTTTAAGAGGAGCAGGATTAAATTAAAATTGATTTGTTACCATTAAATTAACAATCAGAAACATTTAGAATAATTA
>NW_003852515.1:3315980-3317455 GCF_000181295.1 Otolemur garnettii | reverse complement strand
GTGTATTCACAAGCCCATTACTCTGCTGTGTCTCAGTGTAGAGGCACCCATTTTTCTGGTTTGTTTTTGTATGTTGCCCCCCCTGATATTTTGGACAGAGGGAAAAACAACAAGAGGAAGACAAAACACTTGAAACATTCAAGTTCATTTTTGATTGTGCTGGTCAGTGTCCAGGTCATGTCCTCTAGGAGGATGACCTGCTCCAGAGAAAAGAAGAACGTGCCTTTTAGACATAAATCCAAGGCCAACCACAGGGGTTCTCCAGCTGCCTGGGGGGGGGGGGGGGGTCTTCCTGCACCTCCCGTGGAGGGACAGTGGTCCTGAGGAAGACGCCTACTGACCCCATGGGTGCCATTCTCTGGGCCCTGTTCCAAATCCTTGCCTTTCCTCCTTCAAGCCTCAACCTAAAAGTCACCTCTGCTTAACTCCATCCTACACAGAGCTCCCTGTCCCTTCTTCTGTGGCCCTGTGGCACCTAAGGATTGCCTGTCAGGAGCCAGATGGCAGAGGGCCTGAGGGCCACGGTCAGGAGCACGGGCTTTCTTCTCCCACAACAGAGAGCAACTGGGGGGACCCACGGAGGCCACAAAGGGCCTCGTGTGTGCACAGGCCATTCTGGCTGGGGTACAGTGAAGGAGGAGTGGACAGAGGGCTTCCTGTCAGGGGGACTGGGCCTCTGGCCATGGAGGTGGCAGGAAGTCACATCAGGGGAATTTGTTGAGGGTGCCTGATGGTAGGAGTTTAAAGTCGGAAATCACTGGAGCAGAGGTGATCAGGCTGGACCCCACATTGAAGGAAAAGGTCACTGGAGCAGCTGTGTATGAGGGAGAAGGGGTACCGAGGGGGTCTTCTCTGGGGCCCAGTTACAAGGTTGCTAGGTTAGTATGAGTCTGACTTCTCTCTGGATTATTAATTTATTTCCATTCAATGTGTTCAAAGAGGAATCCCCTCTGAAGGGAAAAAGAAAGAGAGAAAGAAAAAGAACCACTTTAGTCTCTCTAAGCAGGCATAGAAGCAATGTCGGAAGCTGGAAAGAATTTGGCAATTTTATCTGTTATTCCTTTTCCAAGCATGAAACCTTGCACATAACCACATAACCAGAGCAAATCATTTTAGTTCCTGTCTATTTTTTCTCCTTAATTCTTACAAAAGGCAACTCAGGCCAGGCAAGGTAACTCACACCTGTAATCCTAGCATTATGGGAGGCTGAGGTAGGTGTTCTAGACCAGCCTGAGCACAAGTGAGACCTCATCTCTACTGAAAACAGAGAAATAATTAGCCAGGCGCTGGGGGAGCCTGTAGTCCCAGTTACTCTGGAAGCTGAGACAGGAGGATTTCTTGAGCTCAGGAGTTTGAGGTTGCTGTGAGTGAGGCTGACACCACAGCACTCTAGCCTGGTACAACAGAGTGAGACTCTGTCTCAAAGAAAGAAAAGACACCTCACAGGGAACTCCTTCTCTGCACTTGTGCTTGGG
>NW_003852515.1:3313846-3315826 GCF_000181295.1 Otolemur garnettii | reverse complement strand
CAGCGGCTGAAGGAGCGGTGCGAGCGGCAGGCCCGGCAGCTGGGCCTGGTGCGCGGAGAGCTGCGGAGAGCCATCTGCGGCTTCGACGCCCTGGCCGTGGCCACTCAGCATTTCTTTGGAAAGGTGAGGCCCCATTTGATGAATGTCCACGGGCGGTGGAGTTGTGGGGAGAGGGTGGTGATGGTTCTTTGCGTGTGTATGTGTGTGTGTGTGTGTGTTTGGGTTTTGAGCATTGATCAGAGTTCAGTTTAGATTTTCAGAAGGTCCCACAAAACCTGCAGCATCCTATCATGTTTTGGGAGCCATAATTAGAATTACATGTGAAAAAAATTAATTTGGAAAGAATAAGTAATAACCTTCATTCCAAAAGACAAAATTAGATAGAAAAGGAATAAAAGAACATATGTGAACATTTTTGAAAAAAGTGGAGCATGGTTCGGAGGTGAGATGGCCAGATTCTGACTTGTCTGTGCATTTCTGGTTGAAAGGGACAGGGCCATGCTTACAGTTCTCAGAGCAGCATGGAGTCGGGGCAGGACACTCCCTGCACCTCGGTTTTTCTGAAAATGTGGAGAGGGCTGGTTTCCTCCCAGCCAGTGTCTGGAGCTGCTGGGGCCCTCCAGGCTCAGAGGCTCCCCAGCCCCTCCCCAGGGCACAGAGGCTGGGGGCAGCCTGGGGTCCGAGTGCATTTGTGCTCCATCTGGGCTTCTTCTTTAAGGGCAGAAATGAGCATTTACCTCGGAGATTCACCTGTTACGAATGCACATGTTGGGTTTCACATGTGGCCCTTCCAGAGCTCTCTGTAAATGGGAGGAAGTGAAAGTACTGTATAAATGCTCTCCACATATGAAAGTGAACTGACCACTTGTCTGGCTAATTTAAGAAAGAAAAGGAGAAAGTATGTGGTCCCATCTCTTAGTGGCTTCTCCCTTTACTTGTCATCTGAACCTTCAAGCATGGAGGACCCTGGGCCTCCATGAAGTCCCACATGGCCCCTTCCCTCCAGCATGGAAGCCTGAGCCACTCACCCTAATTGTTCTTTTTTGCTTAAAGCTTCCAGCAGAAGGAGCCATTGATCAGCTTGTCATTAGAATAAATGACAAACATAGACAGCTCTGAAATTTCAGTCTTAGCAGTAGTTTCAGCCTCCTCTCCAGCAAAAATTTTAACACCAGGAAATAACCAATTTGAAGGTCATACCTCCCTTTCTGGTCTAGTAATGTTGGCACCAACCTTGAGGGACCTTGTAGACCCATCCTTGTAATAATGAAGGTGACAAGCACATCTTTTTAAGGTGCCAAAGAGGCCTGACGGGCCATGGTAAGGTGGAGCACTTTTGTTATTAGGGGGAAGGGGCGTGTGTTTTGTCTGCTACCTGGGTGCCTATTTCCCGCTGACTGTCAGGTCTTACATAAAGAGAGGAAAGCGGGTTATTCACAGAAGCTGAGTGATCACATTTACATAGTTACTCTGTCCACTCTAGGACTCCTCCTCCCATGCTGGACAAAGGTTCCATGTGGATGGACACAGCAGTAGACACTGAAATAACATATTGATACTATATATTGTGCTTCACCAATTGGAGCTTTTGGACCCCACCTAGGAGATCCTGGCAGGGAAGAGAATTCTTGTGCCAAAATTAAGGGTCAGTTCCCCATAACTGTGCATTTCTGTGCATTTCTCTGACCCAGCAAGGCAAATTCCTTGCTGGCCCATGGACCACGCGTTTATATCTCTGCAGCACACACGACTCTTATCAGAGACCAGCAAGGGCCAGTGGGTGATTTGTGGGTGTCCCCACGGGGCCTCCCTACTACTGCAGCTGCATTTGGTGTGACATCCTAGCAAGATGGATGATGGGCATGAATTTCATTTTCTTTTCAGTAAATCACAACCAGCAACTCCAACGGGCCTCTAACATGACTGCGGCATTTCACCTCCCGTGGAGCGTGTCTTTTCTCTGTCTTTCTGATCTCTGCT
>NW_003852515.1:3311645-3313737 GCF_000181295.1 Otolemur garnettii | reverse complement strand
TTTAAGTTTGCTGGTGATGCCAAATCAGACCAGGAGCTGTGATGCAGGGTGGAGCCCTGGGAAAATAAAGGCAAAATACCCGTGGCACATCCGGTGATGGAGCCCTCAGCGGTCACCAGGGCTGCAGAACCTGAGGTGCCCTGTGTCACTCCTGTGGGAAAACCATGCCCTGTGATTGTGTGTGAGAAGTGGTCAGAGCTGGGCATGCCAGCCTGAAAATCCAGGAACCCTTTGCTGCTCTTCTGGTTAGAAGACCCTGCCAGAACTCCATCCCTTAAGGAAAACACCTCTATCTCTTGTACACTGCAGCATCCCCGTCTGCAGGGATGGTGCAGTGGAGAGAGGGCGCAGCAGCAGCTGAGCGGTGGTCCGCCTCGGCCTCTGCCCGGGGGAGAGACCTTAGTGTGTCCTGCCTCTGTCCTCCCGTCTGTAGCAGTGGTAGGACTCACATCCTTGTCCTCGGTAGGCCTCCCCTTGAGTCTAGGCTGAATCGCCTCTGACCAGTCATCTTTGAGTGGCAGTTTCCACCATTTCAAATAGGATTGGTAGTAGCTCTCCACAAGGTTACTGTGCGAACGTAGCAAATCAGTGGGCGAAGGCACTTTGAGCAAGTACTCAGTAAGACGTTCTTTTTCCAAGACAAGGGAATATAAGACCTACCTCGCGGATGAGATGTATAAAGCGTAGACACAGCTCAAGCCACTCTCACTTCATTACTGTGTCCGTGAAGGGTGTGAGCTAGGGAGTGCTTCAGATCAGAAATAATCTAGTCTAGCTCCTCAGCGGCTCCTGTATACTCTTTTCCTGAATGTGCTGATGCCTTCCAGTACGTGTTGGAAGTAAGTCTTACCAGGGAAAAGGAGTTAGAAGCCCAGATAAGAATCTTCCCTTTTGCAGCTCGGAGCAGAGAGGCTGTGAAACTTGTCAGCTCTGACACAGTGTCAGCCCGGCGTCCAGGGATTCTAAGCTGCCACATCGCACGAGGTGCCAACAGCAGCCTCACACTTGCACTGGTCCCAGGCAGCTCAGCAAAGCATGTTCCTCACCACACAGGCCAAACAGATCTGGGTCCCATGTTCTTCTACCACCCAGACCTGCAGGTGGTGTAGTGATGAGTGTGACTCTCTGGGATTCGCGCTTCCCGGGGTCAAGTTGAGTTGTTACCTTTTTCTCAGTCGGTTCCCGAGAATGCGCTCTTTGGCGTCCCCTGGTGGCTCATCCACGAAATGATCCTTTTCCCCGTCCTGGGGAAAGTGTGAGCCTTGCTTTATAGCTTCCTAAGTTTTATACACTAGGTTGTATTTATTTTCAGTCTATTTTAAATAGATTTATTATACTTATCAATATTTTTCATATATATTCTTCTCATTTATTAACTTTTTTAATGTGATGGTAGATGATGGTTTTAATTGTTTTCTTATTTATTACTAGTTTAGGCATAAAAGACATGAAAATTATATGTCAAGCATTTGTGGACTTTCTAAGCTTTATAAAAAATTAATAATGCATTGATTTGCCTCTTCTCAAAGTATACATATTTCATGGCTTTTACTATTTGACCTTTTATGACAAAAACAATTTTTTAAATGCTGAAGAGTAGAAAGAATAAGACCCAAATACCTGTCATCTGTATTTCACATTTATTAACATTCTGCCATATCACTTTGTTCTGTTATTGTTGTTAGACAGTTTAACATTTTATACATTTTTTATATTTTGATACATTCGACTTCAACTTCTCAGCTTCAGTTCGCTTATGTTAGTAAAGCATCCTTATCAACCCTACCTCCACCATGTGAAAGAGTCCTGGGAGGACTCAGAAAAGCAGAGCTCCTAAATAACGACAGCACTCCGTTATGAACCATCTACTATGTCCTAGACATTTCCCATACATTCTTTTAATCCTCACAACAACCCTCTCTGGTGTAGACATTATCCTTGTGTGCCATTTGGGGAAACTGAGGCTAAGGGACATTGTGTAGCTCTCTGAAGACAACATAATTAGAAAATTATGGAGCCAAGAGACAGATTCAGTCAAGTCCACATCCAACACCATGTTTTCCTACTATGCGAGGTCTGACAGTTACATTCA
>NW_003852515.1:3308501-3311209 GCF_000181295.1 Otolemur garnettii | reverse complement strand
TCTAATTCGAGCTTCCACATTCTCACTTTGGCACCAAAAAAACATGCAACAACAATTATGGACACCGCTCAGCAAGACACTGCCACACGTCAACCCGAGCACAGCTGTAAGATACTGATATTCCCGGACTATGAAACCTTCCCGAGCTGTTTGTACAGGGTGCCAGAGAAAGGGCACAGAGGCGAGTTCTTGAACTTACTTGTCAGCCTTGATATTATGGTGCTACCTCTCTCTACCCTAAGCCTTCAGGTGCTTTTGATGTAGTTAAAAGTGAAAAACAATGGCAAAACCAGTGAAACAATAATCTACACGTTAAACGTATTCTCATACTTAGTCTGTTGCCAAAAAAGAAATGCCACCTGCTAAATGAAAGCCTGATTATTGCAAATGGGAAGGAGCCTTGGCAGAGGTGGGGAGGGGGTGGGATGGGAGGCAAGCAAGGAGGAAAGAAAAGTGCTCTGGGAAAGGAGCCCCCAGAGCCTGCTGCCTGCCCAGTGCATTCCCCGCTCCTATCTCTGATCTCTGTAAGTTCATTAATGGCTTGTGAATAGAGATATAAGCACTAGGGAACTATTTGTTTTTAATTTTTTAATATCTTTTTTAAATTTCAAAATATTAAAGGGTACAGATATTTTTATTACATGGATACACTGTATTATGCTGAAGTCAGGGCTTTCAGTGCACCCGAGAACCATCTGTTCCAAGCTCCACGTGGTGAAGCTGACACTAGTCCACCTTTTATGCTCTACAGCACCTGGGCCAGTTCTTGGGTCAGGTCAGGGTACTTGCTGCAGGGAAGGAGAGAAGAGCCGGAGATAGAATCCTTTTGGAAAATAAATGCTTGCTTACTGTCATGACTGCATAAATGATCACATGAGACACGGATTGACAGTACATGCTGCAAGAAGTGAGGCTGACCATAGGTGCAGGGTAGCCCTGAGCACTTCTCGCAGAGTCCTTTTATTGAGAGGATACATAATAGGTAGAAAGATTACTAAACAAAGACATGCAGGGGCTGCGTGCTCGGGGCAATGGTCTCACAGGTGCCGACAGAGTATGTACTCAAGGAAATGATCTTCAAGGGTGGTAAGGAAATGATCTGTAAAATACTAAATGCAATTTTTCTCCACTAATCATTTAAGGAACTGTCATAAAATGCTTAATATTTAACAATTGCCTTACTACTACAGCACTGAACTTTGCTCCTCCAGGATTACTGAGTTACTTGGTGGCTTGCCTTCCAAGTCACAAGAGATTTCCAGGCTTGCCAGGAGGATGTCTTGTTCTCAGTAATTCCTCAGATGAGTTACGATATTGGTGACTGTTGTAGTAAGTATGATGTTTAATCCTTTATAGCTTACTTTAGCCACAAATGCATTCAGATTTTTAATTCAGGATGAACATCTGTCCTGGAGCTCCAAAAGCAACAGAGAAGCCATTATGCCCACCAGCCAAAGGACTGCGTATTTCAGAGATTTGCTCACTGAGTAGGGCTCTCAGAGTGGGAATTACACCTGATCAAAATGGAAAACGGTAAACTCTTTGTTGCTTCCTAAATCCAAGGAAAACGTCCATTTATAAATATTGTTGTGCCCCTCCCCCTTACAACATTGCCCTGTAATTATCCTCTCTTCCCTTCACTCTATCTTGAATAACAAAGGGCTTGACGAAAACCTGAGCACCTAGCTTGGCATTTCTGACAGTTATTCAGTGTGCACATAGTGGGAATGTTCTTGAAGCGGTAAATTCAAGGTAAATTAATCATTCCAGTGGTGGTGGTTCTGGAACAATGTTACGTGTCACAAAGGTAAACGCCCCCACTGTGTTTTGCTGAGAGAGCTGTGAGATTTTCTACTCCTAGGACTCCGGCTTAAGGAATTTCTTAGCACAGTTCCCAAATATCAAAATACACCCAATGTCGAAGGACACAGTCCCCCCAGCTATGCTGAGCAGCTGTTTAAAGTAATAAGAACCCCGGGCCTGGCGTGTCCTAATACTAACTATCACATTTGGTAGAAAATAAAACTAAGATTTGCAAAGTCTTCTCAATATTTATGGAAGATTTTTGATACTAGAGCCTGGTAAAACCCAGCTTTATTGATGATGATATAGATTTTATAATAAGGTGCAATAAGATAAAAATAGATACTTGACTAAGATAAAAACTAATTACCCCCATTCAGCTCATCTCATTTATGCTTTTTCATTGATATTTGATTGTTTTTTAATTAGATAACATCCTTCTGAAGGCGAATGATGTGCTGGGAGAAGAAAGATGGGTTTCACTCGCTCCATTGGAAAGGCGGCCTGCCGGCTTCCCCCTGGTGGGCAGTTGGTTACAAGTGGTCTGTAGTGAAAGTCCATGTTCTGGGGTACAGAACTCAGTGTAGCCTTTCCGCTGGTCAAAAAGGCCAGAGTGATGTAATTATCCTCTGGGGCATTGTATGTCTCCTGGCCATGCCAGCCAGCCTGCAAGACCCACAGCCTCTGACAGATAGCAAAGTCTCTGGCCAAATGTCCCTGGAAACTACTTTAAAATAAATTAACTGCTGTGAACACCCTTCTAAACATAAACAAACTGAAGGAATGATAATTAAAAAATAATAATTGCTGCCTAAGGAGTTGAGATACAGATGCTTCAGCCTCCAAAACCTCTTTTCTGTGAGATATGAGTTTATTAACTTTCCCAGACTTCAGTTTTTCTATGT
>NW_003852515.1:3303108-3308209 GCF_000181295.1 Otolemur garnettii | reverse complement strand
TTTCTAAGGATATGATTATTTTGGGGGGATGCCACTAATCCCTCTGCCAAAGAGACAGAGAGATCACTGGCAAGTAATTGCCTCCAAAGGCTCAGACTTCTCCCTGCCTCCTTTGGTGCCTGGTTTCCAGCAGGTGTAAGTGACCTGGTGGCTTTGCTGTGCCTTTCTCTGTGAGACTACAATGCACCTCACTGCCTCTGGTGAGTTACTAACTCGAGTCTCCCTCCACACATCCCTCAACACAGACACGGTGAATCGTCCCTGATTCCAGAGATAGGTAATAGTACCCTTAGTCATGTAGTTTAACTTGACACACACTCACTACATGGAATATGTGAAAACGATAATAAATCTTGGACTCTGACTTCCAGTTCCAGAGAAGAGATGCTCACTGAAATCATTGAGCAGAACAGGATGGGTATCTACTCTGCCAGGGCACCTGGGGCCCTTCAGAGGGGAGGGGGGTTGTGCAGTGAGCCTCAAAGAGTAAATGAGATCTCAGCAGGCAGGGGTGGAGAAATGACCTTGGGGCAGCAAGAAGGTGAGCAGGATTGTGAGTAGGGAGCAGGGAAGGACCTCCCAGGGAGGATAGAGTTTGCCCAAAGCCTGCAGTGCAGGACTGATGATAGTGGTGGGGATGGCGGGGAATATGGTGGAAGAGTGGGGGGCCTTGCCTAGCAAAATAAAGAGAGGGGACTTCTTGGAGGAGTCAGTCACTGAGAGTTTAGAACAGAACACCAAAGTTTGTCAGCTGTGTTTTAAGAAAATTAATGTGCTGGGAAAGTGTGAGATGGATGGTCAGAAGAAAATTCCAGGCAGAGAAAACAGAAAGGAGGCTCTGCCGGTGGAATAATGACCCAGGCCAGGGGTGAGAAGAGTTGGGGGGTCCAGGGTGTGAAGGAACGGAGAGGGCAGTGACAGAGCTGGCAGACCCAGGTGTGAGCCTGACAACTACGTGGGTTGACAGGGACATGGTAGGTTCAGGATGTCCTGATGACAAAGGATCCCTACACAGGAATCACAAAACTGTGCTAAGAACTTAGGAATTACGTGGGTATAGAGCTCAGAAATGTTTAAAGGGGTCACGGATGCCCTTTGAGAAATCTCTGGAACTGTACATGTTATACATCAGTAAACCATCGAGTCCAGGGAAAAATAAAGCAACACCAGGAGACCCATAGGGAGGGCCATCTCCACCCAGTATGCTTCTGTCCCTCTGAAGCTCAGGAGAAACTGTCTGTCTGGAACCCCATTCCCTATTCCAGGGGTATCCTGTATCTCTCCCATGCTTTCCAGGAATTTCCAGATGGCTCTGAGTTGCTGCCACTTTTAAATTAGTCTGTGCAAACAGCTGGAGAAAAAGAGTAAGTTCTCATGTTCAGTAGCGCAGTAAGGTGACTAGAGTTAGCAACACTATACTGTTAATCTTTCCAAATACCTAGAAGACAAAATTTGAAATAGTCCCAGCATAAGAAAATGATAACCGTTCGAGGTGGTGGAGACCCTAAATACCGACTCGTCACCACACGCTGTGTGCATATAAGAAACTATCCCGTGTACCCCACCAATATGTAAACGTATGTATCAACAAAAAATTAAAAATAATTCAGCTTATGATTCCCACCATCCTGCATCTCTCCGGATCGTGCACAACGCCTCTTTGTTGATTTCCACTATTTTTGTCTGCTTCATGGTGTTGGGGGGGGGGTCTCATTAGCGAGTTAAACGGGGGTGTGTCTAGGTGTCAGGAGAGAAAGGGAGGCTGTAGAGGCAAATCTGGAGTCATTTATATGGAAGGGGCATGAAAAGAGATGAGGTTTCACAGAGGAGCGAAATGCCTGTGCCCTTGCATGGGCACAGGGGTCGGACGGGGACGGGGTGGGGCAGGGGCGGCGAGAGGTGGCTGGAAGCCGGGACAGACTCCACCTCACAGAAGCCAGGAGAGGGGATCTCTGGAAGGTGAGGTCGTTTACAGTACCAGGTAGCAGACAGTGGATGGGAAGAATACAGAATGAGGACGTCCCCTGGAGTTTCACAGTTGAGGGGACCGGCTCCTCCCCATCAGCGGGTCAGCGAGGTTCCGCAGCCCCGGGAAGCCCCGCGTCCTGCAGACACTGTGAGACGTAGCAATGGCGCCATCTACAGTCCATAATCTAGAAATGAAAACCTGTGCCCAGAGAACACTCCAGCTAAAATCACCTTACATTCCAGGGAACTTTATCCAAAGTGCTGTGCTCCTCCCTCTTGTTCACTAAAGTGTGGACTGTAGACCTGCCTATTCCACAGACCTACTTGAAAGTAGGTTTGAAATTAAAGACACAGCTGCTTTCATTTTCCATTTTATTCCTGACGGTCAAATTACTAATAGATAAAAATAAGATTTATGTGGCACACTGCAAGCGGTTTACCTATGAGATCATTCATAAAAGTAGTTATATATTGCACAGACATAACATTCAAAGGGATCTATACCTGTAATTAATCCCCTAGAGCAGGCGTCCTCAAACTCCGGCCCGTGGGCCACATGCAGCCCGCGGAGGACATTTATCCGGCCCACCAGGTGTTTTTGCAGCCGCTGCCTGTCCTGCTTAGCAGCCAACTCGTCCTGGGGCCTGCGGTCTGGCCCTCCAACAGTCTGAGGGACAGTGAACTGGTCCCCTGTTTAAAAAGTTTGAGGACCCCCTACCCTAGAGAGAGTGAAAATTCATCACTTCTGCCCTCCTCAGAATAGAAACATACAAAGTCCCTCAGAAATAGTGAACCCCTATTACGTGACAGTGTTCTCATGAAAACAAAGATGTAAATACTGTACTGACACAAAGTAAACAAGAGGGTGATTATTTCTCAAGTTCTTCTTCGATGGTATTTCCCCAATTTCCACTTCAGATTAGAAAAAACTTAGAGCCAGAATTCTGTATTTATTTTAAAAGCATGAAGGACAAAGAAAATGTGATAAGCCAAGAACAAATGCAACATATAGAAAACAATTAGAGATGGTCAATATTAATGCAATCACTTTCAGTGCTAGTAGTCTAAACATTTCAATGAAAAGATATAATCAGAAATTACTTTTTTAAAACCTGCTATGGTTTGACTGTATCCCACCAAATCTTTGTATTGGAAACTTATTGCCACTGTGGCAATATTAAGAGATAGGGCCTTTAAGAGGTGATTAGGTTGAGTGCAGTGGTGTATGCCTGTAGTTCACGCTACTCCAGATGCTAAAATGGGAGGATTCCTTGAGTCCAGGAGTTTGAGGCTGTAGTATGCCATAATCAGGCCTATGAATAGCCACTGCACTCCAGCCTGGCAACATAACTGGAGAAGAGAGAGAGAGAGAGAGAAATAGATGATTAGGTCACAAGAGCTCTACCATCATAAAGGGATCAATGCCGTTATCACAGGAGTGGGCTGCTGATAAAAGGATAAGTTTGGCCCCTATCTTGTCTCTCTGTCCCATGTGCTCACTTCTGCCTTCCAGCTTCTGTTATAGAATGGCTCTCACTAGATTCCAGTGCCATGCTCTTAGACTCCTAGCATACAGAACTGTGAGTCAGATAAATATCTTTTCTTTATAAATTACCAGTCAGTGATATTCTGTGATAGCAACAGAAAATGGACTAAGACAAAATCCAACTACATGTTGTTCAAAAGAAAAACTACTTTGAGCATACAGACTCAGATTAGAAGTAAAGGAATGCAGAAAGATATACCATGCTAACATTAATAAAAGAATAGCGGGCAGCGCCAACCCCATACACTAAGGGTAGCAGGTTCAAACCCAGCCCCAGCCCCAGCCAAACTGCAACAAAAAAATAGCCAGGCATTGTGGTTGGGCACCCATAGTCCCAGCTACTCAGGAGGCTGAGGCAAGAATATCACCTAAGCTCAGGAGTTGGTGGTTGCTGTGAGCTGTGTGATGCCACAGCACTCTACCAAGGGTGACAGAGTGAGACTCTGTCTCTAAAAAAAAAAAAAAAGTTGGAATAGCTATATTAATTTCATATCAGGTTATCAGGATGAAGAGTGGCACTATGTAATGATAAAGGAGTATGTTCTCTAAGGAGGCATAAAATAAAAAGCATGAAGGTAGCTGTTGATATTTTAGGCTGATTTTCTTTATGTCCAGAGACTTATGCATTCAGATGGCGTTCAGATATTGCAGTCCTGAGTCTCATTGCTTCAACACCAAAAATCCACTGAGAAGTTTGCAAGATTTAGGAGAAAAACTAATTAGAAACATCCAATGTAGTCACTGCTATGCCCTTTATATTTTTTATCCACATTATATCATTTAATCTTCAAGTTAACCTTTTATTTTAGGCATTTTGATGCCCATATGATAGATAACTTGGGTTGCTTTGGTCAGTTATATTTTTTATTATTATTTTATTCATCAAATATTTATCAAATGTCTGATAGGTCTCAAAATGATAAAATGAATTGACACAGGGCCTCCATTCAAGAAAATTCCAGGTAAATATCTGAATTAATAGTTGTAAAATACCACTTTTGATCTGGGCTCAAAGATAAGCAGGAGAGCTTTTAGTATTCCCATTTTCAAGATACACAGAGGAAGAGAGGCTATTCCTTGCTAGAAATCTCATGATCAGTAAGCAGTAGAATAAGGACTATGCATATCAGTTCTGGAGACCAGATGTACAGTGATTGTTGTTAATAATTCCCACACTTAAAAATTTACTGAGAAGGTAGATACTAAATGTTTGCATCACACACTCATATAAAAGGTAACTGTGTGCGGTGATGGCTATGTTAATTTATTGTGATGATTTGACAGTGTGTACATATAACAAAACATCACATTGTATACCTTAAATATATGCAATTTTTCTTCATCGATTGTACTTGAGTTAAAGCTGAAAAAAAGACTTCAGGCAGATCTCTTGCTTCCCAATGAAGAGCATTTTCCACCATTTTAAATTTGTCTTTTCATGACAAAGATATGAATTTTATTTGCCATGTAAAATTCACCAGGGGTCAAATGAAAAGGGGAGTTTTGCCTATCAGTGTGGCTGGAGGAAGACACGTAGCCCTTTCATGCAAATCCCTGCCTCTAACCAGGGATGCATGGAAAAGTGAC
>NW_003852515.1:3298461-3302815 GCF_000181295.1 Otolemur garnettii | reverse complement strand
GTAGTACCTTGTTGGTTTCTTGCTGTCCCAAATTACCAACTCCTAGGTAACAATAATAACTATGTTAAAATTAACTATGGGATTTTCCAAAAGCTTGGGACTCTACCCCATTCCTGGGGACAAAATTCCCATCTATGGAAGACCATCCACCATGCAGAGGGCCAGCCGTGAAAGAGATCCAGCTGCTATGGCAGGTGGCTGTTGAGTGAGGCCCACAAGATGCTACATGTCCCTCAAAAGTAAAGCCCTGAGCAATTTTTCAGACATAAGATATTTACAATGTTCTTCTTCCGTAAACGGTCAGAACTTTTTTCTTCAGATCTTTATGTATATTATTGGCAATAAGAAGCTCTTCAGAATGACCATTTCTTATATGAAGACTCAACACACAAATTAAGCAGGTGATCCAAATGATCTGAAGTGGCTCACCACACCTGCCTCTCCCACTGAATGCAGCTCTGACAACCAACAAGGTGGCAGGGAGTAGCTATCCAAGGACTCTGCAGAGGAATGTGTAGCAGGCAGATTGGAAAGAAGACCAGAATATGAAGGATCATAAAAGCAGTGGTGGATTTACAAGTGTTCTCTTTAGTATTTTCTGGCCTGAACTCAGGCCCGAAACCTGGAAGAGGGCAAGACGTGGACAGAGAGCTCCAGGAGAAGCCCTCTTGTCCTGGCTGGAGAAGTGAGGAAAGGGAATTCCCAGCACTCAGGCACAAGGAGTGGCTATATTAATATAAGAAAAAGTAGATTTCAGAGCAAAAATTACCAGGGATAAACAGGAATATTATGTAATGAGGAAAGTGTGAATTCACCAGCCAGACATAATAATGCTAAATGTGTTTTTGTCTAACTAGATCTTTAAAGTACATTGAGCAAAAACTCAGCGAATTGAAAGGAGAAATATATGAATCTAAAATCATGCTTAAAAATTTCAACTTCCCTGTCTCAGTATTAAACAGGAGGAGTAGACAGAAAATCAGCAAGGATATGGAACAACTGAATAACACCATCAACGAAGAGGATCTTATTGATGTTTATAAAATACTCCACTCAACAACAGCAGAACGCACAGTCTTTTCAAGTGCACATGGAATATTTGCCATGATAGACCATATTCTGGATTGTAAAGCTCACTAATTTAGAAGAATAGAAATCTGTACGAAATATGTTGTCTGACCCTGAAGTTAAATGTAAATCAATAAAAAAAAGATTTTTTTTAAAAGGAAAAAGGGAAAAGGTCAAGGAAAAGCTTTAAACACTTGAATGTTATTTAACACACTCCTAAGTAAACCATGGGTCAAGGAGGAAATCTCAAGGAGAATTAGAAAATATTTTGGACTGAAAGAAATTGAAAGGTGTAAACAGTGCTCAGAGAGGAGGCTGCAGAGGGGGTGTTCAGGCCAGGTTTATTGAGAGGGGAGGTGACCTGCCTAGGCAGTGCAAAGATGGTATCTGTGCCCAGGACCAAGTGGTGACCACTTTTATATGGGGCCATAGCTGGTGGGTAAATTTCACAGCTTGCCTATAAAGTTAGAGTCTTTTGGCAAAAACTTCTGGGGCATGGGGCTAGCCAGATGGTTTGTGTCTTCTGTCTTAGGAGGAGAGGAAGGGGAGGAAAAGGAGAACGGTTTCTGCGTGGCTATGTTAGGCTCCCCGATAGAAAATGAGACTAGACATCTTAAAATTTTCAAAATATGGCTGAAGCAGTGCTTATAAGGATATGTGTAGCAGTAAATACACAGAAAAAAAAGAAAGGTCTTAAATCAATAATCTAAGCTTCTACCCAAAGAAAATAGGAAAAAAAGAATAAACCCAAAGCAAGTAAAGGAAAGGAATAAACATAGGAGAAGAGATTAATGAAGTATAAAATAGAACAATAATAGAGAAAAATCAATGAAACTAAAAGCTCCTTCTTTGAAATGGTCAATAAAATTGATAAACCTATTGTACGACTGACAAAGAGACAACATTGCTAAGCATCAGGAACAAAAGAGGGGCTATCCCTGCAGATATTAACAAAGAAGGGGCTATTAATACATGTTACAACTTGGATGATTCTCAAAGACATGCTGAGTGGAAGAAGCCAATTTCAAAAGATTGCATACTATCTGGTTCCATTTACATGAAATTTTACAAGAAACAAAAACTATGCTGATATAGAGCAGATGGGTAGACACGAGCGGTCAGAGATGGGGAGTGGGTGAACAAAGGGCATTTTCTGGAGTGATAGAGCTGTTTTGCTTTCTGATTATGTTGGTATATACATGCATTTATACACATTTTTAAATTTATGGAAACTGTACACAAAATAGTCACACACATAAAACACAAAGTCACTATTACTGTATTTTTAAAAAGAAAAAGAATGCATTTCATGTGGTCATTTTCTTGGTCACTTGAAATTTACAAGATGGCAGGTATATTTGTGTTTAGTGGGGTGGAGTTCTCAGTTCTTTGTGGGAGCAGGTGCGTCTGCAGCTGTCTGTTCACCACTGTCCTCCCGCCCCCTGATGGGGCAGCAGGCATGAAGGTGCCCACCCACAGCAGTGGCCGTGGAGCTCAGCAAAGACTCCTGTTTTTGGCTTCACACTGAGCAGGCTGAGAGAAAGAAAAAGATTTTAGAAGGGCAGAAATTAATCTGCAGCCTTCTCGTTCACCCTTAGTTAGATGGAAATGAACCACATTGGGAAGAGAAAAGAGTGTTCCAGAAGAATCTTAAGGTGTCAGCAGTAGTCTTTGTCCACCTGCCTCAAGCTGATCCTAGCAGAAGAATTCCAACCCAGTGGAACCCCCGTAATTTGGGAGATCCCAGAATGGTGGGAACCCATGCCTTGCTCACCCCACTGGGACTCTCGGTGATTACAGGCTTCTTTGGCTTCTCTTGAACCACCGTGGGTTGAGAGTCCCAATGCTACTGGAAGGTTCAGAAAGGATGGAAAGCAGCAGGCTACTCGCTCTGTGGCTGAGAAGCTGTTCTAAACCATCAGGTCTAGACGAGAGTGTCGCCAGAACAAAATGGGAAGGGGGACCTGCATGGACCTGACAACCACGGGGTCTCACAGGACGCTGTGAAAACACAGCCAGGACCACGGTCCTCACAATGTGGCCAAATCCTGTGGCCAGCATGGCATGAAGGGCACCTCTCCTGGGTCTCTCCAGATGCATCACGTCCCGAAGCCTGCCAGCCCAGGAGCGTGACAGAAAGAGAAGCAAACAAGTTCCTGCTCCGTCACCCTTCCCCGGGTCCTCTGGGGCGTGGAGCACAGGAGACAGCCTAGGGAGAGAGCTTTCAAATCTACGAGGCTGATTTACAGTGAACCTGAATTGAGAAATTACAGGATTTAACTCTTTACCTGCAAGCCTCTAGATCATGTTTCTTAATATGAAAGAGAAATAGAAACTTGCGGGTAGAGATTAAGAGCAGTCAGAGAAGAATACAACTGTGCTTTTGTATTTATGAAGTTCCTATCTGGCGCATACCTTGTAAGAAAAAAATTGTTGCTTTGACCTGGTAATGTGCTGTAGTCTCCAGGTGAGGCTCAGAGCTATAACAACAACCCTGTCCAAGAGAGAGTCTTACAGATGGAAACTGGAGTCAGAGAGGCTGAGGCTGCACAGCAGATGGACAGAAGCGCCAGGACCGGAAGACATAGGACCCACCCTGTGCCCTTCCCTCTGTGTGCCACACAGGATCTCATACCAAGCAGTAGCAACAAGGGTGCCCAGTGGCTCAGTTCTCAAGTCACCCTGCCCCAGGGTGGGGGCTTAGAGAGCCTTCCACTTGGGGGATGCTGGCTGGAAATAGCCAGCACTGGCCCTGGCACGGTGCAGTGGTGAATTTCACTTGACACTAGAGAATCATTTCAAAGCATGATTGCACATGTATGCCGGTGGGGTTTCAGTATTATCTGAAGGGACATGTGTTAACACTTGCTTCATCTTCAAAGACAACAGTTTGAAGTGAGGAGCTCCCAAGACAGGGATTTCTCTGCCCCCCATCATTTTCTTTGGGGGGATTGACTTGGCATAACTGGAGAGTTGTAATGTGTTTGTCACCTTAGTCATTCTATTTTGAATACATTGGATTTTTCTACTAGAAGAAGGAGCATAGCTGGATGCAGTGACTTATGCCTATAATCCTAGCACTCTGGGAGGCCGAGGTGGTGGATTGTCTGAGCTCATGCGTTCAAGACCAACCTGAGCCAGAGTGAGACCTCGTCTATAAAAATAGCCAGGTGTCACGGCAGGCACCTATAGTCCAGCTACTCAGGAGGATCATTTGAGCCCAACAAGTTTGAGGTTGCTGTGAGCTATGATGCTACAGCACTCTACTGAGGGCAACAAAGTGAGA
>NW_003852515.1:3266316-3297317 GCF_000181295.1 Otolemur garnettii | reverse complement strand
CCTCTTAGCTTGGGGCTGAATTACTTTGCCTTAAGTCACAGGAATAAATTGGAGCAGGGCAAGGTGCCTCTGCCGAGAAAGCCTGTATTCATCATGACATTCTGCTGCCTCCTAGCAATTTATTTTTGGACCCTTTACAATAAAGTGAGAACACACAGTGCAGACAAAGCACAGAGTCAGGCATGAGAAACCCAACCCACTGCTCCTCGGCGGCACAGACCCTGTCCCAGTGCACAGAGCCCGGAAAAATTCCCAGAACCTCTCTAGGTTTCAGTTTCCTCATCTGTAAAATGAGTATTGTGAGGGCGACTTAAGGTAACGTATAGGAAGGCAGTCTGAAATATACCACTACCATTTGCCAGTGACCATTTATTCAACAAATTATCATGGAGCACCTGCTCTGTGCCGGAAACCGCTCACAAACAGGTGTTGGCACGCCGTCACAGAGCTGGGATCAGGTGGAGGGATCGATGAAGGTTACCACGAGCATAAACACAAAAATATTGGGGGCCTACTCCAGGAGGGCAGGGAAGTGATCGCTTCCCTGAGGAGGCAACTGAAGAAAGAGGTCAGGGAACAACATTGCCAGCAGGTTGGGGGCGCCTAGGTCAGGGGGCAGGGGTTGACAGAGCAGGCCTTGCAGGGCCTCCTAAGCAGTGGTGGGGAGCCCCGTCCTTACCCAAAAGCAAAAGGAAAGCCTCTGAGTGGAGGTGACCTGAGAAGGCTGGCGCTGGGCAGACAAATGGCAGAAAGGCCCACAGAGCCCACTGTGGTCTGGACCAGTGTGCTAGGAATGGAGGGGGATGGTGGGAGGTGGGAGGTGACTGGGGGAGCTGGAAGGAATGCTGCTGTATTGCAGAAGGGGGTAGAGAAAGGGCAGGGATGAGGTCTAGGCCTCTGGACTGGACAAGTGGGGCATACCCTCTCATATAGAAACATCAGGAGAGTGAGACCCACACAGGTGCGTGAATTGGCCTCTCAGTTTCAAAGGTTTAAGGTACCTTTGAGACATCAAATGAAGATAAATGAAGATGTTAAGTAGGCCGAATAAAACGGGGGCTGTTACAGCCATTGGCCAGCTCTTTCTGTCTTACATGGACCTTAAGAAGTGACGGGGCACCTGCTGTGAGCCTTCAAGGGCTGGCACTCTCCCTGGCAGAGTCGGCCTCCTTCATGAAATTAGAGGGACACACAACATGATGGGGAAGTGTAAGTCATTGTGCAATTACTTACCCAAGATCAGGCTGTGCTGGAAGTGAGCCGAGAGAGTTCCTGGAAAAAGTGAGGCGCACTTTTTCTAAATGAGAGAAACTTGGCAGGTTGAGGGACAAAGGGGAGGGAAGGTGGTGACGTAGCAGCATGGGCAGGAGAATAATAAGGACACATGCTAAGTCATGTGACCAGGCAGTGAGGTCGCAGATTGATTCTAGATTGCAGTGTATCGATTCGATAATACTGGCTCAGACTCTAGCTACTTAACACAGACATGCACTTAAGGATCAATGTATTTTTTCTTTGTATGTTTGGCATTCTATATCACTGGCATCTTCTGGTCTTGTTAAAACACAGACCAATCATGGAAAATGACTAAGACGAGCTCAAATGACATGAAAATTGAGTATATACAGTAGAACCGCAGGACACAAGCATAAGAGAGACTTTAACAAATGCAACCAGTATAACCTAATTCTTTGTACCCTCAGCGAGTCCCCAACAATGAAAAACAAAGCAGTAGAACCTCTACAAGTTGACTAATCGAGAGACTGTAACAAACTGGTCAACATGCAGAGGTGGTCAACACAAGGAACGAGGCCTACTATGCAGGTCTGGTCTATGAAAATTAGGTCAATTTAAGAAGGTGGTCAGTGTAGGGAGGTGGTCTGCTGTGGAGGTTCTACTGTGTGTGTGTGTGTGTGTGTGTGTGTAATTTCTTTTCTTATGCAGGGCTTTAGGCAATATAGTGCCTAACAACTAAATCAGTAAAAATAATGTTTTGAAATAGGTCTGAGGAAAAACATGATGTCCCTTTTGACCCCTTAGTGATTTTAGGTATTAGAGGATCAGGGAGGCCCTCTAAGTTCGTCTGAAGTCCCTGCAGCAGGAGGAAATGGACACTTGCCTGCCCAAGGCAGGGGCATGTTTCTAAGGGAAGATTGAGTAAGTGGATCTTCCCAAGTTTTAGTTCACTTGGAAAAATATCTTCTGATATGAATAAAAAGTGTGTCTGTATGAGGAATGATTTCCCATCTTGGAGCTTCAGCTTTGCATTCCCGCCACATCAGGCCTGCCATCTTCCGTCCTGTCTTTTGGGGACAGACCAGCCCCTATCACCTTAGATTTCATCAGAAGATGCACACAGGAGCCTAGTGAGAAGAAATCTCGCTCCCAAGGGCATGGACTGGCCTGAGGGAGGGGCAGTGCCTGAAGTCCACATCCTCCTGGACCACATGCTTATTTCTGTCCTGGAAAACCATCCACAGGCCACTTGAGTAGGGGAAACATTTGTCTTTAACTTCCAACTGTCCACTTTTTCTCAGTAATAGGAAAACTTACTCATGTAAAACATGTAAAGTAGTTCAGGGCCAGCCACTTTGGGCCCATTTAAAATAAGTTGACCTATATTGTATATGATTAAACCTGGGTTGCATTTCGAAAAATGCTTTTAATCTAATGAATGCTTTTTCAGTGCACTCAGCAAAATCCCCAAAGAAAAGGAGAAAGAAAAACAAAATCTGTATGTCTCTAGAAAACATTCTCTTTCTGCAGATTCATTTTGTGAGGGGAAATGTTACAGCCAAAAAGAATAGTAATTTCTTCCATAGGAAGAGACTTTTTCATAGTGAAGCAAAGTGACTTCCATTTGCTTATCCAGTCCCAGAGGAACTCCCCTGTCCAATATATCATCAGATTATACATTCTGATATAATCATCATGACTTATGCCCCCCACTCAAAAACTACCAGCTTTTTGCATTCCAGAGTCTGACCCATTATGTTCTGTCCAGATGAAAATAGCTTCAGATGCAGAACTCTGCGTGTGCACACACACTCTGGATGTGTTGCAGCACATAGACAGGGAACCCAAACAAGTCATGAGGAGCATTCAGTCCAAATCATACTGAATTCCTATGTCTGTTAGCAAAGTCTGAGTCTCCCCAAGGCTAAAGAATTAAGATAACGGCCCCTGCTACTTGTGATTACCAAGGACTGGGTTCTGTGTGGTTTGTTATCTTATCTTCAGTTCTGACAATAGCTGGAGTACATGAGACTTGTCTGCACAGCTGCTGACATCTGCCCCAGCCACACACTGCAGACATCCAATCCCTTCACGAGATACAGCCTTGTCTGTCAGCCTGGAAATCATTCAAACATAGCAGCCCCCAGCCTCGGACTCCAGCCAGTAGTGCTCTTAGGCTGTCTTAATTTAAACCACTTACCTTTAACAGTTATTTCCAGCTGAAAATAGCTTCTAGCTCCTGCTCAAGACAAGCTGTGTGTAGCCTAAAAACATGTATTTGTAATTTTAAAAGTATGATTGGGGGAGCCATTATATTAGTTTGTAACACTATGATTGGGTCCCACTTTTAATTTCAATCCCAGTCAGATTCATTCACTTGTTACATTTTTCTTCAGGGTCCAAGGTGGGCCAGCCCCTCCACTGGGCTCCAAAAGACCAGCACAAGCTTCCAGGGCATAGCTTGTCAATACCAGGTAAGGTCTCAGGAACATCATAAGACAGGCTGAGAATGTGCCCACATTTATGAGAAATCCCAGGCCATGCTGCCAAAATACGAGCCCAACACATACTCTTCTATGGTCCAACCAGGACATCATATCTAGTTTTGCTGTCCCTGTGACCTGACCCCTAGAGTGAGCCACTCCCTTCCATCTGAGGGATGATGCTCAGGGCAGCCCTGAGTGCTGTGTGCTCCACACCCAGATTCCTGGGATGTCCTTCAGGCCCAAATGACCAGGCAGACAGGGGGTCAGAAAGTAGAGATGGTTAGAATAAGAACGGAGCTTCTGATTGCTTCCTTCACAAACCTGTTCTTATCTTCCTCCACCATTCAGAAGGAGGAATAGGGAGTTCCTTCAGCTCCGTCCGATGCTGTCCATACTTGGCAAGGGTCCCCCTGCTCCCCATCACTGCAGTCTGTAGTGGGGGTTGCCTGCTGCCCACCACTGCAGAGCCCTCCCATCCTCCAGCCTGGGGACAAATGAGCTGCAGGGTAGAGCTGCTGTGTGCCCAGTTGATAAATGACAGAACCACCAGCACCCAGAATACCATCTCTTCCAGGCACAAGCCAAAGTGAAATATGGAATGACTCCCACATACCAGGAGAAAGATAAGACTTTTTCATCTTTCTGATCAAACCTTTCCTAGTGCTATTCCACACTGGGCAAAGTAAACTATCTGTTTCTCTCTCAAATAGGGAGCCCTATTTCAGTACATACAGCTCATTTTGTAAACAAGCACAGGTGCTTCTGGGCCTCTCAGTAAATGTGGGGAAAATAAAGAAATTACCTACTCAGAATGCTTTGAATAAGCACTGGAATTGAAACAACAATTAAAAAGCTCCCAATAAAAAAGAAGTCCTGGACTAGATGGTTTCACACCATAATTCTACCAAACCTTCAAAGAAGAGCTTGTACCTATATTGTATAATCTTTTCCAGAACATTGAGAAGAAAGAACCCTCCCCAACTCCTTTTATGAAGGAAATATCACATGGTTGATAAGAAAACCAGTAAAGGACACACGCAAAACAGGCACAGACCAGTATCATTAATGAAAACACAAATTACTCACAATCTCAGCAAACTGAATTCAGCTACACATCAAAACAATAATTCATCACAAACAGGTGGGCTTCATCCCAGGGATGCAAGGCTGATTCAACATAAGCAAATCTATACATGTAATTCACCACATAAGCAGAAGTTAAAACAAAGATCATATGATCCTCTGAATAGATGCAGAAAAAGCATTTGACAAAATTCAACATCGTTTTATTTGTTTGTTTGTTTCATTTTGTTTTTGAAGCAGAGTCTCACTCAGTCCAAGTGAGGCTTGGGCTGGGGTTGAGTGCCCTGGCATCATAGCTCACAGCAATCTGAAACTCTTGGGCTTAAGTGATTCTCTTGCTTCAGCCTCCCAAGTAGCTGGAACTATAGGTGCTTACCACAAAGCCTGGCTATTTTTAGAGATGGGGTCTTGCTCTTGCTCAGGCTGGTCCTGAACTCCTAAGTTCAAGCAGTTGCCCACCTCGGTCTCCCAGAGTGCTAGATTATAGGCCTTCAATGCTGGTTTTGATAATACACTTAAGAAAATTGGTACAGATGAGACATTCCTTAAACTGATAGAAGCCCACCTACAACAAACCCACAGCCAACATTATATTGAACAGAGAAACATTGACAGCATTCCTACTTAGACCTGGAACCAGACAAGGATGCCCACTGTCACTACTACTATTGAATATAGTGCTGGAAGTCCTAGCTAATGCAGTCAGACAAAAGAAGTATATCAAGTATATCCAAATGGGGACAGAGGAGGTCAAACTATCACTCTTTGCTGACAATATGATCTTAGAAAAACCTAAAGACTCAACCTTGAGATTCCTGGAAGAGATCAAGAATAATGTATCAGGATATAAAATCAATGTACACAAATCAGTAGCCTCCATATTATATGGCAACAATAGTCAAGCTAGTCAAGAAAGAAATCAAAGATACAATACCCTTTATAGTAGCATCAAAGAAATTGAAATACCTTGGAATATATTCAACAAAGGACATGAAGGATCTCTACAGAGAGAACTATGAAACACTGAGAAAATAAATAGTGAAGGATGTTAATAGGTGGAAGAACATACCATGCTCATGGCTTGGAATAATCAACATTGTTAAAATGTCTATACTACCCAAAGCAATCTATAGGTTTAATGTAATCCCTAAGATATTAAAGTCATACTTTGAAGATCTTTAAAAAAAAAAAAAAGGTCTACATTTTGTATGGAACCAGGGAAAAACCCAGATAACTAACACAATTCTTCAAAATAAGAACAAATCAGGAGGTATCACTTTATCAGATTTTAGGATATACTAAAAGTCTATAGTGATCAAAACAGCATGGTATTGGAATAAAAATAAAGAGATTGATCTGTAGAACAGTAGAGAAAGTAGAGATGAACCCAGCCTCATATTGTTATCTGATTTTCAACAAAGCAAACAGAAGCATACGCTGGAGAAAAGAATCCCTATTCAATAAATGGTGCTGGGAGAACTGCTTAGCCACATACAAAAGACTGAAACTAGACCCACAGCTCTCACCACTTACAAAAATTAAGTCCCAGTGGAAAAAAGATTTAAATCTAACACATGAAACTATGAAAACCCTAGAAGAAAGTGTGGGTAAAACTCTTAATCTTATAGGCCTAAGCCCTAAGGAAAGAATTTAGGATGAAGACCCCACTAGCAATCACAGCAACAACTAAAATAAATAAATGGGACCTGAGTAAGTTGTCATAAAAAGTTTCTGCACAGCTAAGGACACAATCTTCTTCAAAGCAAAAGAGGTAGCTTTCAGAATGGGAGAAGGTACTTGCATGTATATGAGTCTACAAAGAACTCAAGATAATCAACAGGAAAAGAGCAAATAGACCCATAAAAATCTGGGCAAAAGATATGAACAGAAACTTTTCTCATGAGGACAGGCCAAGTAACATGTCAAATGCTCCCTGTCCCTCATCATCAGAGAAATGCTAATCAAAACCATTTTGAGACACCACCAAACCCCAGTGAGAAGGGCCCACGTCACAAGGTCCCAAAACAACAGTTGCTGGCATGGGTGTGGAGAGAAGGGAACACTCCTACACTGTTGGTGGGACTGCAAACCAGAACAGCCTCTATGGAAAGAAATATGGAGATGCCTCAAAGAACTAAAAGTTGACCTACCATTTGATCCTGCAGTCCTATTATTAGTATCTACCCAAAAGACAAAAAAGACATTTTACCATAAAGACATTTATACTTGAATGCCTATAACAGCTCAATTCACAATCGCCAAGACATGGAAACAACCCAAGTGCCCTTCAACACAGGAATGGATTAATAAACTGTGGTATATGTATACCATAGAATACTATTCTGCCATTAAAATTGATGTAGACTTTGTATCTTCTGTAGTGACCTGAACAGATTTGGAGAACATTCTCCTAAAGCAAAGTACCACAAGAGTAGAAAAGCAAGCATCACATGTGCTTGGTACTAATTTGGAACTAGTAGCTTAACAACTACATCCTCACATGGTAGAAAAATTTGATTTAAATTCAGCTGGGAGGAAAGGGATTGGGTAAGTTCCCACCCAGTGGGTAGATTGTATGGGTATATTGCATAGTTCCTGGGTGTGGGACTACAACTTGGACTTGTACCTCACAAAAGCAAACCATGTAACCTAATTATGTGTTCCCTCATATTGACCTGAAATGAAATTAACTAAGGGATTGAATGAAGAAACTTAAAATTCATTTTGAATAATTCATAGGTGGGATGAATTATTCCATCTATGAAAAATGTCAAAGTATAGGACCCTCACCAGGTAAAATTTTTCCTTTTGTTAGGGAAAAAAATTACTTTGACACTTATTGAAGCAGTAAGGAAGACTCTATTCAGACCTCTTGTGATCAGCATTAAGACAAGTAGGAGAGAGGGACTGGGCTCAACTTTGACCACACGAAGGCCGCTGGGGGCTTATAGCCCACTGGCAGGGGGAAGGGTCAGTGAATGGAAAATTGCTAAGAAGAGACATCAGGGCAGGGGGATTCCTGCTAATCTAACGTGACAGGGTTCTTGCTGAAGGCAGGCAGGGCAAGCAGACATCAAGGGCAAAGGAGGAGAACTTTGAGCAGATGTGGGGGGTGACCAGGTGTCTAGGGTTGGGGGTTCTCACTAACCTGACTTGGCTGGACTGGATGGTTCAAAGACACACACAAGCCCAAGGAGGAGGCTTGGATGAAAAGAGGGCACAGAGGAGCCTAACTAACGTGTCAAGGACAGAGTCTTCATCATTTTATATTTCTCAGCACATTTTTAAACAAGATCATTTTCTTCTGTATTTATTCATGTTCGTACTTTATGCTTGAGTAACTGAGTCCAACTGCCCAATTACTCCTCTGAAAGAGAGTAGCTGCAATAAGACTGCATTCTAAATAGCAGAGAGTTTAGAAGTGGAAATGTGTGAGGCTTGTTCCTGGCTGGTTTGCAAAGGTCAGAGCTGAGTTGGGAGCAAACTCTAGATCCCTAACAAGGCTGTTTCCTCCTCACACTGGAGTGCGGGGGTGACGTCTCATGCTGGTCAGTGTGGCCACTAGCATTTCAGAGTTTTGTTCTTTCCACAAATATTTACTGCATGTGCTAGGCAGGGTGCTAGGGCTGGAGTTGGGAACAGGTGGCAGCCCCTGCCCTCACTGTTTATGTATAATTTGACAGATACATATAAAATCGGAGCTCTACAAACAAGTGTCATAAGTGGTCCTGGGAAGGGGCCCCCTGTGCAGTGACCACACAGAGAAGGCAGAGCTGACCTTGCACAGATGAAGGACGTGGTTGCACAGATGAAGGAAGTGACATTTGAATAGTGAGCTGAAGGCTCCATCAGGTCGATGCAGAGGGGAAAGGATGGCTATTCCAAGCGGAGAGAGCTTCAGCAACAAGTCCCTCCCAAGGAGAAGGATCTTAGGTGGAAGGAGGGAAAAGGAGATATGGGTGGAGACCCTACAGGGGGGCAGGGCAGGGTCATAAAAGGTGGGGCAAATGAATGACAGAATTTTTCCCTGAGAACAAGAGAAAATACCTTAGCCTAGGAGGAATGGGTAACAATCCACGGTCCTGTGCCCATTAAAATCACCCTTACACAGACTGACCAAAGGAGGGGAGAGAGTGAACCCGAGGAGACCAGCAAGGTGAGGTTAGAAGGAACAGAGCAGAACGTGATGGCGTCGGGACAAAAGTGAGGGAGGGGCAGGTGCGAAAGTGTGTGGGTGGTACAATCAGTAGGACTGCGGGAGAGGTGGCTGTGGAGCTGTTTCAGAAAGGCATTTGGGAGACTTTGGCTTCAAATCGCTCGAGGTACATGGTGAAGCCCCTACTGAGACCAGTGGACCAGGTTTCACAGTCCAGTGAATGGAGGTCTTATCAAGGGCAATCAGCACTTTGAAATCATATTAGCCATATTTATAAACATTTATGTAGACTGGACAGCCCATTGGCCTGTCCCAACTAGAAACCCAGCACATGCACATGATGGGGTGACATGTGTTTGCCAGAGCCCAGAACTTTGTGTTGTGACAAACATGTGCCTCAGTACCCCATGAGATTGCTGGCACAGCTGTGGCTCAGAGCACCCAACACAGCCCCTACCCTCAGAGCCCAAGAAGGACTGTCCTCCAGGTCAGCCAACCTCTGTCGAATTAATTCAGGTGTTAGGCAGACATCCAGGACGGGGGTGGCAGTAGGGTGGGGGTGGGGTGCGGGTGGGGGTTGTAACTCATTCCAGGTCTTTGTGACACAAGCCTACTGTTTTCTTAGACTTGACTTTCAGTTCAAGACTGTGACAGGCTGCTGTGAATTTGCTGATATCAGCAGTAGAAAAATTAAGATGGAGTCAGTGAGGCTGGCTTTGTTCTCTTCTAATTAACTTTTATAGTTTGCCTGATTAATTGTGCAGGTAAAATGAGTTGCCACACCATCAAATAGAGCACCTTGAGCTTTCTAAACATAGGAATCTAGCAAAACCGTATCTAGTTGTCTTCTGTTGTAATCTACCTAAGCAGAAAGATTACTAAAACTTAATTCTCCAGGGGCCCAAGTCTGGCCTCTGTCTACACACGAAGGGCTTGTATTCAATTCTCACTTTACTTTAGCTTATTAGTTATGAGAACGTCTACAAGTTAACATTGTTTATAATCATCAAAGTCAGTTTTGACCTTCCTACTGGGGATCATTTTACTTTAAAAATAAAAAATAATTAGGCCACCTTTGCAGGTATTATAAATTGGGCTGAAAATTAGGAAATGCCTTAAGGCAAATAGTCTGTGGAAGACTTATACTGGATGATCACCTCTCAGTAAAATTTGAGTTTGGCTACATTGGCACAAGATGATTTTTGATGGGCACATTCTCAACTTTTGTAATCACTTGAATTGCATAAGGCATATTCATATTCTTTGTGTTTCTGCACTGGGGATGGCATGCTGCAGGCTATTATCTTGCCCCCAGCAGTATTTCCTGATAGAGCCGACATCCCAAAGGGCCACTGACATCCATCCACCCCCTTCCTTTCTCATAGAGGTAAATAAGCTTATTAACATTTCATAGCCAATGTTGCGTGCTTGATGCCTTTGTTCTCACTGAAGATGATCTGGGTTGTTTCAGTCACACTTTTACTGACAAGAGAAACTGAAAATCATTATAACTACATATGTAAAATCATATGTATAATTATATAATAAATAATATGTGATAATTCCTAATGTTACTTATTTTTTTAGTGGTTTTATATACATACCTTTTTTTTTTTTTTTTTTAAGACAGAGTCTCATTCTGTTGCCCTGGGTAGAGTGCTCTGGCATCATAGCTCACAGCTACCTCAAACTCTTCACTCAAGCCGTCTTTGTGCCTCAGCCTCCTGAGTAGCTGGGACTACAGGCGCCTGCCACCACATCCTGCTTTTTTTTTTTTTATTAGAGGTGGGTTCTCCCAGTTGCTCAGGCTGGTCTCAAACCCCTGAGCTCATGCAATCCACCTGCCTTGGCCTCCCAGAGTGCTAGCATTACAGGTATTAGCCACCCTGCCCAGCCTATAATATTACTTTTTAAAATGTATGTTACAAATAACGTGATACTTCTTTAAAAGTTTTCAGATTAATATGAGAGTACAAATGATTAGGTTATAATGTTTGCATTTGTTAGGTAAGGTCCCTGCTGTAGTTGTGTCCCGCACCCAGGAGGTGTGTCATATACCTTTCCATTGTGCCCATTAGGTGGGAGCACACCCATTCCCTCCCTCCCCTCTCCAAATTCCTCCTCTCCCCTCCCCCCAACATGAATTAAATTGAGTTTCTCTCTTGTGTGGGCATCTATCGGTTCATCTACTGGCTTCATGTAAGTATTGGGTACATTGGATGCTTGCTTTTCCATTCTTGTCATACTTTCTTTTTATTTTTCTTATGATACTTTGTTGGTTTTTTTTTTGTTTTTTTTTTTTTGAGACAGAGTCTCACTATGTCACCCTTGGTAGAGTGCTGTGGTGTCACAGCTCACGACAACCTCAAACTCTTGGGCTTAAGCAATTCTCTTGCCTCAGCCTCCCAAGTAGCTGGGACTACAGGCGCCCACCACAACACCTATTTTTTTTCTTCTTGTACATGTCATTGTTTAGCAGGCCTGGGCCAGGTTTGAACCTGCCAGCCTCCATGTATGCGGCTAGCGCCCTAACCACTGAACTATGGGTACCACCCAAGTCTCCATCTTTTTATGGCTGAATAGTATTCCATGGTATACATATATCATAGTTTATCACAGTTTATTAATCCATTTATAGGTCTCTGCAATTATGATTTGAGCTGCAGTAAGCAATCTAGTACAAATGGCCTTGTGATAAAATGATTTTTTTTCTTCTGGGTAGATGCCTAGTAATGGGATTGAGGGATCAAATGGGGGTCTACTTTTAGCTCTTAGAGAATTCACCATACTTCTTTCCAAAGAGGCTGTAATAGTTTAACCAGGAGTGTAAAAGTGTTCCTTTCTCTCCATATCTGCACTAGCATCAGCAGCTTTGGGACTTTGTGATGTGGGCTAGTCTCACATATAATACTTTGTAATAATTATTTTCATGACATTAATTCATTCAACAAGTATTATTGCATGCCACCTGTATGCCAGGCACCACTATAGGCTGTGGGGGTATAAGGGTCACAGCAAAGCAGAGTTCTTGTTCTCATGACCTTATGTTCTAGTGGGAAAGACGTAAGCACACATATAACTTTTGTAACTCCATATGACACAATTTCACATAAGTGCTACAAAGGCAGTAAAGTTAGGGAAATGGCATGAAGCATGTGTGGGGTGAGTGGACTACTCTGAACAGGGGTCCTCATGGAAGTCTCATCTGAAGAAGTGACGGGAATGGTGTGAAGAGGGCAACCTTGGGAAAATACAAAGGGAGCAGAACATGCCCAGCTCCTGAGACAGTGATGGTCTTTCATGTCTTGAGAAATTGTAGCTGAAACTCCAGGATAAGGAGGAGAACAGAAGGCAGGACAGCTCAAGGGTTATATAAGACTCAGATCCTTCAGAGGGGGCTGATGTGCCATCAGACATGCCACGTCACGTGGGTAGTGCATGACTTAATTTCATTTTGGAAAGTTCTGCCTGGCTGCTCTGTGGGGCAGGGGCTGTGTAGACGCATGAGTGGATGCAGCCAGATCAGCTGGGAGGCTGGTGACTGGACCCAGGTGAGGCTCTGAGGCTTTGGCCCGGGGTGATGGAGGAGGAGGTGAGCTCTGTCCTGGAGGTCGTTCACTCGGTGTTGGTGGATGAGATCGCAGGGAGCCAGTGAAGGGAAAGAGGCAGCAGAGATGCTTCCTCGCTTGTTGGTCTGGAGTGAATTGTGCTGTCAACTGAAATGAGGAAAACTTGGCGGGGTGGAAGCTGAGAAGGTAGGGTCTCCTCTCTCTGAGAGTATGTATATCGTCAAAGCCTGGATGTCACTTTACCAAGCAAACCTACAGCACTTATACCTGGCAAGGCCAGGATTATTTAATCAGGATGCCTGAAATCCATATTTATAATCAGTCCACTAGACTATGCTGTATTGCACCTCAGCAAACCCCTCTGGGGACCCTACTTTTTTTCCTTAAAGGAACATAACTCCTTTTATCAGATCTCATCGATATATTCATTATGTTGGAGGAACACTGTCATGTCATGCTTTCAAAATGTCTCTTTCTAGTCATTTTAAAAATCAGTATCCTGAAAAATTTATTATCAGTACATTGAGAAAAGGAGAAAAAAAAAATCCTTGGCTTGGTGTCTGTAGCACAGTGGTTATGGTGCCAGCCACGTACACTGGGGCTGGCGGGTTCGAACCCAGCCCAGGCCAGCTAGAAAACAATGACAACCGCAACAAAGAATAGCCAGGTGCTGGGTGGGCACCTGTGGTCCCAGCTACTTGGGAGGCTGAGGCAAGAGAATCGCTTAAGCCCAAGAATTTGAGGTTGCTGTTAGCTGTGACGCTACAGCACTCTACCCAGGGTGACAGCTTGAGACTCTTTTTTTTAAAAAAAAAAAAAAAATATATATATATATATATATATATATCTCCTTGTGGATGTCTAATGCTATTAGATTTGAAGTGAAATAAACAAACCCAGCTGGTGCTCTTCCACTGGGGTCTTGATTTATAAGCTTATAAAACTAATCACTATTGTTTGTGGACCAACAAACTTGTATTTTTGTGGGCTTGTGCTCATCTGTGGTTAGGATGTCAGTCAGTTACCAGCATTTGTTGGACACCCAGTAAGGGCAGAACATGGCAAGATATCATTAAAATACTTTTTGAAGCTTGGTCACGTGGTCTGCACCACCTAGAGCAGTGATTCTCAACCTGTGAGTTGCAACCCCTTTGGGGTCGAACGACCCTTTCACAGGGGTCACCTAAAAACATCCTGCATATCAGATATTTACATTATTATTCAGAACAGTAGAAAAATTACAATTATGAAGTAGTAACAAAAATTTTATAGTTGGGGGTCACAACAACATAAAGAACTGGATTAAAGGGTCTCAGCATTAGGAAGGTTGAGAACCACTGATCTAGAGGCTTATAATCCAGAGAGGAAGAGAATACCTCCTTCAAAATTCAAAAGCACCAACACCCTGAATATATAGTCAATATGTAAGAACTCCTGGTATACATTTTTCAATTTTCTATCATTTAAATCTGTAGAGATGAATGAGGTGTTGAAAATCATCCCGGAGTCACTACTGGCTTAGAATAGTGCATGGCATGTAATAGGCACTCAATAATATTTGTCAAATAAATGAATGTCATGAAAAGAATTATTAGTGTCACTTGATTTGTAACATATACTTTAACTGTAATATTAGGAATTAAGATTGTGACCATCACAGTGCTTGATCTGCTATTTCAGTGAAATTAAATTCAGTTAGGTCTTAATTGTGTAGCTAGCACTGTGCCCACGTGGAGTCTGAGAAGGGAATCCAAATCAGCCACATTCTTAGCATGTAGTGTGGTTTAAAGGCCTGGGAGCACCTCTCTGCAAATGCATATACAGCATGTCTGCAGTTCCCAAATCAAACACTCTAGGGCAATGATAAGCCAGTGACACAGGAGTGGAGCAAAGTTTCCATCCTCATTCAGCTCACCGTGAGCTGGGACCATGGGGTCAGCCACACTTCTGCTTTTAAGATCAGACAGTCACTGTCTGGGACACATCCAGTTAGGATGCTTGAGGCCAATAGCATTTAACCATGATTGGCATCCCTATCATCCTTGACCATCAAGTACAAGACAGCTCTCCTCCCTTGCCCATGACTATTTCATCCTTTTTATGAACTTGTCTTAAATTGGCTTCCCTAGAAGCAGAGTGTGAGACAGATACCACAGAGCATGCGAATTATGGTGGTTTGTGCTCCAGAAAGATATGGGAGTGAGGGAAGCAGGATAGAGAATGCAGGGCTCCGTGGATCATAGCCTAGACCTACAGCAGAGCTCTCTGATGCTCTGGGTCCCACTCAAAACTCTCAGCCTTCTACACGACCTGGTAAATGGGTGTTCCTACACATGGAATATGCTGCCTCTGAAATGCATGACAGCCTAGCCAGGGCTACATTTCTTCTATAGTGTTAACAAGTCCATGGTACAAGAATCTGTTCTTTATTCTGGAGATGGTCTGTCTTGCTGCAGACTACTGGACACCCCTTCCCCAATTTTGTCAATGTGTCTGGTCCCTGTATCTTTGAAGAGCACAGGTGTCTTAGACCTCTGGTGCACCTGCCACATTTTTCTCATCTGGTTGAATTAACATGGTTTTATCAATGTAGTGATCAATGTGATTTTATGCATATGCTCAGATGGCCCTAGTCCTTTCAGACTTCACTGTGATAGAGAACAGAAGAATTAACATAGCCCTGGGACTAAATTTCATCCCATGAAATATTAACTGCTTCTCATCTGCTATTTCACTGGTAAGGAGAATAATGCACACACCAGAGCCTACGTCCCTCTGCTATTGTAAATTTCACCACATGAGGTTCATGGAGCCTGTCGGTTAGGGTTGGGGTGGAACAGTGTCATTCACCATGACCTATCTGGCTTTCTCAGGAGCTAGGTTGGTAAATTAAATGCAGATATGATGAAGACCACCAGCCTTGCATTCTTTAAGTTTTTCAGAATGTTACAGAACCCTACCATTCCTTCTAGGATGCAATAAGGTTTATAATTTACTGTCTTATCTGGCGTGGGAGGAGACAACTTCATTGACTGCCATTTTGACTTTTCTATTGCAGTAGTTCTTACTCTACAGGTCAGGAACCAATGTGAGGGTTCTGCCAAAGGCCAAGTATGTACATTCTAATTATACATTTAGGAATTAAGGAAATAATCACTGAGGTCCAAGGACTTGGTGGACCCACTTTGGTTTGGACCTGGTCCAGGACTCCATTGATTGCCTGACACCCATATGTTCCTGCTCTAACAGAGGGGCTGTGATGGAGCACAGGATCAGTGCATTGGGTATCAGCAGCTACAACCACACTGTATCCACCATCCCTCCAAAGGCCCAGGTATTCCTCTTTCTAATATACAGTTAGCCAAGACAAGTATACACTTGCCATGGTGTTGCAGAGTCCTGGAGAGTCAGCTTCTTCTTTCGTAATTGGATTGTGTGTCTGAGAGCTGACTGATGTCTAGAACTTGGCAAGACATCTTGACTTTCCCTTGGAGTGGCTCCCCTCTGCCTTTGGCTCATCTATCTCTGATGACTTTGGGTTATGTATATTAATCAATACCCTGTTGGCTGCCCATATGTCTTGCCTGTAGGAACACTATGTTATTTTACACTGATCCCTGCATCAGCCCATGACACTGTCTTTCCAGTCTGGCTGATGGACAAGTGCTGCCACATGGCCTGAATCATTCTAGGATCATCTTGTTCCCATTGATACTGAAAAGTCCTGTTTCCTTCTCCTGCTCTCAGCCCTGGATTATAGGAGGAAGCTCCTGCTAAGCTTCTTAGTGATGCTATTGTAACCATCCCTAGCACAGTCCTCTTCCCCTTAGTAAAAGGTGTGTCCTTGGGGCCCTCCTGAGGAAGGGTGGGTGTGCTGGACTTATGTCAGTATTCACTTTATATACTCACTTTTCTCTGAAGTACAGTGGCAATTTGGGTATCCCTACCTTATTTACTGTGGGCTATCACTTTTTCTAAGTTTCTATGAGCCATTCTGGGAGCATATTACAACCATACTCCTGGCTGTTGCTATTGCCAAATGTGCAACCCTGTGTCATGGACAGTGCCCCGTATCACAGCCTCTCCCTCACTCAGCTTCGCACTCCATTCCCCCACTGACCCAGCGCTTTGAGACCCCTGCCCAGCCACATTCCCCTGTTCCTGCCATGACAAGTTGTCCAGGTACTACAGTTCCTTTGCTTAGTCTTTCTTTCCCTTTTTGCAGGCCTAGCACTTTCCAGGTGGGTCATGCCTCAATTCAACCTTAGTTATTGGTCTGGTTGCTAACAGGGAGGTGGGGCAGATCCTGAGGAGGACAGGCATGGTGAAAAAAAAAGGCACCTGCTTCATTTGAGGTCTCTGTGTGATCTTCAGGCAGTGGTCAACAACAGAAGGTGATAACCACTTTTGCACACTACGGGGCATATAGGGAAATCCAGGAGTTCAAGGTTTTCAAGTACATCCATCCTCATCCTGAGCCTCAGGGTCCCACTCCTTCCCTTGACTTTGGTGTAAGAGGCTCACCAGAGCTGAGAATTCTTCCTTCTCTGAAAGGATGTGAGTGCTACTCTTAGATTAGGTCCTGAGCCTGCGTGATGGATTCTTCCTATGTTGCCAAGGAGACCCTGTGGCTTTCATACTTGGCTTTGACTGATGTTTGATTGTCCCAAGTCTGCCATTTCTCTTCAAAGCACTCAGCAGGAGCCACCAAATTCCACAGTGTATAAACACCAAAAACACCCAGCGTTACACATGGGTGTAACTCTCACAGACATTCCAGAGACACTGTCCTAGCCAGCACACCTCTTTCTGTGTGTGTCCTCTCCCAGCTCACCACAGGCTGCAACAGTCCAGGGACCATCACTACCACTCCTGCCCCCTCACTGCCAGCAGCGGGCGGGTGACTCAGCTCCAGAATCCATCCTTGGTGTCTACTTCCCAGGACTACTTCTGGGACCACCTGCCTCAGCTCAGGGTTCCTGGGAGCAGAGCTGAGACAGAGGTTCAGGTGTGTGTGACTTATGGAGGGCGGGCTCTTCAGGAAAACCTTGTAGGAGGGTTTAGGGAAAGAGGACAAGAAATAGGAAGGAGCTGGGCAAGGACATGGTCTCAGTGAAGTCCAGGCATGACCTGATCCACAGCCTCTGGGACATAAACCACACTACAGAGGTGTCTTGCCGAGAGGTCATGAGCTTTCCTGGCCACGTCTAGTGGTGAGAGTGTTACCTCACAAGCAGCTCTGAGCAGGACGACGTGTCCTTGCCAAAGACACTTCCTCCCTTCACAGGTCATGGGTGTATCTCTCACAGCAGCTAGACGTGAACTAACACTAGCCAGCTACAGGGTCTGGCCACAGTGCCCACAGCTGTCTACACAGACTCATGCCCTCTCTGCCATGCCTCAACTCTTCCCACTAATGTCTTCCTTCCATTTTAAACAATCTTTCATATTCATCAACCTTTTTTCAGAGATGCTGTCTTCACTGCCTTTCCTAACCTGATCCTCCTAACTCTTCATTGTGCTTCTGCCCAAAGTTCATCCTCTCTTGGGACCAGCACCTGCTCTCTACCACCCCTTGCCAGGGTCAGCTACCAGCTCCCCAGGACCCTCACAACTGCCCTCCCCAGTCCCATCTATTAAAGACTTAAAAGCAGCCTCCACCTCTTCTGTACCCCAACTCATCCCCAAATGACTGGTGGTCTCACTAGGTTCACAACCCAAGTGACAACTAACACCTGAAGCTCCAATTCCTGGGCCTTCCTAACTCCAGGTGCCTCTACACCTCCATGTGGGCCACGCCCTAAGCCCATCCTTGCCATTTCTCTGAGTTGTGTCCTGGGCTCTGTCTCACCCAGGCCTGCTGTACAGCAGGAGCTTGGAACTGCCTTGCCTCCCTCTGTGCCCCTCTCCTTTCTCTGCCAGCTCACATGTCTTCCCCCTGCAATCCATCTTCTTCAGAGCATAGAGACCCCTCTCTCGTTCCTTGTCCTCCCTATTTTCTTCTGCTGTATTTGGATTCTTCTTCTCTCATCCCCTCTATACCAGGACCACTTGGCTATTCCAAGTGCATTCTTCAGACCAGCAGCATTGGCCATGCCTGGGAACTTTGGGGACTTTTTCAGGCTCCATGTCAGGATCTGCAGCCTGCCAGATTTCCCAGGTGATTTATATGCATGTTAAATCTAAGCATCACTGCTGTGAGCTGCTGCACCTATAGGTTGCCTCACTCTTTGTCCTGACAGACACACAAAGCAGGGCCCAGTCATGTGTGATCACTGCAGTGTGGGCACCCTCAGCTGCCAGCCTTCACTGATCTGGGCCTCCAACCACAGTTGAGCTCTCTAAGTTCTTTATCAACGCTTTTATTTGTTTGTGTCATCTCCTCCTAATTTTGCTCAATACCTATTCCAAATGCTTACCATTTCCCACAATCCCTGACCTAAACCAATGAAATCCTTTTCATAAATTAAACTAGTTTCTTAAACATGTATTAGAGTGGAATCATGATATTCTCTCAGATTCAATCTTTGTTTGTTTGTTTTTGAGACAGAGTCTCACTTTGTGGCCCTAGGCTAGCGTGCCATGGTGTCATAGCTCGCAGCAACCTCAAACTCCTGGACTCAAGCAATCCTTTTGCCTCAGCCTCTTGAGTAGCTGGGACTACAGGTGCCCACAAACAATAAACAGCTAATTTTTTTTCTATTTTTAGTAGCAATGGGGTCTCACTCTTATTCAGGCTGGTCTTGAACTCCTAAGCTCAAGAGATTCACATGCCACAGCCTCCCAGAGTGCTAGGATTATAGGTGTGAGCCACTGTAGCTGGCCAGGTTTCAATCTTTCAACATAATTTTGTTAATAAAAATTTACAGGTATGTTTTTCCAAGAAAAAAAAAAGGGACAGTTGTGGAAAAATAGAAATTGGAAAGAGAATTGTAAAACAAATAAAGGAAAACCCATCTGATTTGGGTATTGCATATACATGTATCTGTCTTATTACTTATTTATTTATGTGTGTGCTGGGTATGGCTTGTAATTTTAAAATAGAAATTAAAAGTTCATGCTGGTGCAAAGAAAAATTAGTAAGTTAACCCTGATAATTTTGACCACTGGCCAGCCCACTTGTCTCTCATTCTATTTTCCTTGTCTGAAAAAGTGCAAGCCAAGAATTCAAATTTGAAATGAAGTTGGATCTGAAGTGATCTTGCATAAGAAACAAAATTAAAATATCCCAAGAGGAATACATTTTCAACCCAGACCTTAAGGATTCCCACCCATAGTGTTCCCAACAGAGAAGCACACAATTTTTTTAAACCATCAAGACACACACACACACAGGCGCACACAAAACAGCTCAATGGTGGAGTCAGAACAACAGAGCCACATACAGAAGACTTCTGAGATTAGAATTATCATACACGGTACTCAATATAGGTATGCATAATATGTGTTTTTAAAAGGAGAAGTAGTCCAAAATTTGATTCAAAACTATCAGAAATTATCCAAGAATCATAAATTCAAGAACTTGAAAATACAATAATTGAAATCAAGAATTAACAGAAGGAACCAATTATGAGTTCCTCCTCTAAGTTCATACTTGGTTCATAAAACCCCAAGTAGGTGTTTTATGAACTGTGGGTTCAACCATATCTTCAAGATGATGAAATCAGCATTTCTCAATGGTAATCTCTCAAATGTCACATGCCACATGCATTTTACTTTCCTTTTACTTCAAAAGTAGTATGAAGATATTTGCATAAAAACATAAAAATATTGTTGACCAAAAAAATATGAAAAATAAAATCTAGGTTATTTATAAATTCTACTACCCAAAGAAACCATTGTAAAATATCATCATATACTGGATTTATTTATACACATAGTGGGTTGAATGGTTGAAAGGTGCTCACCTCTCACACCACTCCCTAAAGGATATGTCTACCCAGAACCTATAAATACAACCCTATTTGGGAAAAGGGTCTTTACAAAGACAAACATAATTATGTTGAGGTTCTCAAGAATTCTGGATTATCTGGTAGTCCCTAGATCCAATAACAAATATTCTTACAAAAAAAGAAAAATCCACAGACAAGGAAGATGGCCGCATGAGCAGAAGTGGAAATTAAAGTGATGCCACCACATTAGAGGCCAAGGAACGTCTGGAGCCCCCAGAAGCTGGAAGAAGGCAAAGAAGCATTTTCCCCAGAGCCTTCAGACAAAGAATGGCCCTTGATTTCTGACCACCAGTATCCAGAATTGTAGAAGAACACATTTCTGTTGTTTGTGGCAAATTTATAGCAATTTGTTACAGTAGCCTTAAGAAGCTAATACAATCCCAGATACTGTATTTAAGGAACTAGTGATAAGACACTAAACTTTTCAAGGTTTTTTTCTGTGCATACATGGAAATACATGTACAAACATGTTTTTAACAGGTCATAATTTAGTAATTGTTATTAACACACTTTTTCCACCTATTGATATAAATGCCTTTTCATGATAATAAGTAATGTGGCTTCATCTTATAGATGAACCACCATTTTGCTCAAGCAGTTCCTAGTTTTTGAACATTGAGTTGATTTCAATTTCCATACTCTATATTTCAATAACCATTCTTTACCTAAATATTTATGTACACCTTTAATAATTTCTACAAATTTTTAGAAATAGAATTCCAAAATCAAAGTATGTGGAAGTTATCAATTTATTGTGTCTCCGTTCCAAATCTACCTTTCTGTCTCCTGAAACTGGAACTGGACCCTGTAAATGTTTCCCCTTTCTTTGCCAGTTGTGATAATGATAAGACTTTGTCAACAGGGGGCGCTGGAGGAACACTGCAAGGCTGAAGTGGCAGAAAGACGCTTCCCTACTGGGTCCCAGTCCTGCCTTTCACGTAGTATTTCAGCATAGGACCCCTACAGCCCTTACAAACAAGCTCCAGCCACATTATCAGGTCAAACTTCCCCCACCCTTTCCCCCACCCCCACCCCTACCCTGTGGCTGTTTCCTTAGGGTAGCTTTGGCCATGGCCTCAGGCATCTTTTTACCCCTCCCATGGACATTTCTACAGATCAACATGGCCTGGAAGGTGTCTCTACCACCCCAGTGACTGAGCTTTCCAGACACACCCTCTCTCTACAAGAGGTCTAAATTTCAGCCTTGAGTTTGGGATGAGGAGACCCTCTGAGACTTTAATTTCTCTGTTGTTCACTTTTCCTCAGCTTTGATGTGGTAGCTTCTCTTTTTGCCGCTGCTACTTCTAGCTCCACTTAGCAATGTCTTAGCCACTTTTGCTAGGAACAATTCTTTTTATTAAATTTTTCCTTTTCAAATAATAGGTATGCTTTCCATCTGCTGACTGGACCCTGACTGATACAAAGTCTATGTGCATTTACATTACCAAATTAACTTCTTGAACAGCTGCTTCGCTTTACAGTTCCTTCCCTCAGCCCTGACCAACTCTGAATTTTATTCATTCTCTGCAATAAAAATATTATTAAAAAAGAAAAAATGACAAGACACACAACAGCCCAACATTAGAGTTAGAACACCAGACCCCAAACAGAAGACTTCTAAGACTAGAATTATCATGAATCATACCCAAAATAATTATGCATAATCTGTATTTTTTAAAAAGAGAAAGAATCCAAAATATGGTTCAAAGACTATAAAAATTATCCAAGAATCATAAATTGAAGAACTTGAAAATAGAATAATTGAAATCAAAATTTAACAGAAGATGTCAACTATAGAATAGATAATTCATGCACAGAAGATTTGAAGAAATTACACAGAATATAACCCAGAAAGACAAAGGGGAAATACCACATATCGAAGATGTTAAGAAATACGAAGGACAAGGAAATGGTCCAACATATGAGATTTCCAGAAAGAAAGAATAGAAAGAATTGGGAGAGGCCTTATTGAAAATGATTGTGGCTCAGAACTTTTCAGGATTATAAAGCAACATGAATCCTCAGACTTAAAAAATAATAATAATGAATCAAGGTCAGTAAAGAGAAGTTCACACCTAGATAATAAACGGTGAAACTGCAGAACATGAAAAGCAAGCAGAAGATTTTTATAACAATCACAGAAAAAGAGAGAATCTACAAAAGGAGCAACAGGGAAACTGAGAATGAACTAACTCCCCAGCACCAGTAATGGAAAGCGGAGGGCGCTGGGGAGAAATCACCACCCATCTGTAGTAGTCCTTCCTGGTGAAACTACCCAGCAGAAATGTGGGTAAAGACAGTTACATACGAAGATTGGAAGATTTAGCCACCTATGGACTTTTCATTAAAGGAACTTGAAAATGAAAATAATCTCAGAAAGAAGGTTCAAGGTAGAAAAAGAAGGAACGTTGTTTCTGGACATGGATATATACATGGACTAAACATGGACATGGATGTCTAGGTTTAGTTACATATACTGCAGTAGAACCTCCATAGTTGGCATCTCTGTATATTGACCTCCTCCTTAAGTTGACCTACTTTTCATAGACTGGACATGCACCGCATGTACGTATCAGTGCAGTAGGCATGGTTCCTTATGTTGACCACTTCCATGTATTGACCAGTTTGTTATAGTCCCTTGGGTGGTCCACTTACAGAGATTCTTCTCTGTGTGTGTGTGTGTAAGCAGTCATCATTAATAAAGCACACATAAAAAACTCCAGTAACACAGGGGGAGACAATAAAAAAGAAATAAAGGTGTGAACTTTTTCCTTGATGAATTTAGGAATCAGTTAAGGTCTGAAGAACATTGCTAAGCACCACAGAAATGGTGACTTGATAAAGACCTGAAGTTCTGGAAAAGGGGAAATAGTGCGTTACATTTACTGTGACATTCAATCAACAAATTGAAAAGAGCTCTTATCTAATCAGAATAGATAATTTTTTTTAAATAGGGAAGATGCTCATTTATTTATTTATTTATTTTGTTGTTGTTGCAGTTTGGCCAGGGCCAGGTTTGAACCCGCCACCCTCCGTATATGGGGCCGGCGCCCTAGCCACTGTGCCACAGGCGCCGCCCCAAAATAGATAATAATTTATACTGGAATCTCTGAAATCTGGCCTCTGTTCCTTTTATGGACTGATTAGAGGATCCTAGGATGGCCCTTTGTCAACAGGAGCCAACAGGATGTCAAAATGTCATCATTACCTGTTCATTCCTCTGCATTCACCAAATCCCTCTCCAGGAAATGACATGCTTGGTAGTTCAGAGGTACACACAGTAATTTGACTGAGTGGACACAGGTATACTTTTTAAAAATTTCTAAGGCCTGGTACAGTGGCTCATGCCTGTAATCCTATAATCCTAGCACTGTGGGAAGCTGAGGAGGGTGGGTTGCCTGAGCTCCTGACTTTGAGACCAGCCTAAACTAGAGCAAGACTCCCATATCTAAAAGTAGCCAGCCATTGTGGCAGGCGCCTATAGTCCCAGCTGCTTGGGAGGGTGAGGCAAGAGGACAGGTTGAGCCCAAGTGTATGAGGTTGCTGTGAGTTATAATGCCAGAGCACTCTACCAAGGGCAACAAAGTAAGACTCTGTCTCAAAATATAAATAAATAAATAAAAATGTATAGTCTTATTCACTTTGCTCTTCTTCAAAAGAGATAAGACACTTCCACATCCTCTGCTCATATTTCCCCTTCGGTTGTTCATCTTTTGCATATGGATTTATGATAAATTATACATTAAGGAGGCTAGCATACGTGTTGCAAGTATTTTCTTCAATCTATAGATTTCTTTCTACTTTGGACATGCTGTCTTTTAACATATGTGAGATTGTCCTTCTTATATCATCAAATCTATGATCATTCCCTTTACGTTTTATGGGTTTGATCTGTACTTAGGAAGAACCTCCCTCCCAAAGATTATGATACTCTTATACGTTCGCCTCTGACACCTTCATAGTTTTAAATTTAATCTTTAGTTTTGAAATCCATATGACATCAATTTGATACATGATTTGACATAGAAAGTTCACCTTTTTGTTTTTCCACATAAGCAGCCTGCTGTCTCCATACCACTGATTGAACACTTCACCGTCCCCCATGGATTTGAAGTGTCACCCTTATTATACTGTTAATTTCCTGTTTCAGGCTCTGTACCATGAATCAGGTTATTTTTATCCGTGCCAGAACCATGCAGTTTTAATCATGGTGGCTCATAATAAAGTTATACATGTTCATATTACAACTCGGTAAGAGAAAGAACAGTCACACATGTCATGCGTGTTCTCCTCACCATTATTGCTTCTGAAAGTGTTCATAACTGTTCCCATGCATTTTTTTTCTTCTAGCTGAATTGTGAAAAGAACCTATCAACTTTGAAAGAAAAGCTCATTGGGGTTTAAATTTTAATTGCACTAGATTTATAGATTAATTTGGAGGGAAATGACAGCTTTGCCATGTAGGGTCCTTTAATTGGGAACAAGAAATGATATGGCCTCCTTTACTCCAGACTTCAGTTAGATATGAGTATATATGTCTCCACATTTGTACACATCTATTGCGGTACATGCATATACATGCTTTTCATATCGGTTCTGTGCATTTCTGAGTATGAAGTCTTGTGTACAGATTTGTCTCTGCTTTCAACTGTCTGTCCACAGCTACTTTTATGGGAGAGTCACCTGTAATACTTGAATGTCCTTTGATTATGTTACTGTGCTTGATCCCCAGACTCCACCCACCACCCTTGGCCCCACATATTTGACCCGCAACTGAAACAAAAACTCTACCCAGCTGAGTACTGGGGAGTGGCTTATTGGACCAATCAGAGCTTCACGATTAGGGACTTCGTTTTTTGAGATACATAGAGTCAGCAGATGATCATAGATCTGAAGCTGAAAACAGGGAAATGGTAAACAAGCAAAGGCATATGGTAAGCATAAAACATGAGAGAGAGAAAGAGTATAGAGATAATAGTGAGTACTGGACACAGAAAAACAAATGGAAGATACAGGAACAAGACGAGTTGGGCCTGTGGCAGAGTTGCAAGAGTGGGAAGCAAGGAACACGTGTTGCTGAAGGCTGATAAGATCACTAGGCCCCCGCTGGAGTAATTCACATCATTAAGCCTTGATTAGGCCATGGGGTGCCCAGACGTTTGGTCAAATATTATTCTGGTTGTGTCTCTGAGGGTGGTTCCAGATGGAGTTGGCACTTGAATCAGCAGACTGAGTAAAGCAGTTTACTCCTCCCAGTGAGCAGGGCCCTCCTGCAGTTAGGGCCTGGAGAGAACAGAAAGCTGAGAGAGAATTGCTTCTGTCTGCCAGCCTGTAAGCTGGAATGTTGCTTTTTTTTTTCTTGCCTTCGGACTCATACTAAAACATTGGTTCTTCCTGAGTCCAGCTTCAGACTGAAACCACACCATCAGCTCTCCTGGGTCTCCAGCTTGCTGACTGCAGATCTTGGAACTTATCAGCCTCCATAATTATGTGAGCCAATTCCTCACTTTTTCTATATATACACACATATTAGGGTTCTCCAGAGAAACAGAGCCAATATAAGATCCTATTATAAAATCTTATTTTTATCCTATTATAAAATCCTACTGCTGGTTCCATGTCTCTAGAGAATATTAATACACACTGCTTACCTTTTTCTCTCCAATTTTTTTTCTCATCTTTATATACTTACATACGTATTTATCTGGCCGGGCCACTCCATCCATGCTCTATTTACTACATCAACTGTTTTAAATCTTGGTTGCTTCCCAGAAGAAACTACCTAAAACACCAATCTGACAACGTCCCTTTCCTACTAAAATTCTTCTAGCAGCCCTCCAGTTTCACAAGGTCAACAAAGTAAAGGGCAAGCTCCTGGATCTGAGATTCAAGGCCATTATTTGTCCCCTGCCTGCCCCCGGAGCCTCATCTCTCTCCATTTTAACTTTTCTCTTAGAGCCACAGGTGGCTTTCACGGCATATTGTCTGTAAACTGAGACCACCTGACTGGTAGGTTCCAAGCTATACTATCACCTGGGTCAGCTCCATGAGGCATCAGCCTTCCTGAGCCACCTCTCGAGTTTAAACATAATGATGAAGGCATAAAGGTTGGGTAGAGGGAAGATATTCTTTATCCTTTACCCTTGAGGCCTGGCCCCATGACGAAGCAAAATACATGAGAGAAAAGTGCTAATCAGTCACCCACAAGAAGATAGGCTCAGAGTTGTGTTCTGAGCTAAACTTACAATGATTAAGTAAACTCCTAAACAAGAAAGCCAGGTTTCCTTCTCCCCTTTCTGAAAGCCCATTTTCCTAGAATCCCTGCAAATGAGATGTCACGGGAGACATACATCAGTGACAAGTTCATTTCTTTTTTTATTTTAAGGATTGGTTAGTATTAATTATACAGCTAAAGTGTTCCTGGTATTCTTTATTATTTTTTTAAATTTCAGATTAATACGAGAGTACAATTAGGTTATAATGTTTGCATTTATTAAGTAAGGTCCTTGTTGTAGTTGTGTCCCCCACCCAGGATGTGTGCCATATTCCCTTACATTGTGACGGTTAGACAGGAACAGACACCTCCTTCTTCTCCCTCCCTCCTCCTCCTCCCACCTTCCCCCAACTTGACTTGAATTGAGTTTTTCTCTTGTGTAGGTGTGTATTAGTTCGTCCTTCAAATCAGTATTAGGTACATTGGATACTTGCTTTTTCATTCTTTTTTTTTTTTAATAAATTGTATTCCTTTTTTTATTTCAGGTTAATGTGAGGGTACAAACAACCAAACCACCATATTCGAATTTGTTAGGTAGAGTCCCTCTTGTAGCCATGTCCTGCACCCAAAAGGTGGGACCATACCCTCCTATATTGTGCCCATTCAGTGGGAGCACCCCTGACTCCCCTTCTCTCTTCCCCCTTCCTTCCCTCCCCAACTTGAATTGAAATGAGCTTTTATCCTGTGTGAGTGTGAATTAGACCATTGTTAAAATGTCTTTACTTCCCAAAGCAATCTAGAGATTCAAAGCAATCCCCATTAAAATGCCAACATCAGCCAGGCGAGGCACAGTGACTCATGCCTGTAATCCTAGACTCTGGTAGGCCAAGGCAGGTGGATTGCCTGAGCAAGAATGAGACCCCATCTCTAAAAATAGCTGGGTGTTGTGGCAGGCACCTATATTCCCAGCTAGTTGGAAGGCTGAGGCAAGACAATCACTTGAACCCAGGAGTCTGAGGTTGCTATGAGCTATGACACCATGGTACTCTACCAAGGGTGACAAAATGAGACTCTGTCAAAAAAAAAAAATCATACTTTGAAGATTTGGAAAAAATAGGTTTGTTTGGTTTTTGTTCTTTTTGTTTTTTTTTTTTGGTATACAGAAAAAAACCTGTATAGGCAAGGCAATTCTTAGTAATAAAAATAAAGCCGGAGGCATCACCCTACCAGACTTTAGGCTATATTATGGATCCACAGTGATCAAAACAGCATGGTATTGGCACAAAAATAGAGACATAGGCATTTGGAACTGCATAGAAAACCAAGAGATGAAACAAGTCTCTTATAGCCATCTGATCTTTAATAAACCAAACAAAAGCATACACTGAGGAAAAGAATCCCTATCAATAAATAGTGCTGGGAGAACTGGATAACCACATGTAAAAGACTGACAAAAATTGATTCAAGATGGATAAAGGATTTAAATCTAAGGCAGAAAACGATTAAAATCCTAGAAGAATATGTGGGGGAAATTCTTGAAGATATTGGCCTAGGAAAAGATTTTATGAAGAAGACTTCCGTGGTAATTGCAACAATAAAAATTAACAAATGAGGCTTGGTGCCTGTGGCTCAAGCGGCTAAGGCGCCAGCCACGTACACCTGAGCTGACAGTTTCCAATCCAGCCCGGGCCTGCCAATCAACCATGACCGCTGCAACCAAAAAGTAACCAGGCGTTGTGGCAGGCGCCTGTAATCCTAGCTACTTGGGAGGTGGAGGCAGGAGACTCACTTGAGTCCAGGAGTTGGAGGTTGCTGTGAGGCCATAGCACTTTACCCAGGCCCACAGTTTGAGGCTCTGTCTCAAAAAAAAAAAAAAAAAAAATTAACAAATAAGATTTAATTAAATTGCTTTCCATTCTTGTGATATTTACTGGGCGCGCAGTGGCTCACTCCTATAACCTAGCACTCTGGGAGGCCTAGGCGGGTGGATTGCTTGAGCTCACAAGTTCAAGACCAGCCTGAGCAAGAGTGAGATTCCCCATCTCTACTAAAAATAGAAAAACTAAGGCAAGAGGATTGCTTGAGTCCCCGTTGGAGGTTGCTGTGAGCTATGATACCATAGTACTCTATCTACCCAGGGCAACAGCTTGAGACTCTGTCTCCAAAAAAAAAAAAAAAAAAGAAGAAGAATGTGTTTCACCTCCATCCAGGTTCATACAAAAGACTGATCTTCTTAGACACTGCCCAGTAAATCTTCAGTTGCTTTCATATGTCTGGAAAAAGAAAACAATCCAACCTATGTCCAATAAGAGAGAAAAATCACCTGCTTTTCTGCCACTGGGGAGTAACTCAATGTTCCTGAGGAATTTGTGACTAATTAATTTCATTTAAATAATCGTTACTTATGATCATGTTAAATAGCTATGGCTTAAGCATTTTAATTTGCTTTAAGTCATGGTACCAGAACCTATATAAGATTTTTCAACTTTCAATCATCTTGACAACTTGATAATTCTTGACTTCATTATCTACATGTGAGCACTTTGAAAAAGTTTATAAGCATCATAATTTTTAAAGTAAAAGCATCAACTTCAACTCTCTTCAAGCTCTCATTTATTGTAACAGAAACCCAAATTGCATAACACATCCCACCCAAAAATGTTAGCTTCTGAAGAAGTTCTGTATTTTAATCCTGCTGTCTGTAAGTGACTAAAGGGCGCTTTCAGGTAAGACTTCACATATTTGGCAGTGAGAGAGCAGAGTCTCCCCCTGCAGGTTTCCCACAGCAGGGGAGAAGGCCTTGCCGCCAGTGGGGTGCAAGCAAAGCGCTGGAACTCACCGATCTTCTGAGTCTGAAATATTCCAAACATGCAGAAAAATAGAAAGAACTGTATAATGACAACATGCTAATTATCTAAGTTTAATAAACCTTAACCTTAGATCTGATCCATCCATTTTCTCTATCACTGTACCATAATTTAGATATCCAGTATTTAATTTTTTTTCTTTCCCTAACCACTAGACCACTAGAGATCCAGTATTTAAATAAAAGACACTTAGATTGTTTGTTTTTCACTATTAAAAATGAGCTGAACATTCTTAAGCACGTCACCTTGTGCACCTGTACAAAAGTTTCTGAGGTATGTCCTGTATTTAGAAGTGGAATTATGGATCCAAAGTATGTACGTAGATTCAATTTTCTAATATGACTGCATCGTTCTCCAAAGAGGGTGTACTAATTCATATATCGACCAGCTATACATGAATACACCCTTTGTGCCACATCCTGACCTACAGAGATACTGTCGGACTATAATTTTTGCCAATCTATTGATGTGAATTGATATGTCACTGTGGCTTTTATTTGCATTTCACTGATTATTATTTAAGAATTTAGTGTCTTTTTTTATATTTACGGATCTTTGAGTTTCTTCTTCTGAGAATTTTTTGTTCTTATCCTTTATTCTTTTTCCTATTGTGTTACAGGTCTCTTTCTTACTGATTATAAATACTTTTTACACATTCTAGACACTTACCCATTTGCAGATTGTATGTATTACAATCATTTTCTTCCAATTTGTGACTTTATTTCATTGTTAGTGTCTTTTGATGCACTAAATTTCTAATTTTAGTGGGAGTCAAATTTATTATTATCTTTCATTATTGATTGTGCTTTTTTATGCCTTCATTTAAAAAAAAACTGTTCTCCCTCAAGAGGGCATAATAGTATTTTGTTTTAATACTTTTCTAGGGTTTTAACATATTTAACTTCATATTTAAATTTAGAATACAATTAGAATTCGTTCTTGTTACAGTAGGAAGAGGTCCGTCACTTTTGTTTTTGTGTGGATAATCATGTATGCCAGGCTCTAGTATTGAGTAGTCCACCCTTTTCTCACTCGTGTGCTAGGTAGTCTGTTTTTCATCAGATTTTACACATGTGTATGTCTATAAACAAAGAACGTGAGTTTGTCCTGAGACCCTCAATTCTAATCCAACACTGTGGGGTTTATTCTAGCCTGTCCCTTCTGCTTATTTGTACCTCTGTTCCCCAAGGATGGGAAAAACTTTCTCCAAGAATGGGAAACATGGCTGTTATTACCCATCATACATTTCCTCTTTTGCTCTATACTGGAATAAACACAAAATAGTTCCAATTGTCACCCACTTGTGTTCTTATCACCTTTGGGATAAAATATCGGATATATAGCTAAGGTACAGTTCTCTGAAGTTACTTAGGTTAATTTTTTTTCTTCCCCATTTGCTTTGGGGTGATTATGTTACTCATTTATTAAAAAAAAAAAA
>NW_003852515.1:3213413-3266103 GCF_000181295.1 Otolemur garnettii | reverse complement strand
TTACCTTTCATGAGTATATGATACATTAACGTGATTCTAACACACAGGGATACCAAAAAGGTAACTCAGAAAAGAGGTACTCTCTGCTCATCCCTTCCATCCTACTCCCGTTCCTTGTTCTTTCTATTTCATTCCCACCCACCTCTGCAGTGACGGGAGCTGGTCTGTCCTTCATATACAAAAGAGCAGGTGCATGTTTATTTCCTTATAGTCCAGGGTGGCCGTAAAGCTCATGTGCAATTTTAAATTGCAGACTATTTTTAATTGCACACAAACTTTATGGCCACCCTGTATGGATATTCTTTTGATCCTTGCTTTTTTCACTTAACAATTTATTCTGGAAATAATGCCAAATAAGTTTATAGACATTTTCTTCATTTTCTTTCTTTCTTTTTTGTTAACCACCATACTACTTTATTGAGGGAATATACCATAATTTGTGAACCATTCTCCTATGTATGGGCATTTAAGTTGGTTTTTAATATTTTGCAATTATAAACAGTGCTATCGTGAACAATTTTGTGCATCGTTAAATGTGTGTATTTCTAGGGTAAAATCCTAGATGTGCAATTTCTAGGTCAAAAGATGAGCACATGTGTTAGTTTCGGTAGACTTTTGCCAAATTCTCCTAGAGAAGACTTGTGCCAGTTTGCATTCCTGCAATGACGTATGGCAGTGACTTTTTCCTCTGAGTCTCGCCAAATATAGTTTTCCACTTTAGCCAAACTAATAGGTGATCAATGATATCTCAATGTTGTTTTAAAGAAATGGTGAACTACTTTTGTCTGTTTAAGGGCCATTTTTATATTTCTTATAAATTGTTGATTTCCCATTTTTCTGTTGGATTTGGGGTCCTTGGTTTTGCAGGGGTTTTATGTTTTTTGTTTTTTTGTTTGTTTTGTTTTTTGCAGTTTTTGGCCAGGGTTGGGTTTGAACCCACCACCTCTGGTATATGAATCTGGCACCCTACTTACTCCTTTGAACCACAGACACGCCCTGGTTTTGTAATTTTTAAGAGTTCTTTATTTATTAGGAATATTAGACTTTTATCTATGACACATGCTGCAAAAATTTTTCTCCTAGTTTGTTATCTTTTGACTGTGTCTATGGTAGTTTTCATTATCCATACTTATAAAAAAAATTATATGGTTACATTTATTAGTTTTCTGTTTTATACTAGTTTTTAAGTCATAGTTAGAAAGCCTACTCATTAAAGAAAAATTCATTCCATTTTTTTATATATTTGTATGGCTTTATGGTTTTATTTTTAAATTTACACCTCTCACCATTTGGAGTTCATTCTTTTTGTGAGGTATGGATCTAATTTTATTCAGATGATTGATTACCCAGAACTATTTATTAAAGAGTTTATCCTAGTGATTCGAGATGCTTGCTTTATCATATCCTAAATATTTCTATGTCCATATGTTCGGGACTTTCTATTCTATTCCCCTGATCTATGGTCATTACATAAGCCAGTGCTACCCTGTTTTAATTATGAAGGCTTTGTGGTATGTTTTAATGGCTGATAGCTCTCAGGCATCCTCAAACTACAGCTTGCAGGCCACATGCAGCCCACCTAGGACATTTATCCAGCCCGCCGGGTGTTTTTGCCACCGCTGCCTGTTCTGCTTAGCAGCTGACTTGTCCCAGGGCCCGTAGTCCAGCCCTCCAATGGTCTGAGGGACAGTGAACTGGCCCCCTGTTTAAAAAGGTTGAGGACCCCTGAGTCCCTGCTTGGATTTTTTAAACATTTCCCTGGATATTCTTGCATGTTGGCCAATTGAACTTCACTATCAGTGTGTCTAACTTCATAAAGGCTTATTGGTATCTTCATTGAGATTCCATTAACTTATAAATGAACTTAGCAAGAAATGACATCTTTATTTAGGATGCTGAGTCATCTTTCCAGGAAATCCTTTCCATTTGTCTAAGTCTACTTTAGTTTTTTCCAGACTAATTTAAAGTTTCTCTCCAAGAATTTTTGCATATTTTTTGATCAGCTTCGTTAGATATGTTTAATCTTCTTTGTTGCTGTTGTAAACTGGGGATTCTCTAAATGATTTTTTTAATTACTATGTTCTTTAAATAGTTAATGCTTGTACATTTGAAGAATACTGATTTCTGTCTACTGCTTTTTTATTTTGCTACTTTACTCAATTCTTGTACTGTTTTAGTTTTATCATTGGGTGTTTATTTCCTAGGGCTTTCCAGTTATATTTTCATACTATATATGACATAAAAATAAAGATGTTTTTACTTCTCATGCAAAATCTCATTCCTCTAATTTATTTCTTGTTTCTAATTATATTGGCTAATATCACTAGTACAATATGAATTGTGATGAAGAGAGTAGGAATTCTTGCCCTATTCCTGATATGAATGGAAATTCTTCTAGCGTTTGTACATTGAATAAAATAGTAATATTAAGACTAAAGATTTGTATCACATTAAGGTATTTTATTATGTTGAGAAAGTGTCTCTCATCCCTATTTTCTTGAATGCTGTTAACAGGAATGGATATTGAATTTTTGTCGAAGCCTTTTTCGGCATCTATGAAGATAATCATATTTTTCCTTTAGATCTGTCAGTATTGGTTTTCTAGTATTGAACCGACCATGAATACTGGAGTGAGTTCCACTTTTTTGCAGTATATTATTTTCTTTATGTGGTATTGGATTCTGTTTGCTACTATATTATTTAGTCCTTTCACATCAGTATGCATGAGTTGCTGTGGTTTTCCTTTTTTCTACTTTTTTGGTAGAGTCTTTATCAGGTTTCAGTATCAAAATTAGGTCATACTTAATTTATTAAAAGAATAAGGAAGTTTTCCTTTATTTCTGTGTTAGTATTTTGTACTAGTTTTCTGTTTGCTGCTGTAACAAATTACCACAAATTTAGTGGCTTAAAATAGTACAAGTTTATTACCTGTTTTGGAATCAGAAGTCCAAAATAGGTCTCACTGAGCCAAAATCAAAGTGCTGATGGGCTGCATTCATTTCTTAGGGCTCTAGGGGAAAATCCATTTTCTTGTCTGTAATAGCTTTTAAAGGCCACCCACATTCCTGGCCTCCTGGCCCCCTTCCATCTTCAAAGCCAGCAATGATTGAGTTTTTTCTCAAATTACATTTCTCTGACACTATTACCCTCTCTCTCCCATATTTAAGGACTTTTATGGTTACATTGGGCCCACATGAGTAATCCAGAATAATCTCCCTATTTTTAATGCAGCTGATTAGGAATCTTAATTCTATCTGCATCATTAATTCCTCTTTCCAGGTAACAAAACACACTCATAGGTCTAGGGATTCAGACATGAACATCTTTCAAGGGAAGCAAAAAATTATTTTGCCTACCACATTTGCAGTGATCCGGAGATATTTATAAACACTGGAACTATCTTATCTTTGAAGGTTTGGTAGAAAACCATGGTGAAAATATCTGGACCTTATGCGTTTTTTATGAAATAGTTCTTTAATAATTGTTTCTATATCTTCTGTGGAAATTTGCTCTATTTAAACTTTCTCTGAGGCCAGGCCCAGTGGCTCACACCTATAATCCTAGCAATCTGGGAGGCTAAGGCAGGAGAAACAGTTGAGCTCAGGAATTTGAGACAGACTGGTCAAGAATGAGACCCTATCTCTACTACAAATAGAAAAATTAGCTGAGCATTGCAGCAGACATCTGTAGTCCTCACTGCTGGGGAGGCTGAGGCAAGAGTATCACTTGAGCCCAAGAGTTTGAGGTTGCTGTGAGCTATGATGATGCCATGGCACTCTACCCAGGGTGACAGAGTGAGCCCCCCCACCCAAAAAAAAAAGCTTTTTTGATGGGCTCAATTTTGGTCATCTGTATTTCATAGAAAAGTATCCCATTTATGTAGAATTTTAAATGTAGACTTTATGTATATAGAGGTCTGCAACTTAGCCTGCCTAATGTATTATCCTTATTGATATGGCTGATAAGTTTGATCTCAGTTCTATCATAATGGTTTATAATTATATGTATTGTATTTTCTTGTTTCTTTATTTCTAAAGATTATATGCTTTACTCTTTAAGTGTAAAAATGTAATTTAGGAAGGGTTTTGTTTTTGTTATTGTTCTGGTGGTTATCTTTGTATTTCTATCTTTTTCCAGTGTCCATAGCCCCCTGTTTTCTTAGTCGCCCTTTGACCATCTGCTTTGCTAGTTTTTAATTGTATTTTTTAACTCCTACCTATTGCCTGTACAACAATCGATTAGGTTTTGATACTTGCTTTATCCTCTCTGCCATCCCTTACCAGCTTTTTTAGTTAAATTATTTCTACTTGTCGAAACAAGGAACATTTGTACATTAACTTTCCACCTTCATTGTCACTTTAGTTTCTGTCTTAGTCTACAATAATTTATATATAAATGCTCATATCGGTCCTTTTGCTGTTAGATTCCGGCATCTCTTAGATGAATGAAGCTCATCCTCAAGGCATTTTCTCAAGAAAAACTCATATGTTCTTGTGTTTTCCACACTTTTTAGTAGCCTTGATACTTGAACAGCTTCACCTGAAGTAAAACATTGGTCCACATTTTCTTTCATACAGTTGAGTTGGTTGATTTGTTTTTAAATACTGCTTTATACTTATTTTGCTTTGAATATCTAATACTTTTGCCCTTGTAATTAGGTGGTCTTTTGTCTGATTAAAGGTTTTGATTTTTTTTTTCAGTCTCTGAATTCTAAATAGATACAGGATAAGATCTATATCTGTACCTATTTAGATAGGATAAGTCTTGGAATTGCTAAATCTAGGTTAACTTTCCCAAGTAGTCAATAAGCCCTTTCAATGTAAAGTTTCAATTCTCTGAAAAATGTCTCTTACGTTATAGGCTTAAGTATACTGTTTGATTTTTCTTTTTCAGAGAGTCTAATAACATGAATATTAATCCTTTTCTATCTGTTCCCCATTTCTACTATTTTCCCTATGACCCTTTTGACTCCTTTCTTTATCTCATTTTTATTTTCTTTGTCGTTTTCCCGGCTTTTAAAATACTCTGTATTAAATTTTCTTGTGTTTTCTTTACCTTGGGAACCTTGTAATTTAGTCTTCATTTCTGAGATAATTTTGTTTTTTTCTTTCATTTCTTTCCTGGATTTAATCAATTTTCCTTTATTTTTTTTCTGTTGTTTGTCCATTTCTATTCTTAAGTTGTTTGTATTTCCATTCAAAATCTTTTTTCATATTCCAAATGCTAGTTTGAATATATTTAATTTGGTTTTAACTGTTCTTGCTTCATGGTTTTTTCCCAGTCTTTGGGAAAGTTTTATCAGTTGAGGTGTGTTGGATCTTATTTTCTAATTCTTTGTAATAACTCTATTTATTCAGTTTTTTCCATTTATTTTTGTACCATTGGGCTGATTTTTAAGATTCCTGACTTGGTGACTTGTTTTGTCAGTATTAATAACGTCCACGTCTTTAAATGGATTTGGGGAGTGAATCAAGAGATTTGTGTCTTTCAAGTTTTTTGGTACTTTTTCATTTTGCCTCTGCTCTAAGTGGTCAGCCACACTGACGTTTTGAGTCTCTTAGAATTAGTGTCAATTCAGAGTCAATGTTTAATAAGTCCCTGAAAGATCATTTCTTTTCCCCTGATTAATAGTTACTCTGATAAAAACTGGTAGGTTCCTTTGGGGAAGGCTAGGAGAAAATTTAAATTTATCTGTGTAAATTTTTAGTAATGTACATTTTTAGCTTAAGGGTATCTAGCCTCCCCTTCATTGAAAGGATACCAGATCTTTTAACTAGCTAAAATCTAGGAATTGATTGAATGGCTGTGACTGTCGTTATATGGTTAACATTAGATTTTGTTCACTTGACCTAGAACTTTTTTGCTTATGCAGATTAAGAAAGAATTTAGCAGGCTTCCTATCTATCTCACTTATAGGAACCCCATGGCCAAGCAAATTTCCATAGTACTGCTGTATCATCAGACTATCCTGAGTGCTTCTCTGATGCCATTAAAGTAACCACACCCACCTTGGCTTTAGTGACTGAGTGCCACCACCTGGCCCCTGCACTCCAGGATCAATGATTCCCATTGCATTTAGGTTTCCAGTTCATTGCCTGCAATTCCCAGTGTGAGGGCTGCGTATAGAGAAGAATGATCACAGAACTCTTCAAGGAAGCTGGCGTGGCCCTCACAAATTTATTTCTTACATTCGTAGTGAATGGTATGTCTTCTGGACCTTCCCAGTTAGAGTGAGTAGGTCTTAGATGATAAACCCACTTTAACATTTTAGTCTCTCTAGGCCTTGGAATTTCTTCCTCTGCATTAAACCAAGGCACATCTGGCATTTTCAGTTCTATCACTGTGGGCTACCCTTTGGTCCAAATTTCAGCCTTCCACACAAACTCTTACAGCCCTTTATTTATAACTTCCCAAGGTACTAATGCAATACTAAATATAGAATCTGATTAGTAAGCTCACATCAGCCTGACCCAACTTTATGTGTCTTCCACCAGTATCCTATACCCTTGGTATCCATTCCTATACATGTTCCTCAGAATTCTGTCTGTATAAATTAGAAAAATCAAGTAGTTCTTTTGGAGTGCCCTATACCTTCTCAAGGGTCACACTTTGTACTTCATCTCCAGGGGACCTGATTCCAGTTACAGGTCCCAAAGCAAAGGTAGTTGGTTGGGGCAGGCCCTGAAGAGGGTCAACATTGTCTTGCATGGCAGCTGCCTCTGGAGAGGCTGTAAGTTTTCTCAGACCATGCAGGGTTAATGCCCTCAGAACAGAGGTGGAAAGGGTGATACCACTAGAGGTGGGGTTAGGAAGGCCACTTCTGTTGGAGTTGGGAAGACATCTTCCCCTGGCAAAGAACACCCATCAACAGGTAGGAGCGCCAAGCCCTTACCTTTGTCAGGGTCTTCCTGCACATCCCTATCCCAGTTTACAGATCCCGTTCTTTCCCAAGGAGTAATTTCACTTTAACAATAGATACCCTACAAAGCTTGGGGTTCGATCATGTTGTCATTCAGCCAGCTGCAGGGTAAGACTCTGTAATTTGGGGGTTTTCAGAGATTTCAGCTCTGCAGCTTTAGGGGATAAAGTGTCCTTCAGGGCATACATGGATGTTCCCAGGTTAGTTATACAACACGAGAGCTGGGAACTTGTAACCTTGAGCACATCCTTGTCTTGTACTACTTTGCCCAGTGATATTAGGAGCAACCAGCCAACATCATTAAATTTATTAGTTTTCCAAGAATGTTTGGAAGTATTACATAAGGAGTCATCCAGGTCCTTGCTTCTTGTAAGTGGTTGATAAGAAGTGTTGATTGCAGATATTTTGCCTATGTTTATGAGCAATTCAGCTGTGGAAATAGGTACCCTGTTTACTACTGGAATTAAAGCTATTAGCATCTTTAAATCTAATCAAATCAGTGAGCCAGTTCTGGAAGTTTTACATGGTAGATACCACTGGGCCCCAATCTTACAGAGGAGACAGCTAAGGCTCTAAGTAAGTGACCTGCCTGAAATCACTCAACTAAAAGTGTGAAATCTACCTGAGCTCTATGTTGAAACTGCCCCTTTTTCCCCTCCCATTCTTTCTTTGTAACACCGGTGTCACATTGTTGATTGATACTCAGCCTATGGTTTGCTGGGATCATCCTTCTCATCTAACATATGTCAAATAGACAAATTCTCTTTGGGGCTTTGCCAGCTGCTTCCCATCCCTATTCTGATTCTACCAACCAGTTGTCCAACCCGTTTATCTAGCTAGTAAAGCTAATTTTGAATTTCACTTCTCTTACAGTTGAGATTAGTTAACTCTTCAGAATACAATACAGAAACCTAAGGAGGATACCTCTCCTGCAATCATCCTAGTGACTAGCTTAAAAAGTGAAAAGAAAAAAAAAAAGTTCTGTCAAAGACTAACAGACTAGAAAAAATAAAGATTACCTTCCTACTTGGGGATTATAGCAAAGTGACATTTCTTTAGTTCTCTTTTGACAAACATCTAAGAACATATCAAAGAACAAAAGCACATGTGTCATTTGCTTCTTTTTTCTCTCAAATTTCTAAATCCTGGTTATTCCATCAAAGGTGTTTCAGAATGTCTATTGTCTGCACCACTAATCGTTTGCAGTTTTAAGATTTCTGTTTTGTATTTTTCCATCCCAGCCTGTTCTCACCTCATTAAAGTCTAGATGGATTGTATTTGGTTAAAGCTAGCATATTTTCCTGGCAATCGCCTTTGCTAAAATCCAGTGTTAGAGCTTCAGCTTATATTTTAAACGCATGGAAAAAGAAGGAACCTGGATAGTGGAAACAAAATAAACAGATGGTTGCCTTGACAATCTGTAAGACAGACACTTTCATGATCATTTTTCATGGTTTTCTTTTGAACTAATGAGACAGAGATACAATTTGTGTCTTGTTGACCTCCTGCAAATGGTACCAAGACTCACAAACAGCAAAAACCACCACGATGTCTCTGCCCAAAGCCACCTTTACTTGGACTGACTCCTTGCCAGTCCCACCCTGCATCGCCTTAGGAAACAATCCCTGAGACCTGTTCTCAAGGCAGATTGCTGTTGCTGTGGGAGTGAACATGAGTGGGGCACAGCAAGGGGGCTGTGATATTGGAGAGGGAAGACAAAGATAGGAAATTATCATTCCATGAGGCAGGATGTCATGGTGAAAGAACATACAGAATGTCATGAAATCACAGAGAATGAGAAAATTACTCCAAATGGGAAGGTTAAGCAGAGGACCTAGAGAATGTGAGGGGGTGTTGACCAAGGAAGACAAAGTAGCAGAGCTAACTAAACCGAACATCTCAGCATTGACTCGCTCTCTGTTTCTATTTTGTCAGTGTTTAAGTTGTTCATACATTTGCTTTCAAATGGATTTAAAACAAAAAACTCATTGAAACAAAGGCTCTTCCTCCAAGCTATAAAAATATGGGGGCAACAGCATTAACATATGTAAATTTCCTTTTACATTTTCCTAAGCTCAGGTTCCCAATCCAGGTTATAACACAGGCTTGCAATTCTGTGGGCCTTATAGATAGAAGGCTCAACAAGGACAATAGAATTAGTAAAAGCACAGTGACTTAGGATATAAGCCTTAGAGTCTGACCTGAGTTCACAGCCCTACTCTGTTTCTTCCCAGCTTTATATATGAGGTCTAACAATTAAGTTTGTGAATTTACTCTAGAAAAAGCACTACATACCACATTATTGAAAATCAGTATGGTCCCCTAGGGAAGCTATGTACCAATCCTAGCACCTAGTTCACCTTTCAAAGCAATTTTGAAACTGTTTCTGAAATGGCCATTCAGCTGTCATCATATTACCCTTTATGTCCTGAGTGTCATCAAAATGTCCTCCTTTCAATATTTGCTTAATCTTCAGGTAAAGAAAAAAGTGGGGTGGGGAGGGTGAGTGGGTAGATCAGGTGAGTGGGGAGGGTGTTCCAACACAGTTATTTGTTTGCTAGCTAAAAAGTCCCTCATAGACAGTGCTGTGAGCTGGCGCATTCTTATGATGTAAGAGCCATGAGTTGTTGGCCAAGATTTTCAGTTCAGATTTCCCTACTTCTCTATCAGTGTTTACTTGGTCGTCTGCTATGCTTCTCACAGTCAGCCAATGATTTTGATGAACAATTCAACAAATTTTTGTAATGTTTTCATCAGTTCTTCTCATTGGTGGTCCCTCAACTTCTCTCATCATTATTGATGCTTTTTCTCCCCTCAGAAAAACTTTTCATACATTCGTACATTGGCATTATCTCTATGAACTTGGACTAAAATGTCCCTGATTTCACTTCCACTTTTGCCAAATTTAACAAGAAATATACGAATGTTTGTTAGTTGCTCTAACTCAAGCTCCGACATTCTCACAAGGGCACATAAAAACACACAATAATAGTGAATGTGTGTTTATATCAGCAAGACACCACCACGCATCGACATGAACACAACTGTGAGACGCTGATATACCAAGGTTATGAAACCTTACCAAGCTGTCTGTATAGTGCTGCCGATATAAACACACAGTAGCAAATTCATGAACTTAATTGTCAGACCTTGTACTACACCTGACAGGTTGTGTAACCTCTGGGTCTCAGTTTTCTCATCTGCATAATGAAGATGATAATAGTGCTTATTTCACATTGTGAGAGTTACATGAGATAGTGTGTGCAAGCCCTAAACATAGTGCCTGGCATCTGTTGTCCATCAGCTAATGCTCATCATTAGTTATTGCTGCAAAACACAGTGTTCATAGTATTTTCTCCAAGGAGATACACCATTAGTCTTTCATATGATTTTTCTAAATACTTGTTGCTATTCCAACACAAGAAAATATGCCAGGAATAAAAACGTCTCCAACTCTTTTTAATTTTGGAAGCCAGTAATACCTCTAGTTTCATGAGTCTGTGAGGTCACAGTTCCCTTCTACACTAAATCACAATAGTCTAAACCTCCATCTATTAGCCTTCTAGAAGTGTTGTCTTCTTCAGGCATCTGAGCATTTTGGGGACTCCCTGGGGAATTTTTATTCACAGGGTACCTCCCTACCTGGCCCTTAGCTTCCCACCATGTTATAGGAGCCAGTTCATCTCCCTCAAGGTGAATTTCACTGAGTAGTTTTCCATGACCTGGAATCCAGGCCCCAGCTTCTAAAACCCCAAGAAAAGGAATTGTTTCCTTATCACTACAGCCCAAGGGCCCATCCTGATTGCTTCACTGACTTCTTCAATGGATGTTTTATCTGTAGGAAGGATCACTTCCTTCAAAGGAAATCTTACTACCGCCACATGGCCCTCAGAAGACAACAAACAGCACCCTGCCTCTGTGGTGTCTAATTACCACTCTCAACTAGAAGGAACCAGAGCTCCTAACAAGATAGATGATTCCAGATCCAGAGGAGGAAATATGCCAGATAAGCCTAGGATATCTTGTTATGTCAGAAAGCCAGGAATACATATACCACGTTTTGTTACAATATTCATGAATTGATGGGCACTTGGGTTGATTCTAGCTCTTTGCAATTGTGAATTGTTCTGCAATAAACATTCTGGGGTAGATATCATTTTTATAAAATCACTTCTTTCCTTTTGATAGATACCCAGTAGTAGTGGGATTGCTGGATCCAACGATTGGTCTACTTTTAGTTCTTTGAGGGATCTCCATACTGTTTTTCTGTTTTGTTTGTTTGTTTTTTGTGGGGTTTTTTGGCCAGGGCTGGGTTTGAACCCACCACCTCCTGTATATGGGGGCAGGGCCCTACTTCTTTGAGCCACAGGAGTTTTTCAGAGGTTGTACTAGTTTGCAGTCCTACCAGAGGTTCTTTCTCTCTGCCTCCACGCTAGCATCTATTGTTTTGGGACTTTTTAATATGAATCAATTCCTTTTGTAGCAATTTGGAAGGAATTGGAGACCATTATCCTAATGAAAGTATCTCAAAAATGGAAAAAACACCACACGTATCCCTAATAGATTGGAACACAGGTGCACAGAGGGAAGTAAAAGTCACTGGAAGTCAAGCAGGAGGCAAAGGGAAAGAGGGGAGGAGCAAAAACCCACCTCACAGGTACAATGAACACTATCTGGTGATGGATACATTCATTACCTGACTCAAGCCTTGTTAAAAAAAATTGTACCTCCTTAATATTTTAAAATAAAAAAATAGCTTTTCCCACTCTATAGTTTAAAAATACATAATTTTAAAAACTAAAAAAAAAAGAAAAGAAAGGGAGGAAGGTAGACTAACAACTTGAGACGAAAAGACAAAGGGGGCTGATAAGAAGGACAAGAGGCAAAAGATGGGTATGAGACCTTGAACAGCTAAAAAGGATAATAAATACAACTGACAAAAACACATCATATATCTTAAATTTCTGAGTTCATAATTGATAATAACGTGGAGTGAGAGACAACAAACAACATTCTCAACCACCTCACTGGGTGCTGCTACAGCAGCAAGCCTTTATTTAGGGAACTGGCTCTTAAAAGAAAATGATTAAGCACTTACCCTGTCCTTCCTGTACACACTGTATTGCTGAGAATTAAAACTGCCCTAGTTCTTAAAAAATATAGTTAGATAGAAGGAATAAGTTCCAGTGTTTGACAGCACAGTAGAGTGACTTTAGTTAACAATAATATATTGTGTATTTCAAAATAGCCAGTAGAGAAGGTTTGGAATGTTCCCAAAACAAAGAAACGAGACGTGTGTTTGAACTTTGAGCTGATGGATATTCTAATTACATTGATTTGATCATTATACATTTTATGCGTCAAAATATCACATGTACCCCACAGATATGTACAATTATTATGTATCAGTTAGCAAAGTATGTATCTAAAAAAAAATCACCCTAGTTGGTGAAGAAAAGTTATTTTTCAGATAAAAATTCCAGCTCGGAAATGCAGAAAGACGAAAATAATCACAACATTACATTGTGACACCCAGTGAAATAACTGATTCAGGTAATAATTATGAACAGATAAAACCATTACATGAAAGAAATGTTGATGGGGAGCTTTACAACAGAGGAGGTGAGGCTGTCCCATCCTGACCCATGATACATCATTAAATACGGAGCACCCTGATGCAATGCAATATGATGCCGACAGCATCACTTCTGAGATACTGTTATGCCCCTCATTTGAACTTGAATCTCACTCTGACCGGAAAGCTACATTTCACTGAAAGGGATGTAAGAACAAGGGAAATGACATTACAAAGAAACAAAGAGGTAAATCCAGCATGCGGAGCGTTGTATGGGGCAGCTGACCCAGTTTCTGAATAAGTCAATGGCGTGCGTGGCAGAGAAAGGAGGGAGGGGTTTTGCTATTCATAAGAAACCCGAGAGATTTCAAACCTAATGTAATGTGTGAACATAGATTGGGTCTTCATTCAAACTAATAAATTGAAAAAAAAAAATTTTAAATATTGTCTATTTTGTTTGTTGTTTTAATGGCATCGTATTTGTATAAGAAAATATCTTAATGTATAATTTTTAGCAACACATACTAAAGTATAAAGTATAGGGCTTTGCTTTGAAATACTTTAACACAAAAAGAGAAAGAAAAGAGACAAGTGAAGATAGCAAACTCTTAGTAATGGGGCAGTGCCTGTGGCTCAAGGAGTAGGACGCCGGCCCCATATACCGGAGGTGGTGGGTTCAAATCTGGCCCTGGCCAAAAACTGCAAAAAAAAAAAGAGAAAAAACTCTTAGTAATGGCTGAATCTGGGTAATGGGTGTATGAAGAAAAAGTTTTTCATAGAAGAAACAAGCATGCCAACATCTTGATAGCTGCTAGAACTAGAAATGGAAATACGAAGACTCTTTGTATTTATCTCTGTTTGAGTGTATTTGTAATTTTTATAGCATGTAAAGGAAACAAACAAGGCACAATTCTAGGACACTGGTACATTTCGCAAAATCTAGGTTGGGTGCACTGAGATCCGGCCACATGTGCAATTTCCACAATGCCGTACAGAGTGGGCTGGATCTGCCCTGGTGCTGTGCCTTTTAGTATCCTCTGTGCACAAGAAGAGAAGCTAAAAATCACCTTTCTCTGTAGAGTCTTCAGTCTCACCCTAATCTGTAAGCAAGTGTGTTAGCAAGATCTCATACCTCTCTGAAAAACCACCAGTAATTTTCTGGTATGGTGCAAACTAAATCCTAATTTAGAAAGAATCTAATTTCCTAAAGCCAACTATCTGCAGGAAAACAACTGTGCTCACAAGAAAGCATTCTTTTATCAATATGGGGAGAGGTTTGGCTTTGGGGAGCCTCCCCACTCCTTCTGGCTCCTGCCACAATAGGGGCTTTGCTCTGTCTAGACTTAATCCACACCTGTTGGTCAGGAACTGTTTGCCTCAAGGTGAATTCACACTACTGCTTGTGGTGAAATACAACAAAAATTTCCCAACTTGACTATTTTGAAGTGTACAGTTCAGCAGTGTTAACTGAAGGTGCTCCTCAACTCGTGATGAGTTTACAAAAACACCCTTTCGACTTAGTATATTTTCAATTTGTGATGGGTTCATCTGGGCATAGCCCCATGGTAAATCAAGGAGCACAATGAATGTGTCTCGCTGTTATAAAGTAGAGAGCTTCTAAAATGACCTGCTGTAAGTCAGGACAGTCTGTACATTCACACTATAGTGGAACCAATTTCCAGAACTCTCTTCTTTCTTATAAAACTGAAGCTCTGTATCCATTGAACTCCCCCTTCTGCCCTGCCCCCAGCTCCTGGCAACAACTATCTTACTTGTTATCTCTGAGAATCTGGCCTCTCTACACACCCCATGTGAATGGACTCATACAATGTTGGGCCTTTTGTGACTGGCTTATTTCACTTAGCCTGATGTCCTCAAGGTTCATCCATGTTGTAGAATATGTCAGAATTTCCTTCCTCTAAAGGCTGACTAATATTCCATTGTACATGTAAACCATATTTTGTTTATCCATTCATCTGCTGATGGACATAGGTTGCTTTGGGCTATTGGGCTATTGTAAATAATGCTGCTATGAACATGGGCATACCAAGCCACCACTTCTTACAACATAGTTTTTGTCATAGAGATTTCAAAAGCCCAGGAACGGCTCTCAGCCCAAGTCCAAGCTCCAGGTACTGTGAGCTTCTCTCCCTCTGAGAGGTCTGCGCATGCTCACTGCTAAGGCACAACACCTATGTGACTGAGAACCAGCTCTGGCCCTCCTGACATCACAAAGCCCAGAAGAGGGGGTCTTTGCCTTTGTCCTGGTAGTCTTTGTTTTACACCAATAAAAATAAAACATGCTAGCAAGAGGGTCAAAAGTAGAACTTCGCTCCCTCCTGTTTTCTATTCTTCCAGGTTCGGCTGCCGTTACACACACAATGTATATCTTTCCAAAGCTTTCCTCCAAACATACACAAAGGTCTACGCTCACTTTATTCTTTATAAAAGTTTGCTTTCTCATTCAGGGTTATCCTCTTTCCACGAAATGTAAAGGTATTGGAAATCTAAAGTATTTCCCATTTTTATGCTATTAAGGACAATGCTGACCTGAATATCTTTATGCATATATGCTTACATAGTCATATTATTGTAGTTTATACATGGAAATCTTAGGTCAAGGTATATGTACATTTAATATTTTAATAGGTACAGTCAATCGCCTTTTTTTTTTTTGAGACAGGGTCTCACTTTGTCGCCCTAGAGTGCTCTGGCATCATAGCTCACGGCAAACTCAAACTCTTGGGCTCAGATGATTCTCTTGCCTCATCTTCCCCAGTAGTTGGGACTACAGGTACCTGCCACAACACCGGTCTATTTTTAGAGACTAGGTCTTGATCTTGCTCAGGCTGGTCTAGAATCAGTGAGCTTAGGCAATCCATCCGCCTATGCTAGGATTACAGGTGTGAGCCATCACTCCCAGCCCAAACTGCCTTTCTAAAGGATTATGCTAATTTACCTGTTAGCTTTAAAGAAAAATTTGAGCTTATTCTTTCAAGTTTAAGGCAAAATATCCAGTCTGTGCCTATTTGATCACTAAATAGTCTCTCCTCACTCCAAACAAACCTAAATAACCTATACTACTTAATTAAAATCTGCTTAGAAAATCTCTGTTAAATTAGTAAAATCAACTATTGTCTCTAGCATTAAGCAAATTTAGTGGGCAAAATGTAGGTGCATATTTCTGTAGATGACAAATTTCAGCATTTCTCCTCTGAGGTAACAGAACATATAAAATTAATCTTGTAAATATTTGCATCTTTTTCTTTCAGGAGTACATAAACATATTTTTAAATACCAATTCTCTCTTGAAAAAAATATTTTTCAATAAACTTTTGCTCCCTGCCTTCTTTGTTGATTTTTAACTGTTTGAAGAATTACAAATTGCCAAGATCAAGATCAAGTTCTCTAAAGCGATTATGCCAATTTGCCTAGGAGAAATATATCCCAGATCCCAATTTTGACTATTTAAGTCCCTTGAATGGTTTGTGTGTGTCACTAGGTAAGCGATTTCACAATTGTATGTCAAATATGAAGATTTTATCAGATAAGGCCAAAAAATAAAAATAAAAATTGGTGACCTGCAAATTAGAAAATGGGTCCTCAGTAGCAACAAATACCCTGGGAGGAGTTTCCTGGGAGGAGAGGCTATATACATCAGAATTATAAATGTTTTTCCTTCTCTGAAAAATAAAGCCAGGACTTGAATGGAGCCCAACCCCCGGGGCCCCCGGGTGGCCCTGGCCGCGTCCCCGGGAGCCCGGGCCGCCTTTGTGTGCTCGCGCGTGCTCTCGGGGCGTGAGTCGGCGGCGCCCACGCGGGGAGGGCCGGAGCGGCTGCAGGGGAGCCGGCTGGCTGTCCTCGTAGGAGGATGGCACTGGTAGATGCTCCGTTGTCATGCGACTATTGATCTGCCTCATTCTGAGGATTCCGGTGGCAAAGTGACCCACCCTCCCGAGCCTGTCCCCTCCCCTCCTCGCTCCCCGCCCGCCGGTTCTCCGGCTGCCGAATCCCGTCGCCGCTGCTCTGCTCGCCTCCCCCTCTCATTCCTCCGGCTCCCGGATTCCCGAAGTTATTAGGAGAAATAAGGTAGCCGAGGGGACCACATGGAAGTTGTGACAGCTCCCGGCGGCGGCGCGCCCCTTTCGTGTGTGCCGGTACCTCGGCTCAGGAGTTGCCAGCTGACACGTTGAATGAAGGAGGTCCCCTTGCCAGCCAACCTGCTGCCGGGATGGGCCACTGCTGCTGCAAGCCTTATAACTGCCTTCAGTGCCTGGACAAGACGGTACTTTGCCTTCCCTCTCTCTCTCTTCTTCCCCCTCCTCCTTTGCAAGGACAGAGAGAAAGCAGCGAGGCAGCCACCTCCGTGCCTGTCCCCTAGCATGCCTGTGCGCTTTGTTGGTGAGCTGGAGGCTCCCTTTACTCGTTCCAATGTGCTGAATTGTGAGTGGTGCTCACAGAAACATTTGATCTCACATACTCTGCAGTGCCTTACATAATTCTTTATTCCTGCAGTCTCGAATGGAACTGTTGCATTCTCCTGAAATAGTAGGGCTCTGCTCAAACATCTTGAAATCCAAACCGCGGAAATCCTTGGAATATTCTTAATGCATTTGAATGTACCTGCGAAACCTAAGACGGTCCAGTGGGAGAATTTAGATTAGCTAGGCCTGTTCTTCTTTGCCAAGGGCTAACTTTGAAAGTTTACCACTCTTTCTGTAAAAAACGGCATCCATCCTTGTAATTTATATTCTTAACATCAGAGAAGAAAGTACACCTGTGTAGTTTTTCTCTCTGTATTTTGCATCTCAGAGGGATGGATAACACAGAGGGGAAAACTTAAAAGAGCCACAGAGAGTCTGAGGGTGTGTTCAAGTCTTCACAGGGAGGAAACATTCACAGCCAGGGAACTGAAAATAGAGTATGGGAGAGAATTGTGTAGCAATGCTCACACAAAGCCTTTCTTTGCTTTTGACATTTGCCTACTCTGTGAGCCTGCAGAGGGATTAGATTGTGCTTTTAATTTCCCTGCTAGAAATCAGTGGCCAAGAACTCTTGTCTCTGTGATAGATTTTATTACCATGTACATTTGGATTTCTCAAAGATGCATGGAATGGAATTTCACAGGGGGTTGAAATTGCCTCCTTTCTGCCCAGAAGGAGATGAGCTATCTTCTAGATAGCTGGAGGTACAGTGTGTGACCAGGCGTAGGAAAATATATGGCTCAATATAAAACTCATAACAAGGCAGCCACTTGGGAACATCTAGTTACCGGTCCTGCTAATGAACTTTGACCTAAAGTAGAGTTACAAACCACCTAAGAAAATTAAACCGATACCTTAAAAGCCGCTTAGCACTTTTGTTCCAATAGAAATAACTACTTCAATGGAGTTGGCTTTGCTACCATGAACATGAACTGAAATATTTATATACACATGTATGTGCTTTTTATTTTTATTTTTTTCACATTTATGTGCTTTTAACAAATAGAAATATAAAACATTTGCATTTTACACCATGTTGTCTACAAATTCAACATTGAAGTGATTCAGTCCTTTTTAAAGAAAAGTCGCAAAAGGTGTTAAAGGGAAATTTCCAACCATAGTTACAGTAAAAGAGAAAGTTTTCTATACATACAACAATACTCTAAAGTTCATATTTCTAAACCCTGGTACAAAATTTCTAGAAGTAGAGGGTATAATGTGTAGGCCTTTTTGGTGGAAAAAGTATATTTTAAAGTGAATCTGTTTCCCTGATTTGTTTCAAATCAGGTTCTTGAAAATAATTTTCCCTATGTCATGGTTGAAGAGATTTTAGAAGATAATTCAATACCATTTCATCTTTTTAGCTGTGTGATGTTTAAGTAACTTCTAAATGTTTTAGCTTTGAAACGTCAAACTCAATACTGACTATTCTTTACTGGCAAAAACTTTAAAATGTTATTTATGAACTTTTTCATCTTGTTCACACTCAGTTTTTGACTTTTCCTTGCTATATTTCTGAATGGTATGCCCATTTGAGGTTTTATAGATACATATTCATAGGTGTTCTTTTAAGGAATTGAGGACTTACTTTTTTAAAATAAGAAAAAAAGTGTTGTTTTATACATGCCTTTTAGGATCACTTGACAAGCAATATGCCAAAATCATTTATTTATCTCATGGTCACCTACCCACTGGGCTAGGAGCCCAAAGTTATATGTTGGGAGCAATGTAGGATTCCACTCCGACCTAACTTTAGAAATCAGTACTCCTCCAAACCCCACAATAAAATCCTTCAGTCTGCCAATCACCTCTGACAAGCCCAACATTCACATAGATGACAAGAAGCCTGATAAAATTGTTGATAGAGTTGCTTCTGTACTTTGCATCACAGAGCCTAGATTCATAAACCTTAAAAAAAAAAAAAAAACACTTCCACAGAACTTTGTATAGATACAAAATCTAAAACTTCATTTTGAGAAATAAAAACAAATGTTATTAACAGTTTGATCATAGTACTACAAAAGATGCCCTAGAAAATATGGTGGGACAATTAAAGATACTCTTCAAGTAATCCATTTCAGAGGTGGGGTATAGTTCCATGCTTCTTTAGTGTTGAATCATTAGGGGACACTAGAATCTTCCTTAGAGTATAAAATGGAGGGATAAAAACCCTGTTAAATGGTTTTTAAAAGCTGTTTGTGCTTATGTATGTCCAACTTATAAAAAGCTGTCTGTGCCTAGTTACTATGGGGATGAGCAAAGAATTCTTAAAAGGCATGCCCTGCCTTGTGTGGTTTACCAATAATGGGTTTAGTTGTTCTTATACTTCTTCCAGAGAGATCACAGCTGGGGTGGGCAGCAATAACGCATACAGGGCAATTAGGCAGGAATGCAAAACTGGGATGGAAGGAAGTGAAAGTTGTGTTGTACTGACCATACCTGTTTCTAAAATTCATTTTTATTTTTTTGTAGAGACAGAGTCTCACTTTATCGCCCTCAGTAGCGTGCCATGGTGTCACATAGCTCACAGTAACCTCCAGCTCCTGGGCTTAGGCAATTCTCTTGCCTCAGCCTCCCAAGTAGCTGAGACTACAGGTGCCCACCACAATGCCTGGCTATTTTTTGTTGCAGTTTGGCCAGGGTCAGGTTTGAACCCACCACCCTTGGTATATGGGGCCGGCGCCCTACTCACTGAGCTACAGGCACTGCCCCTGTTTCTGGAATTTAGAAGAAATTAGGCTAGAACCATAGGTGAGCTTTCCTGGAAAAAGTAGAACACGAATTACACTTTGAGTTGGAATTTTATTAAACTGAAGAGAAGGAATTTATTCCAAGCAAGGAGTACAGGAAGAAAGATATTTTAGCCCAATATTGATGCAATGTGAGAGAGGAAATCTTGTAAACACAGCAGGAAATACAGTACGCAGGGACTACGGGTGAAAATTTCAACCTGATAGGTTTTTTAACTTGCCCAGGTTTGCTGAGTTAATAAAAGTGGGCTTTTTGAGCAGAGATGCAATCTTTGAAAAAACTCATCTTCAGATATTTTGAAAGGAATGGTATGACCCACGAAGGCCATCAGACACCCAGATGAACCCCAAAGGGTTCATTCTCACGTGGGTTCAACATGGTGCAGCTCTCTATATGTACAGAAACTCCTTCTTAACCTCCCTACGTTGATCGTTGTTAGCATTGTTGAGTTATTAAGAGAAATAAGCTACATGTGTAAACTAGAATATTAGCTTGCGTTTTAACAGTAAGAAATACAGGCGCCTGTAATCCTAGCACTCTGGGAGGCTGAGGTGGGAAGATTGCTTGAGCTCAGGAGTTCAGAAACGAGAACTCATCTCTGTTTTAAAAAAGAGAGAGAGAGAGAGGGAAGAAAAGAAAAATTAGCCAGGCATTGTATTGGGCACCAGCAGTCCCAGCTACTTGGAAAGCTGAGGCAGGAGGATCACTTGAACCCAGGAGTTTGAGCCATGACGCAGTCTACCCAGGGTAACAGAGTGAGACTCTGTCTCAAAAAAAAAAAAAAATTACAGTAGAACCTCCATAGCTGGCCACCTCCCTACAGTGACCACCTCCTTAAGTTGACCTAATTTTCATAAACGGGACATGCATCACATGTACCTATTAATACAATAGGCCTAGTTCCTGATATTGACCACCTGGACGTGTTGGCCAGTTTCTTACAGTCCCTTGGGTGGTTAACTTACAGAGGTTCTACTGTATAATGATGAGCGAACAATAACAAGCCAGTAAACATGTTATTTCTTTTAAGAGTCAGAAGTCTAGCTTTGTAACAAGCTTTGATGAGAATGGAATCTGAGCCAGCAAGTTATGTTACTTAAAGAATCCTGAGGGTGCAGAACCTGGTGGATCCATGTCCCATTGTCTCCACTGCCTGAAATGGGCTTGGGAAGGAAGGCTGTGTGATTTTTACTGGCCCCCCTGACTGTCTTTTCTAAGCTTTCTTTGGTATCCAACTCCCCTTGGAATGGACTTGTTCTTTCTCAAAGGTGTTAATAAATTCAATCTGATACCAAGTCTTGCTGGTTTAGGTATTATCCCTCCCTTAGGGATATCTCCTTTTGTATATCTCTACCCTAACCTTTTATGTGTTGATTATAATCTCAAAGGCTATTCTTACCTTTTCTCTAAATTCTTGGTAGGGGTGGGAGTTGGGAGAAGGCACCTCACATGTTACAGGGGTATACGGGTATGAGGGTATGCGGGTATGTGGGTGTGGGGAGGGTGCTCTGACAGTAATAAATGTGGGCAAGTGATTAGAGGAGGATAGAATCCAGAAGGGTTAAGAAACTTCTTAAGTGATACATTTAATCGGTTTAAGATTAAAAATCAGAGTACTGGCTAATATTCCTTTCTCCAGCACTTACTCTAAGATCTAGAATTTCTGAGCATTGCTGCTTTGAATTGGCATTCCTTCTCCTTGGCCCCATTAATCTCTGTCCTTTCCAGTTGCTCATTAGTAATCCAGGTATGGTATGATACTCCCCTATTAACAACAGCCTTTGGGGAAATCTAGATATTTTTTAACCAGCAACTCTTTCCCACAAGCACAAGAGCTTATGCTGAAATTATGCATTTTTAAATTAGGCATTCAGATTTCTTTTAATATAAGGTATCACTTTGCTCGATTTTTTCACACAAGTAGACACTGAAATGTACTGAAGAGTATTAAATGTGAAAGATACTTTGTTTTTGTTTGTTTGTTTTTATTAAATCATAGCTGTGTACAATAATGCAATCATGGAGTACAATGAGCTGGTTTTATATACAATTCGAAATATTTTCATCAAACTGGCTAACATAGCCTTCATGGCATTTTCTAGTTATTGTGTTAAGACATTTATATTCTACACCTAGTAAATTTCACATGTACCCTTGTAAGATGTACCGTAGGTGTGGTCCCACCAATTACCCTCCCTCCACACATCCTCCCCCCCCTTCCCTCCCCTCCCTCTCCCCTTTTGGATATTTCGTTTTTGACCAGCTATATTAAGTGTCATTCCAGAGTAGAAAAGCAGATCATTATATAAAAAACGCAGAGGCCTTGGTGTTAATTATATGTGAAAGATATAATACTTACTGATTAACTCAAGACATGGTATCAGTGCTGCCTCAGAGCTGTAATAACTGAAATGAAAACAAAGGTCAGTCCACCTCTCAAGGGATTTTTTCACAGAGCCACATTATGAATCTGGCCAGTCTTCATAATACTCATACTGAAGTGAATGCAGTACTCACAAAAGATGGTATGAAAACAACTCTGAAGACATGTTCTGTTTCTGTCACCTTATGGCTGGTTCATTTTGAAAATGCAAAGATAGTGTTTACCTTTTAAGACAAAGTTCTGCTATGCTGATTTAAGTCCTAACCTAAACTCACTCACAGAGCCCAGAGTGAAAAGCAATATCGTTTGAGGGGAAGAATGAAAAATTCTTTAACCTCTTTGCAATTTAGTGTGTACGTGTGTCACACTGGAATTTTAAAATTCATAGTAAATAAGATCTGGATGTTTACTGGAAGACCAGAATTCCATAGATCTCTTAATCCCATGCGTAGTTCTTTTGTCTAGCTTGGAAAAATATGGTTTGGCTCACAGGGTTGGATTTTTCTGATCTGCACTGGTTCCAGAGCAGGCTAAAAATACAGGAAAGATTAGTTGGGAGTCTCTGGGCTTATGCATATATATTTTAGTTTACATACATAGGTATATGTCTCTTCTTTAACAAAAACTCAGATAGGGAAGAAGGAACTAATAAAAATGCTTATTAGAACTATGGTGAACTTTATGCACTTGTCCTCAGGACGCAAAGGGAATGTAGGGCATATCACAGACAAGAGGCAGAAAGTTGGAGAGAAAACAGGAGTGGGGGAGTGGGCTGACAGAGGCGCCCAGAAAGTCCTTGGAGCTTTTTTGCATCACTGGTCTTCTTGGCCTTTGCCTGGGGTGCTCTCTCCATGCCCTCTTGCTTATTCATCTTCTGTTCTCAGATTAAATCTCTAGGACAGCCTTGCCCTGTTGAGTTAGGTCAAGTTGTTTTGTAATTGTTCACCCATTCACTGACTCTCTGGGAAACAAGCTCCTTGAAGGCCGAAATGTTGTGTGTGGCACATAGTAGGCACTCAGTAAGTGCGTGTTATTTTGTATAAATTTCCTATTTTTGGATTAATTGGGGTGAAAGTGCCTCAGATTCACCCAGCATTCCGTTTTGACAGTAAACAGGCGTTGCTGCTGGTTTCTGTTTGAGGAGGGGCACAGGTGGCTGATGCCTAGGTGTAGTCACAGCAGTGATGCTAATCAGAGGAGGCATTTTTACTTCCTAATTTCCACCAACTTCACACGGTAGCATCAACTTTCTGCAGAGATAACTCCCATTGACCAAGCGTGTTAACATAACAGAGTGTGAGGGCAGTGTCTGTGGTTCAAAAGGGTAGGGCGCTGCCCCATATGCCAGAGGTGGTGAGTTCAAACCCAGCCCCGGCCAAAAATAAAAATAATAATAATAAATAAAAATAACAGAGTGTGGCAGGCTTGGTTGGGGGGGTGGCCACACATCTAGTTGCTTGAAGTTAGTGGCGTGACTATAAATTTTCTGCTTTGCCAGGCTTCTCCAGCTAGGTAAAAGGCAGCACCCTCCATGAGTTTGTGAAGGACCTTAGCACTGGGAACCATGTCTATTTAGAAGGAAGTGTGAGCTTCACTGTGGCCAACTTGCAATGGTATGTTTGGGGCAAGAGGTGTAGGGAGTCAGTTGGATGGTTCATGAGAATAACTCATCTTGCATCTTACTCCATCTGTAAATAAGATATATATCATTCTGAAATGAATAGAGAACTCAGAGTGCAAAGAGAAGAAGAGTACATGGTCCAGTTAATGAGGCAACTAAGAAGATGCAGCTGCTGGATTAGGACTTGGATGAATGTTCCCTAAATGTCCATTACTAGTTAAGCCTGTCATAGAATAAACTGAAATTTTAGAAGAATGGCCTTCTTAAGGCTTTGCAGTTTCTGGACTGTATCACCAGGATAGTTTGGATGGTTAATACTGAGTTCTATTTTTAGCCCACTTGAGTGAAAACAGGAGCTCATGGACTTGGCACCAGTTAGGAATTTTCCACTCATCCCCCATTTAGAGAAGCACCAATCCAACCCTGGGCTGTGAGGGGAGGCCTTGCTCATATTTCAGTCATCCTGTGGTGTCATCACCCTGGACCTGGCTTAGATGGGGGAATCAAGGGGAATGGGGATTTGATATCCTTTCAAAGATAGTCCTGGGTGTTTGACAGAACTACGGGTTTTGCAAGACCACGCTTGATTCTGTTGCACATGATGGATAGAGGGATAACTTTTTGAGGCAAGGAGCCATGAGTGGAAGGTTCCTTTAAGTTCACCTCTTGCCTAAGGAACAATGTTCCTGCAGTCACAGAGCTGTTGACTCATTTCATTGCAGGGTAGCATTACATCATTCTGGGTTGGCTTTCAGGAAGCAAAAAGTAACTTACTTGATGCAGAGAATTCATAAATTAGAAGACTTGATATCATTTCAAAAAACAAGCACTTAAGGAAGAAGGGCTGTTGCCAAGCCGCCCAGGCTGGCCTCAGCGAGGCAGAGGTGAGCTTTGCCAGCATCTTTCTCCAGACATATTCAGAGGCCATGAGAAAGTGTCCTTCTAGAGGTTGTTGGGAAAACTAAATAGCTGTCCTATCAGAAGTTACAGCCCCTGCAGGCAGTGCTGCAGTGGGCCCAAATCTGGAAATGTACCGACGTATAACCACAGACCAACACCAAGGACAAACACAGGTAGTTCAGGCTGTGGGGTGGACTGTAGTTTCATTCAGACAGAGGAGTCAGGATCTGAGACCTGAAAAGCTTCGTGGGAATAAGTGCTCAGACCCCTGTGAGGATCAGTGAGATTTGAATCCTGCTGTTACGTCTATCTATCTAAGTATGAATAGGAGGAAAGAGTCTTGGTGTGTTCGTGTTTGATGAACAGTGTGAAAACTCCTGTGTGTTTGATGAACAGCGTGATGATGGGTGAAAACTCCTGCCTCTGTCATTTCCTGGTGGGTTGTGCAGGCCTGGTCACTTCACCAAAGAGCCCCAGTGTCCTTTTGTATAAAAGGAAATAAAATCCAGGGCCTCTGGGGTGTTTGAAGCTATAAATGAAGTCAAAGGCTCAGCAGACTTAAGGCTGGACCATAGAGAGTGTTTGGTAAATGTTAGCATAAATAACCCTTAGTAATTAGTAAATGATATTTAGCCAGAATTTACCCGAATTTAGCCATCGAGTTCTTTGCTTATCTTTGGCAGCCACTTAGTGACTAGTTTAAAGCCAGGTGATTTTATAGCCTGAGTTTGAAGAAGGTGTGAACAAGATGGGTGGGACCATCTGCATTCGGTCTTCTTAGCTCTTTCCATGGCCTCTGCTTCCCTAAACGGAGCCTCTGCTTCCCTAAACGGAGACGGTAGGAGGTCTCTACTCTCGCTTCCATTTCCTTCCTACTTCTCAGTCCCTCTCTCTCTCTTCCCGTCCCTTCCATTTCTTTTCTTGCTTCTTATGTTTTATTCTCTCACTTTGTTCCCCTCAATCTTATTTATGTTTCTCCTGAAGCAGTGGTTCTCAACCTTCCTAATGCACCGATATATTTTTATTGTTACAAAGGGACCATGACCCACAGGTTGAGAACCACTGTCCTAAAGCAACAGCTGGGTGGGGAAGGCCTGCCCACCAAGGCAAAGTGATTCGCCTCTGAAGGTCATCATCAACAATCTCCTATGGGCGGCACCTGTGGCTCAGTGAGTAGGGCGCCAGCCCCATACACCAAGGGTGGTGGGTTCAAACCCGGCCCCAGCCAAACTGCAACGAAAAAATAGATAGGCGTTGTGGCAGGCGCCTGTAGTCTCAGCTACTCTGGAGGCTGAGGCTAGAGAATCGCCTAAGCCCAAGAGCTGGAGGTTGCTGTGACCTGTGACATAACGGCACTCTACCAGGCGTGACAAAGTGAGACTCTGTCTCCAAAAAAAAGAAAGAAACAATAGTCTCCTCCCTGATCAGCCCTGTCCCCAAGCACACCTGTCCCACTCACAGCGCTCTTAGCCACTCCTTCCCAAAATGCCTGATTTTTCTGTGGCTGGAAAATGCAGGCTGATTGTTATGATATGGGAGATGCCTACAGCGTGACACTGTTGACATCCCGCAGGGGATCACTACTGGGAACTGAGGGAAATGCTGGCTTTGGATTAGAAATTAGAGTTAGTTTGTTATTTTTGTTACATTCTAGTTGTTCACTACCTGGCCTGGTCTATGCCTTTGCTACTCTCAGAGCGATGAGAGTAAGCACCATAGAAATGCTATATTTCTGGACTGATGAGAATAGTATTTCAGTCCTGTGGCTGAATACTATTCAGGAATTAGAGTGTTCAGAATTATTCATGATAGTGGAAAGCAGTTAGTTTTTTGACTGTAAAGTTATTTCAAGGTAAATACTAAAATTGACCCACCCCAAAATACCTGTAGTAACAAGTTGGTTGTCAGCTGGATCCCTGTGATCTGATTAGGATGCTTTTCCTGTACCAGGTTTCCCAATCTTTGAAGCAAATCGAAATGTAGCATAAAATCAGGGAAGATCAGGAAGATAATTTAAAAACCAGAGCATAAACCTCATATGGAAGTTCTGAACATATTTAGATAATTAATATGGAAAATCACCTATTATATGTAGGATGTTATCCAGTTGCTCATGAAATAACACAAAGCAGCAGAACTACAACAATTAACATTGGCACGAGCTTATTCAGTGCTGGACACTATTCTAACTACGTCACATACCTTAATTTATTTAACTTTCACGACAACCTCATGCAGTGGGCATGACATTGAAGTAACTTCATTTCATGATTAACAAAATTATACTTGGGGCTCAGCGCCTGAGGCTCAAGTGGCTAAGGCGCCAGCCACATACACCTAAGGTGGCGGGTTCGAATCCAGCACGGGCCCGCCAAAAACAACAATGACAGCTGCAACCAAAAAATAGCCGGGCGTTGTGGCGGGCACCTGTGGTCCCAGCTACTTGGGAGGCGGAGGCAGGAAACTCGCTTGAGCCCAAGAGTTGGAGGTTGCTGTGAGCTGTGATGCCATAGCACTCTACCCAGGGGGATAGCTTGAGGCTCTGTCTCAAAAAAAAAAACAAACAAAATTATACTTGGTATAATTGCTAGCCTTGAAATTCAGGGAAAGCAAAGGATGCTATGGGCCGATATTGATGGAATTTCTTTCTACAGTAGGTCCTTGGTCTTGGAGATTCAAAGAATGAACCAACTACCACACAGATCAGTGATAAGATAGGATGTATTAGATAGAAAAGAACACAGGAGGAAGGAAAGGCACCAGAGCCTCTGGCAGAGGGGGGAGACCCAAGTGGGAGGTCCCATGTGGGTCTTTTGTCTGGAGGGTTATATACCATTTGTAAACTAGGAGGTCTTGAGAGGTAAACTTGGCCAGGACTTGGCAGAGGGAAGACAGCTTTTCAATGTTGATTAGTGAGTGAGTGTATTAACTGGTGAATGTCTTTCTGGCCCTGGGCAAAAGTGGCAGGGAGTCGACCTCAGAAGAGGCCGGCTTACCTGAAATACTGGCAAAACTGCTTTTCTCTAGTCTTGCTTGTATCCCAAGAGTACAGTTTGGAGAAAAGAAATCTGTTTAGGCCTGGAAAGAGGGTCCTTGTCCAGCCCAGAATGGGGGAACCTTGTATCACTGGGAAGGAAAGCACGCCAGGCATGAGATGGGGGAAGGGTTGTCTGTTGGGTTTTAGTCTGTGCAAGCTGCTATCAGAAAATACCATAAATTGGGTCCCACAGCGGAAACTTACTTCTCACATTTCCGGAGGTGGGATGTCCAAGGTCTAGGCGGAGGAAGATCCAGTGTGTGGTGTAGGCCACTCTCTCGTAGGTGACACCTTGCTGCACCCTCACAGGGCAGAAGGGGCAGGGCTGCTCTCCGGGCCCCCTGTTATAGGGGCACTGACCCCATTTATGAGGGCTCATGACCTGACCACCTCCCGAAGTCTTCACCTCCCAGTACCTTGGGGGTTAGGATTTCAGTGTATGAATTTGGGGTGAAGACACACACATTCAGACCATAGCAGCATCCATTGTCTCTCAAAGGATGAATTTTCTTATTGCTTCATTTTCTTAAGCGAACCATTGACTAATAATTGTTAATTCCTGTGCCTAAAATAACACTCAGTTTATTATTAAAATAGGTTGGGGGGTTTTGTTTGGTTTTTTTTTTCAAACAGAATCTCACTTTGTTGCTCTGGGCTAAGTACCACGGAGTCATAGCTCAAGCAATCTTCTTGCCTCAGCCTCCCCAGTAGCTGAGACTACAGACACCTGCCATAATGCCCAGCTAGTTTTTTTATTTAAGTAGAGACAGGGTCTCAGTCTGCTCAGACAGGTCTCAAACTCTTGAGCTCAAGCATCCACTGGCCTTGGTCTCCCAAAGTGCTGGGATTACAGGTGTGAGCGCCCCAAAATAGGGCTGTACTTTTGGCATTATGAATATTATGGTATTGCTTAGCAAATGCCCTTTGAGTAGCCCAAGACCCACCTGTAAACCCAAAGTAGCACACGTGTTACCCGCATGTAAATGCAGCAGATTCAGGAACAAGAGTGTGAGAACTGCCTGGTCTTATCCTGCACAGGTTCATCACAGGTACAGAGACCAAAGGTGGAGGTGGTTAGGAAGGAACGTTCACAAGGCCCAGATGACATTCAAAATACCTTCTATAAAATGACAGAGACTTTCTCAGAAGGCCTCTATTTTTGGTATCTCTAAATTGAAGAGAATTTATTTATATAGCACCTCTTTCCTGGTTATTATGAGTAGTAAAATTATAATAAACCGTTGATGGTGTCTCAACAACCCAATTCAGCATATTTTCCACTACTTCTCTGTTTTATGTCACAGGACATGTTAGATTTGAAAACAACTTAGCCGTCATTTAGTTACGTCTGGCATTTTTTTGCACTAAATGATCCCTCAAGTGTGGGATTTCCTCTTTTTCCTTCTGTGGATGCTGATAGTGTAACAAAAAACTTGGAAACCTGAAGTCTTCTTGTTGCTCTTAATTACAAAGACAAATGTTTCCTGTTGTCTTCCACTCTGATCTTTATTATTCATTAGGTAGCTAACTATGTATGCACAAACGGGTAAGTTCAAGGAACAGTTGGTAAAGCAAGCATTTGCCATCGCAGAAATACAGCACAGACTTTTTATGGTCAAAAATCTCATCATAGTGAGAATAATTAACAGTGTATAATAATGTATGACAGTAGATTAATATGTGGGACATAAACATACAAAAAATTATTGCAAGATGATACAGAAGGGTGTAATCTAGAGGAAAAAAAAAAGCACAGCCATGGGTATTATTAATATTATCTCGCAAGCTGTGCCACTTGAATGTGATACAAATGAATGAGTCAGACTTGGCTTTGTAAGTTTTTATATGCTTATATAATGAGAAAATTATCTCCTTAAGGGCTGGACTTATAAATATTTGCTTAATATGATTCATTAATTAAACATGTGAAAGTGCTTATCTAGCATAAAACTAGGGGACTCTCGGTATCCGTTTTGTTTTTTCAGAATGAAAGTGCCCTTGTGAAAGAAAAAGAGCTGTCACTCGAACTTGCAAACATCAGGGATGAAGTTGGTAAGTAGGGCATTGACAATGAGGAGCATAAAGAATGTCTTTCCTGATTCCTATGAATGTGTAACAAAAGCAATTATGTCTCCTACAATAAGCCAGAGCAAACCTCTCTGGACTGAATGAGGCATCTTACCCGGCACAGCGGTAGGCTGCCGTCGCCTTAGCAGGGGGCCATAATTTTTACATCTCTGTTGTTATAATGATAGTTTCATAACAGTTCACAGTGGGACTAATCTCTTCGCAGGTGGCAGCACACACATCAGTCTTCATCCATCTAGGTCCCCTCCGATGACATGAGGTGCTGTCTGTAAGACGCAGCTGTTCCACCACGGCCAACCACTGTATATACCCTGCCCTGAAACACTCAGTCAACCAGAACAAGGTCAAAGACACAAATCTGGTTAGATTAAAAATATGAGGGTTCATGTTGAAATTCCTAATCTGTGACTGACGGGACAGTCTAGTTCAGTCTGAACCATAGAGACCTTACACACCAGGGGATGATCTCCGGACCCTGGGGATATGATCAGAGACAGGCTGGCCTAGCGTGGTGTTTGCCAGGCTCTCATTTCTCAATCCTATTTTTTTCTCTTGACCATCTGTTCCTCTGTTTCTCCAGGAATCAGTCAGCAAAGGTGAAATAAACATGGCCTGTTCCCATGAGACTGCTAATCCTCCCCTTACCAGTAATCCTTTCTCCTCCATCTAGTGTGGTCCTGTGAGCAGCCCACCATGTACAAAGGGGTTAGAACAATCCCAGCTAGCCTCAGCAGACTTCCCCGGGGACCACAGGCCCTAAAGCAAGTCCCAAACACAGCTTTCCCCCATTTTTTTCCTATATTTCTTTTTAATTTTTTTTCCCTCCCCTGTGAAGTTGATGACTTCCTTTGTGATTGAGATAGGTCAGCAGTGGTCTCTTCTTCCCTCTAAGGAGAGCAGGCTCCTGGGATAGCAACAGGGCCTGTCCCAGCCTTACCTGCATGTGATCCAGTGCAGCAGGACTCAGCTACGCTGCTGGGCCACCCCTGAGGAGAAGCCCAGGGGATTAACCTAGGTATAGGCTTCTCCAAGTGAGAGGCAGAGTATGCAAGGAACAGCAATCCTGGGAAACCTAGGTCCCCTGAGGGCGGAGTCTGGCCAGGAGGGGCAGGGGGAGTTAGCATTTGCCCTCACATCCTTTTTTGTTACGTTTGTTTTCATGGAGATTGAGTCTCATTTCTCTAAATCTCCACCATCCCTTCTAACCTGCTGTGTGCTGGGTGTCACTCAAAATGGCATTCTCAAAGATAGACCTAGGGTTAACCTCATTGCCATTGCTGTGGCTCCTGTAGTTGAAGCCTCTGTGCCCACCTGAGTTCCTTCAGCAGTGTGGCCACATTCAGGGGCCAGCTGTCCACTCTTGTCCTCAACAGCTCACCCTGAGTGACCCCCACTTTTTCAGGAAGGGAAGCCCTGCATACACTTGGCAATGGTGACCGTCCCCAGTGCTGTGGATGTTACCATTCCTCTTTAAGGAGGATTTTCCACCCATGCACGAAGGGAGCCATTGGTTCCCTATGAGATCGGGCTGTCCTCCTGTGTGTGCACACTGTACACACATGCACACACAAATGTGCACACATGCACAATGAGGGCCTTGTTGATTCCCTGCTGTCTCTCCAAAAGGATATTCCTCCTCCTCGCTGTCTCATGGACAGTGTTATCAAACTGGTTCCTCCTTCCTCAACTGATTAACTGCCAAGCCCACCTTCTCCAACCCCACCCTCATTGGGCCCTGCACTCCCTACTCTCACTCTCCATGCTGGGTTTGATCTGTGCTGTCCTTCAGGTCAATTTCTAGGCAACATGGTGGTGGGGACAGCTGAGAGTCCTTGGCCTGGTTCCCTTCTGGAGTCACACCCGACCTGTGTGAGCAGCTCAGAGACAGATAGAGGTTATTCACACTGACCAGAGTGTCTCACTTTTTTTCACAGTTTCATACCAAATAAATTCCTTACAGCTTTATTTATTAAGTAGGTAGGGCTGAGCAACTTAAGTTTGTGTATCCTAACTACCGAGCAGCCATTTGAAAAACAAGATAAATTGCAAGAAAAAGAATAATATTTTTGTTTCATTCTTTAGGAACCATGATTGCTTGCTGATAGCAAGTGTGGGCCTGTAGGAGCCTGCATAACTTCTCAGACCTTGAGATCAGATTGGATTGTTTTGTTTCACAATCGATTTTCACTCCATAATTTTATCAAACAGAACTCAGCTCCACAAAGATAAGATACCATCAGGAGGAATGAAGTCTGAGCTGATGTCCATACCATGAACTCTACCCAGCCAGTAGCCCACACAGTGTCCCACAGAGATCCAGCCCTGATGAGTGTCCCTCAGATTCTAAGATACCCTGTGGTGCCCCTGGGAATTTGCTGCAGTGACTCAGGGTGCCTCTTGACACAGTTTGGGAACCATATTAGTGACTTTTCTCTGTCCCTGGTGGCTGAGAGAGGGAGCCTGAGGATGGACGGGTCCTCAGAGACTCAGGAAACAGAAGTTGCTCATATGCAGCTGGTTCATCCAGAAACCTGTACACATCACCCCATGTGGTTTATACTCCCTGCTGCCTTTTCTTCCCCTTAATTTAGGGAGCGATAGAAAAGCATTGAATTGGCCAGTGAGATGACTCACATCTGTAATCCTAGCACTCTGGGAGGCCATGGTGAGTGGATTGTTGGAGCTTAGGAGTTTGAGATCAGCCCGAGCAAGAGTGAGACCCTGTCTCCATTAAAATAGAAAAATTAGCAGGGCATTATGGTAGGCGTCTATAGTCTCCACTACTCAGGAGGCTGAGGCAAGAGGATCACTTGAGCCCTGGAGTTTGACATTGCTGTGAGCTATGACAGTATGGCACTCTAGCCTATGTAACAGAGTGAGACTCTGTCTATAAAAAAAAAAAAAGCATTGAATTAATATATTTTCTCCACATTTTTTGTTTGAGGAATATCAAGTCGATAGCCCTGAAATGCTATAAGTCAATCTCTGAGAATATTTCTCCGTGAGATGGCTCCAGGGCTTGGTGGTTCTGAGCTTGGGCTTTGAGTTCAGGTAGGGTGAGCTGGTTGACATCTGCCCTCAGGCTCCCCTTCACAGAATGGGAAGTCACCGAAGGCAGTGCTGATGAAGCACGCAGTAAAGGTGAGCCCCCCGTAGCTACTAGGTATGTAGCACCATAAATGGTAAAGCTAGATGACAAAATTTTCCGCTCTAGGGCAAAAGACATCTATAGCCCCTGCAATCATAGGCAAGCTTTGGATCAGGGGACCCTGTGCATTCGGACGCAACTGAGGTGGGTGTGCCAAGTCCAATGCCATTTCTCTCTGTACTTTCCTGAGGCTTCTAAACGCAGCAGGCTCTACACAAATTACACTGTGTTTTTGGTTTAAGTCTTGTTTGATTTCTGCATTAGTGCTAAGAATAGAACCAAAATTATCTACCAAATAAAAAGGCTACCAGAGGGAAAACAGAAGACCTGGGTGGCACCACAGCCTGGCCCTTTCAGCCCAGCCTTCGTCCTCTGTGGGCACATTAGCAGAATCCATGCTGGAGATTACATTTGTGAGAGAAGAAAGACATAAGGGATATGGGGATCAGCTATCACCCACAAGTCCCTGACTTCTGGAGTCTGTACTCTAACACACCTGAGAACCCCTGACAGTGTACTGGTGTGAAGGGAGAAGAGAACTAAGTGTACAAGCCTGGCTTAAGAACGATCCCTGGGGACAGCTGTGGTCAGTCCCATTCCATCACTACTGGCCCTGTCCTTATTCACACCTCTTGTCAGCTGCGTCTGATGGGAGCTGGAGAAGGGCAGTGTGGGGAAATGTGGGGGAGATAGAATCTCTAAAGACTTTGAATTCAGGGTGGAGGAAGATAAGAAGGTACAAAAATCAGAATAATGCAGGTATATTTATTGCAGATAAATTATTAATGTATTGGCTGGCCTGTCCCTCAAATCTAAAAATTGTTGCTTTATCTTTTTCATTAAAGGAATGCCCTAAATTCTACCAGTATCTGCTAATAAGTACTCATCAGTCGTTTGTACTTTTGGGGTGAAGAAATGCTATCAGAAGCTTTGGGCATTTAGTCAGGGTTCTCAGCCCTGATGCATATCAGAATCACTTGGAATGCTACCCTAGGTGACTTAATCAAAATATTTGAGGGTGAGGCCCAGGCATGCTTTAAAAGTGAAGGCATTGAAGTACAGTGATGTTAGAGGGTCCGTGAGCTACTGTGAAGCAGGGGGAGTGTTGATTGGGTCAGGGACAAGATGGGGGTAGTAGGTAACTTGGGGTAGATCTGAGAGAGCAGGCTCCCCTATTGAGGGCCCTGGGCAGCAATTGGGGCCAAGGGAAAGAAGCACAGGTGGTGGGGGTGTGGGGGCAGAGTTCAGAGAAGGAAATGCAAAGGATAAATTGCACCTGCTTGGAGATGACACGGAGGGCGGGCCTGGCTCCTGGAAGCTGAGAGAGAGAGACATTCCTCCCTCCTCCTCCTCCCATCTCTTCCCCTCCTCTCTCCTTCCCCCTTCCCAGCATGCTGGGAGGTCAGTGTTCTGAGGCAGCTGCCTCTGGGTCAGATGGCCCTGCAGGACCTGACCACAGAATGTAACCCCATGGTGCGTTTGCTGACACTTCACATATACAATACTCTCCCATTTGTGACACCTCAGTTGGCACCACGACAGAACCTTCTAGAAGTTCTGTGGATTGACTGGCACCCTGTACAAGACAGTTTGATAAGTGTTATCTCACCCTAGCTGAGAATCCCTGATGGTTTTGCAGTAGGAATTTCCAGGCAGTTGAGTTACAGATAAACTTGGCGAACATGGCTGAGTGGGTGCTGTTTTCCAACAGCACATGTAGGGGGGATTTTTTCACACCAACGGCCAGTTCATCCAGACCAGTGGTGTGTCCAGTGATTCAGTTCAATGCTGACACTACTTATCCAGAGTTTGTGCAGACCCACAGGTTCAAGCCTGCCCAACTTCAGACATCAGTGGTAAATCCAGGAGCCATCCACAGTTCTGATCCACCAGACAGCCCCCTCCTCAGGTTTGATAATTTGCTAGGATGATACACAGGGCAAGTTATATGGGGAGTGTGAGGATACCATCCCTTAGGGGGAGCAGAGCTTTCATCACTCTCTGGGGGCACCACCTTCCCAGCACCTTGGTACGTTCACCAACCGGGAAACTTTGCTGAAGAGTTTTAACAGCCCATCCCCAACCTCTCCCCTCTCCCTGGAATCAGTGGTAGATGGAGAGGCTAAAAGTTCCTCTAGTTCTGGTCTTTCTGGTGACCCAGCCCCATCCTGAGGCCAAATAATGATCCCACCCTAAGTCACCATCACTGTAAACCCACCTGTGATTGAGAAGGGGCTCTTCAAGAATAACAAAAAGTACTCTCATCACTCAGGAAATTCCAAGGGTTTTAGAGGGACGAAGGTTGAATATGTTATTATACCACACCTAGACCAGGCACTGCAGTTGTAGTGCTTCTGAGCTCCTTGTATGTGGAGCTGAGTCGGATCTGAGGGACTGGAGCCTATCTACCACATTTTAAAGATCAGTCAACACACCTGTTCACAGGTGTTGGCTAAAGCTGGGACATTTGCAAAATGCACCAGCACAAAGAAAAACTTGGTTCTTCTTAATCTCCATCTTGTCATTTAGTCAACAAATACAGTAGACCATCTGTAAGTTGACCTTCATATGGTCAATACATAGAGATAGTCAACATAAGGACCGAGGTCCACTGTACTGGTATGTACATGTGCTGCATATTCAGTCTGTGACAATTAGGTCAACTTAAGGAGGTGGTCAATGACAGAGGTTTTTATTGTATTTATCGAGTACCTACTTGGTGCCAGGCATAACCTGGGCAAAGTCACCGTGGATAGTGGGGCACCCTGTGAGTGGGGACTGAAATGCATCTACATTTGAGCCACTCACTAACCCCTGTGCCCTGGCATGAGGCTGCTGCCACTCAGAGGAAAGGGCACATTTTCCCTAAATTGCACAAAGGTGCCACATGGGCTCACTGTTGAGATGGCGCACAGTCTATTGCGCATGAGACTCAGCCATCTCGAGGAGTTAACAATGGAAGTCGTGGAGGAGGTATGATGTCTGATGGGCCTTGTGTGCTGACGAGGATGAGGATGTAGACAGAGAGCACAGTTGTCCAGCAGCCGGTAAGGCCTGCTGTCCCCAGAATCTGCTCTGGGCCAGCAGCTGCTGTGACCACTTCCAGGCACTGCCCGTTCTGCAGACCTAAGGGAAGAAAGACTGTTCCCACCTTCCCCTTTGCACATATCACACTCGTCATGGTATAGCTATAAAACACTATAGTGCTGATAAACCAGAAAAAGCTCCTTGCCTTTGAGGGTTTGGATTTTTATCGTTTTTTGCTATTATGCAGTGAGTATAGTGTTTGCAAATTACTTTTTTTCTCTTGCATTATTTTCTTGGGAATATATTCTTAAAAGCACAGACCAATAATTTTGGTAGGATTTCACATTTGTTCCAAATTTATCTGTAATGTGAATTGTCCTTAATATTTATTTAGTATCCAGACATAAGATTATTGCAGATTTAATCTCACTGTTGCCAGGGTCGCCTTATAAATAGGAAATTAAATCTCTCTCTCATAACACACACACACACTCTCCCCTACCTGAGAAGAGACACATAACATCCAATTCTATGTATCAGGGCATAGTGTGGGACAGAGTCTTTTGGTCCAAGAGTAGATCCCCTCTGGAGTGGCTGACTTGGCCCTTACCTGTGTTAACTCCTCAGGTTGGGCATTTGCAATCTAAAGATCCAAAATCCAAAATTAGAAACTTTCTGAGTGTGGATGTGACACTCAAAGGGGATGCTCATTGGAGTTTTTCAGATTCTGGATTTTTGAATTAGGGATGCTCAGCCAGTAAGTGTAATGCAAATACTCAAAATCTGAAAACATCTCAAATCTGAAGCACTTCTGATTCCAAGCATTTTGGATAAGGGATACTCAGCTTGTATTTCCTCAGAGACAGGGCTCGCTGGTGTCCGAAATGAAATCAGATCACATTAGGATTTTAAGAGTTTATTGTGCATGTGAAAGAATAGCTCATGAACTGGGAAGCCTCAAAGTGAAAAATGGCACAAAGTCCCGCTTGCTTATCCCCAGCAAGTTGTAGCACAGTTTATGGAGCATAAAGGAGGAAGTAGTTTGACTTTTTCATGGTTGGTTGTCACATATTCTTTTGTTAAAGCAAATAGAGCTGTTGAAGCTGCCTTGTGTACAGCTGATTAGTTTAATTTCATTGAATCATCTTGATTAAAAAAAGCTTATGTGTATTTTGTTTGGCATTAGGGTTAGCTATTTGAGGAAATCATGGTGGACTTAAGTATTGGTTATATGGCTATCGGCTATTAGCCTTGGGGCATCTAAGCTGCCACCTCCATTTTACTTATTTTTTTTAAACACTGGTCATCCTCCTGAAAACTCCTCCTCCTTAAGTCACCCTCCGGGGCGATGGCTCTTGCTTTGTCTTTGGACTTAGCCGTAATCAGGTCTGTCCTTGGAAAAGTTCTCTCCACATCATGGTGGCTCTGGGGATGAAAGGGCATTTTAGATCTCAAAAAAATAGGAATCCAGCACCACATCCAGGGAAAGAGAAACAAAGATGCTAGAGACAGATTTAATATTTGATTTTTAAAAATTACTTTAAAAATTTTTTTCTAGAAAATGTAATTTTGACAATATGACACTTGATTTTTGGATAGAGTGCCATGTTCCAAATTTATAAGTTGAATATTGATAATTGAAGGGTCACTCTTACATTTTTAAGCACTGAAATAAATTTATAAGATGTTCTTCCTAGAAGCAGGTTCATTCCTGTCAAGACCATGTGCCTCAAGTTTTGATTATTGCAGTCAGGTGGATGTTCAGGGTTTTCTCTCTAGCAAAGAGGATGACATCACAGCCTCATCATTACTGCCTTATAAGAAAACCTGAATCTTAAGAATCAACATGAATTAGATAAACTCCACCATACAGAAAGCATGCAGTGCAGCAGGTAGGTGCAGTGGAGCTTCTGGCTGGCACGCCTAGTTCTAAACCTGAGGCTCTACCAGACAGACCCTAGTGCTGTTGAAATGAACTTGCAGAGTGAACTGGACAAAGCTTAGCCCACTGCAGACCTCCCACCAGGCTCTTTCCTGGGGCTGCTCAGAGCTGTGACTATCTGAACGTGAAATTGACTCTTATCTTTGAAGTTCTCTATCACTCAGCCTCTCTTCTGGCCTTATTCACCTGCCACTCAGGGTCCCCACTCCCCAATCTCCAGTGCTTTGAGACTGAGCTGCCGGCAGCTTCTGTGCCCTTCTCTCAGTCTGCTCCCCTCTTGAGCTAGTATAGCCCCTGTTATGCCTGCATCCCTGCAAGCGAGGCCCACAGGGATATTTTTATCTTAAGGTTCAGGTTTCAGACTTAAGGTGGACCTGGCTTTTTTATTGCTATTGACCACTTTTTAAAAACACCAAAGATTGAAATATAGTTTTAAAACTGACAGCTGTATCTAACAAAGCAATGTTTCTAACAGAGTTTCTCAGTTACTGTACAGAAATCTAAATGATTAAATCCATATTTTGATTAATGTCAGTTTATTGAAATACAGCAAAAAAAGATCTAATGTTTCCTGTCATAATAAAATATTAAAGAATTTTTTGGTTTTGGTTTTTTTTTGAGACAGAATCTTACTTTGTTGCCTTCAGTAGAGTGCCATGACATCACAGCTCATAGCACCCTTAAACTCTTGGGCTTAAGTGATTCTCTTGCCTCAGCCTCCCAAGTAGCTGGGACTACAGGCGCCTGCCACAATGCCTGGCTATTTTTTGCTATAGTTGTCATTGTTGTTTAACCCACCCATTGGTTCGAACCCACCAGCCCTGGTGCATATGGCCAGACCCTAACCACTGAGATACAGGCACTGAGCTAATATTAAAGAATTTTAAGCACTTTAATATAAAGATAGGGTAGAAATCTAAGTTTGTGGCAGTCAGCACTGAATTATTAATTAAGCTCTTAAGTGTCTAACTAGCATGCATTTTTCAATTTATTCTCATTTCTATCTGACAACCCCCACACCTGTACACATAGGGTGAAAGTGCATTTATGAGATGATTTTACCTTTCGCAGTTATTCATAAAAGCTGTTTTCTGGTTTAATGATCATAATCCTTTGTATTTACAAAGTGTTCTGCACCTGCCAAGCTCTGCTACATGACACATTTTATGTATTCAAACAACTCAATAAAGTAGGTGCTGATATCTTTATTCTATAGATAAAGAAATTGAAAGTCAGAAAGATTAAGTGATTTTCTAAGAGTATACAGTTGCATGGAGAGAGTTGGGTTGTAAATTCTTCGCACATATAGTATGTAAGTTAATCACAGTATTGCTATTCAACCACCAAATGAGGCTTCTTTCCAATTTTTAATTTGGTAAAGTGAAAAGTCAGGTAAACAAAATAAAATACAGTAGAACCTCTGTAAGGGACTGTAACTGGTCAGCATACAGAGGTGGCCAACATAAGGAACTAGGCCTGCTGTACTGACACATATGTGTGATGCACATCCAGTCTATGAAAATTAGGTCAACATAAGGAGGTGGTCACCTATGGAGGTTCTATTATAATTGTTTCTCCTGATTCTATATGACTTCCATACAAAACTCTAACAGATACCAGTATGAATCTGTTAAAACATGGATTTTAACACAGTGTAATCATGTTAATTAGTCCTAGACTGCATTGATTAGGACTGGGTTCAGACATGAGTAACAAAATCCCAAAACAAAGGAAGCTAAACCAAGGCATCTTTTCCTTTCTCTCTTACAAAGAATCAGGAGGGGAACATGGAGGGACAGCTGGGGGAACCCTGCTCTTTATAGCTCTCTGTCCTACTATGCCCCAGAGGAGAAACATGAGGACCCCTCCTCATGGTCCCACGTGACAGTTGGTACTCTGGTTTTCACATCTATTTTCCAGGTAGCAGGTGGGAGGGAGAAATGAACAGAACTGGAGAGAGTGGGTCACCTCTCTTTTGAGGAAAGCTTCCAGAAGTTGCACTTAATCTTTTTTTTGAGACAGAGCCTCAAGCTGTCGCCCTGGGTAGAGTGCTGTGGCATCATAGCTCACAGCAACCTCCAACTCCTGGGCTTAAACAATTCTTTTGACTCGGCCTCCCAAGTAGCTGGGACTATAGGCGCCCACCACAACACCTGGCTACTTTTTGGTTGTAGTTGTCATTATTGTTTGTCAGGTCTGGGCTGGATTCGAACCCACCAGCTCTGGTGTATAGCCAGAGCCGCTTGAGCTACAGGCACAGAGCCAAGTTGCACTTAATCTTATATCTCATTAGCCAGAAATAAATCACAGGGCAAATTTAGTCCCAAGGGAGACTAGGAAATGTCTTCTTCTTCTTGATGTTCCTTCCCAGATGTGATTTTATTGCTATGGAAGAAGGGGAGAATGTGTAGCAGCCTACACAATATAACCTCAATTGCCTCAACAGCAAAATGGGGATAATGTCCTGTCACACAAGGTAGGTGAAAGCAGGAGACCTAGAATAGTATTTAGAGGAATAGCCAGGGCTTGGTATGTATTAATTTCTTTAAATACCAGATTAGATTCTGCTCTCTTGCTCCCTCTCAAGCTTTAAAAAAGCTGAGTCAAAATGAAAAAACCAAGAATACAACTTAGAAAAAATAACCAACCTTGGAATCACAAAAAGGATGCACATTTTCTGATTTGTAAAAGTATCTCTTTATACATGGTGGCTCATACCTTTAATCCTAAAGGCTTTAGTCCTAAAGCCACTGTGGGAGACTGAGGCCAGGATCCCCTGAGTTCAGGAGGGGGACACCAGCCTGAGCAAGAGCAAGACTCCATCTCTACTAAAAACTGAAAAATTATCTGGCTGTTGTGGTGGGCATCTGTAGGGAGGAGGATAGCTTGAACCCAGGAGTCTGAGGGTGTGAGCTAGCTAGGCTGATGCCATAGCACTTTAGCCCATAGCCTGGGCAACAGAGTGAGTCTCTATCTCAAAAGATAAATAAATAAAATCTCTTTCAAGCACACCAATTAAAAGCCAGAGTTTTCAAATTGGATTTAAAAGGCAAGACTCAGCTATATGCTGTCTACAAGAAACTCACTTTAAATATAAAGGTATAAATATGTTAAAATGAAAAGGACTATAACAGAATTAGTCTATAACAATAACATGGTAATGTATGAAAAAACTCCAAACATTTGGAAATTAAACAACATACTTCTAAATAAAACATGTGTCTAACAGGAACTTACAGGATAAATTAGAAAATATGTTGAACTGAGTAAAAATACAATGTATCAAGATCTGTGGGATGCAGGTAGGGTTGACTCTTCTCAACCAATTTACCCCATAGAATTGGAAGAGGGCACCCTAAATGCATACCAAGCACTTTCCTAGGTAACGTGATGATGAGATGAGGAGTGTTATTTGAAAGGTTTCCATTTAGTATGTTTAGTCTACCATCAAAAATTTGGGCGTAATAATACAGCTTCACATATACCTATTTCTTTGTGAGATAGAAGAAAACCTAGCCTTGAATAGGTATAGGAATCACCTTCCCCTCTTATAGAAAAATGATATTGGATCTGAGTTAGGAAAAATTTAAATCAGTGACGTCAGCTGCCATGATTAGATTTTGTTTCAGTAAATTTAATTTTCTGAAGTCATTTTAGTTTCTATTTCAAACAGGTGCTAACCCATGCACAGTTAATAGTAAAACTGCAGATTCCCTTAAATGTACCAGAGATGGAGGCCGGTTGCCATGGAAAATAGCTTATCAGCTTCAGTTTCACACAACTGCTGCAGTTTCTTAGCGATAATGATTGAATCCAGTTGGCAGCAACACAGTTTTTGATTTTTATAAAATTATTTTACACCTATATACATAACACTTTTTAGTTATTTTATGTGAGGGTGTTTTGTAATCCTTTAAAATATTTACCCTTTTATGAACAGAGAACGTTTTCCTGATATATATTAATGTTAGTATTTTAAAAATCTATGGGTTTAATCTTTAACCTGAATTATCTGGCAAGACTAGCTCAAATACCCAAGGGTGCCCCCTAAACCACTTTGGGGAAAAGCAGCTTCTTGAAATGCAGTATCAGCTGCCTCCACAACTTGGGACTCCATAAATCTAATATTTAAGTAGTGTCATATAGTTTACATATATTATTTCATTTGATGCTGATAGCAACAACAGGAGATGGATAAGGTAGGTAATACCACCAACAGTTTAACAGTAAATAAATCATGACTACAGAGAGCAAAGGCAAATCCCAAATCACATACCTATTAAGAACAACAGAGCTGTGTTCGTATCTCTTTGCACAGTAACCATACGAGGCTAGCTTCATGTTAAGATCTAAATTGGTGTCTAGGGGAAGATAATAAATGGCAAGGAAAATATATGATGTCTTATAGATTCAACCCCAAAGTTGCAGAAGGGCATTTTGCAAAACATTTGTTGTAAATCACAGACAATTGCATTCAAATTATGCAAATAGGCTCACCACTCTTGAGCTTCTCACAGATACAGATTTCCTCCTATTTTTCTGTGTATCTTGAGTCCCCAGCCCAGGGCTTAACGTAATGAATGTGGACCATCCAGCTGCTTCATATTATCAACTTGACTGGACCCAGGAGTTACACTGTGCCAGGAGAAGAAAAGGGCAGTGACAAGGCTCTGACATCCTGGAACACCTGTATAATGCAGAGACAGACATACAAGTAGGTCGTTGAGACCCAGTGAAGAGAGTAAGGTGCCAGTGGTCTGAGAGTTCAGAGGAGGGCTCGTAACCCAGTCAGGGGTCCAGAGAAGGCCATGGAGGAAAACAGCTGAGGAACCGTAGGAATCAGTGAACAAATGATTCTTCCATACACTTGATCAGTTACAGAGACAGCATTAATGACACCATTGACTCAATCTCTCTATTGGGAAATAGGAGAAACGAGACAGTTTGGTTTTCTACATAGCTTTCCTTAAGCAGAGGAAGACAACAAATCAGTTTGTTTGTGAAACTTGTAATATTACTAACATGAGGCTCGGCGCCTATAGCTCAACCGGCTAAGGCGCCAGCCATGTACACCTAAGGTGGCGGGTTCGAATCCCCAGCCGGGACCCGCCAAACAACAATGACGGCTGCAACCAAAAAATAGCCGGGCGTTGTGGCGGGCGCCTGTGGTCCCAGCCACTTGGGAGGCGGAGGCAAGAGACTTGCTTGAGCCCAGGAGTTGGAGGTTGCTGTGAGCTGTAATGCCAGGGCACTCTGCCCAGGGGGACAGCTTGAGGCTCTGTCTCAAAAAAAAAAAAAAAAAAAATTACTAACATGAACATCAGGGCCAGGGATTGGGACATGAGACTCAAATGATTTTCTCCTGGCAGACTTCTTAACATTTGACTTTTCTTTGTCAAGTCTAATATCATTATCAATTAGTTTCATTGACTCCAAAAGCCACAGATATCACCAGGGCCATCGTCAGGTATTCAAGGTATTATCAGTCTTGTTGCTTAAATTGGCAGTTTATTTGAACAATTATGTAAATTGCAGTATATGCTTATGTACTACTCAGGTTATTCTTTTTGATAAAAATTGCAGTTTTCAGCCAAATGTCAGATTTAGGGAGAATTAATTTTGTTGAAGAAGGTGATAACTAGACCAATTGTGCGTTGCAAGTAACTATAAAAAGACTTAACCAGGTTTCTGTAGTAATAAACCTGATAAGATCTCAGGGTACTTCAACACAGCAGGCTTATGAAATTATTATTATTTCAAACACAAATTGCTTTATTTCTTTAACACAATAATTTATTTGTAACAAAGCCATCAACAGAAAAATAAAAGCTTATTAAGAGGCATTGCTTCAGTTCAAATTAGTTATCTCCTATAAACAAGAAAAAACGACCATTAGTCTAGTGGTTCTCAGTCCAGTCTGCACAATAAAGGAATGGAGAGAAAGGGGGCTGGTGCTTAAAAAAATAGCTATCTCCAAGATGAGACTCTCCCAAGCGTGGGGCCCCGGCAAAGATTTCTAAAGTACTGTCAGTGTTAAGAACTACAGGTCTAAAGGAGTAGCAATAAAAACCATGCCTTCAAAGCAATGCAGAATCAGGAAACTCCTCATATGATAAGTCTCTTTGCTCTTATACTGGGAAGATGGGGAGGAGGCAGGCACTGACTCATTGCTCATTGTTCTTTATCCATTTTTGATTGCCCATAGAGCTTAACAAACATCAGATATTGGAAGTTATACAAACATGCTACCCAAATTGAAATTCTTCCTACTTCACATTCAGAAGCTCTTTTAATTAAAACAGTACTAGCTTTCAGAAAGAATCCTTCATGTTTTCAATTTGCATAGATGTTTAAGTCAGCTATTTGTTCAAAAGAGTCAGTAGGCTGGGCGCAGTGGCTCAAGTCTGTAATCCTCCAACTCTGGGAGGCCAAGTGAGTGGATTGCCTAAGCTCACAGGTTTGAGACCAGCCTGAGCAAGTGTGAGACTCCATCTCTGAAACATAGCAGGTGTTGTGGCAGGGACCTATAGTCCCAGCTATTTGGGAGGCTGAGACAAGAGAATCGCTTGAGCTCAAGAGTTTGAGGTTGCTGTGAGCTATGTCATAGCACTCTACAGAGGGCGAAAAAGTGAAACTGTCTCAAAAAAAAAGTCAATAAAATGTATTATAAAGTTATTTGTGACTTACTATAAAACAAAATTTATTTCATTTACCACAGATAAACTTATTGGTGCAGACGGCAGGAAAATTTGAGTATTTCTCACCTGTTTCTAAAACTGCAGGATTTCTTTTTTCCTTATTATTTTTATTCTTTTTTTTTTTTTTTTAGACAGGGTACAGTGCCCACAGTAGCATTCGCTGGTGCAATGATAGCTCACTGCAGCCTCGAACTTCTGGGCTCACCCTGGGAATGGGGGGCTCCCGCCCCCCCCCCATGTCGACCTCCCAAAGTGCTAGGATTACAGGCATGAGCCACTGCTCCCAGCCTCGGAATCCTTTTTCTTCTCCTCAATCCTTTTTATAATATAAATATCTTTTGTAATTACAACTGCTCTATGTCCTTGACAAATCCCTGTTGGGAGGTTCAGAATGAAGTGCAGATATTTATTGTCAAAACAACCTTTCCTCATTTTTCAAGTTTGGAAATGCTCTTCCATCAAGTATGGAAAATAGCTTTTTTCTTAAAAATACAGGAATTCGTTTAGAGATGTCTCCTCAAATCCACTGAATCCCTCCTACTCACATGCCCTGTGTCAGGACTCCATGTCCATCTCAGCCGCTTGGTTCCTGCCCTGGCTTTAGTTACATCCCCAGTGTCTGCCAGATCAACAGGTGGGAAAGGATGCCTCCCATCCTGGAAGGCGTTATCCTGCCAAAACCCTTCGCTGAACTGGCGCAGCGCGGCGCCAGATCTCCCCGCTGGGGTGCCCGGGTTGCGGGGCCCTTCTGGGTGCTGCAGCCCCGGGGGGCTCGCTCGTCCCCAGGCCGCGGCCCTCATGGTCTCGCCTCCGGGGGCGCTGTTGTCACTGCCCCCACTGGGCGCAGCCCTAGGCTCTGCCGTGGCCCCCGGCTCGATTTGGCGCTTTCGGTGCAGCTCCGGGAGGCTGTGAGGCCCCCGGCAGCGGCTCCGTGAAGTCTCAAAGCAGGAGCCACTAACCCGGCACGTGGAAGGTTACGGGCGGGGCCAGGTGGGTCGGGGGGATGCCGCACACGGCTTGCAAGAGACCAAGCGCAGAGAGATGCGGGGTTGGAGTGTGGCGGGACGAGGCCGGGGTCCAGCGAGGCTGCAACTGGACCGTGGGCAGGGTGCAGGGTTGGGGCCTCGGAGGGGCACCCTTTGTTTTTGTTTTCTTAAACCCCCCTGATGAGGGGCAAGCCAGAGTTTAGCCAGTCAGAATGTTGGCTCCAGGTGAAGTACCGTCCGGGAAGAACAGGCTGGCAGCTGGTGTGCTGACCTTGGAGCGCTTACTGTCGCTCTTTAAATGTTCCTTGTCAGTGCACCAGGAATGGGAAACACCTTTTAACTGGAGCCTGACGTAGAAATCCAAAATCCTAGTATATTAATTTAAGATATGAAATATATATCCTTATAGGCGGATATATGCAAAAAGCCAAAATTGTCATCAGAGGCTGCTCAGTGGACCAAACTCAAAGGCTGTAAATACAAATGGGATCTCACTGCGGTAGCTTGAGCAGCTAGCTGCAAAACTCTTTGTTTCTTAGGCCCTCAGTTCCTAGCCAGGAATCCCCGCAGGAGGAGAGGGAAGTCTGTTGGAATCCCCTGGAAGCTTTTACCAACTATTCACACCCTGCCTTCTGCTCCCAGCCGTAACTGTGTAACTGGTACTGAACATAACGCCCCATGGCATGGAGATATAAAGCAGACCAAATACTTGAGGCAACTCTTTCCAGGCATCGGACAACAGACACCTTAGCTGTGATGATCTCTGAGAACGGGTGCACACTAAGTGAGTCCCCCAGCTCTTTGCCAGGGCCACTTACCAGACCTGCGGTAAAGATGAGGGGTGTTCTCAGCAGTAGCTGTCACACTGCTGAGCTGAAGACACAGATACCAGAGTTCAGGGGTTGAGGTGACTAGAAACTGACAGCCACACACTGGCCCCTGGGTAAGCTGAGCAGAGGGGGTCCCAGAACTTGCACAGGGTTCTCAAGCATTCCAAGGTGAAGGGTAGGCTGCACATACATAGAGGGCCTGCCAAGGTCAGCTGCTGCGGGACTGACTGCGTGCAGGCACCAGAGGCTGTGCATTGCTGTGAAGTGTGGGAAGATCTCACTAAGTACTGTGAGCATTTAGTCTAGACCTCTTTTTTTTTTTTTTTTTTTTTTTGGTCTTGCCACACCTTGGAAGAATAAGAATTGCCCTGAGCTACATAGTAAATACACAAACACTAGCAAAAGCTGATTAGCAAAAATAAAAAAGGTCTATGCATACTTTTGCTATATCCTATCAGATAAGCAAAAAAAAGTCCTCACAAAATCGGATACCCCTGATCTAAAAGGACCATGACCTAATGCAAGAGTCTCTGTAGGCCTAAAGACAAACTGAAAAAGACCCACGCTAACAAAGAATAAAACCATACATGACAGAATCAAAGTCCCATAAGTTAGCTGCCTGCCAGAACAAAACTCAAGGCCTATTAAAAAAGGTAATAGAAACTCCTACCATTTATCATCCTCAGTATTGAGCCCACAATAAAAAAATAAAGACATGCAAAGAAGCAGGACCCATAATCAAGGGGAAAAGTAGTTAATAGACATGGGCATCAAATACCCCAGACGTTGGAATTAGCAGATAAGAAAATTTAAAAGCTATTAATATCTTCTAGCACATCTAGAAAAAAGAGGAATGTAAGGAATAAATCGGAAGCACAATAGAGAAATAAAAACGATATTGTTTTCAAAGAAAGAACCTAATAGAAATGTTAGAACCCAAAAGTAGAACCTATAAAATGGAAAATGTATTGGATGAGTTTTATAGCAGATTAGATAGAGACTGATCAACAGGTCTTATCCAATCTGAAGATCAGATAGGAAAAAAAATGTTTTTAATGGTCAGAGTTTCAGTAATCTGTCAGACTGTACCAAGCAGTATAAGAGATATATAACTGAATTGTCAGAAGAAGAAAAGGGAGAGACTGGAGAGAGAAAAATTTGAAAAAAATTATCAATAGAGACATCTTAAATTTGACTTTATACCCCATGATTGTATTAATGTACACAGCTATGATTTAATTTAAAAAAATGACGTTAAAAGAGCAACTTGCCAACCCAAGAAGCACCGTGAACTCCAAAAAAAATAAATTATGAAGAAAACCACACGTAAGTGAAACAGTCACACAACTGAATACCAAAGAAAGAGAAAGAGGAAATATTAGATGCAACTAGTAAAGATACACAGTACCTGCAAGGGAACAGAGATATGAATGACGGTTCACCCCATCAGAAATGAATGGAGGCCAGAAGGCGTGGAATGCCATTCTCAGAAAGTGTCAAAAGAAAACAAACAAAAAAGCCCCTGTCAATCTAGAATTCTGTATCTGAGAAAATGCCATTTAAACATGATGGAAACTCGAATCTAGAAGAGAAAATTAACATTATCAAAATGGTAAATATGTGGATAAATATAAAATGCTTACTTTGTTATGAAACCTTTTTATTATCAAACGTTTGAGTTTGATGAGCCTTGACTATAAATATATCCATGTAATCACCACCAAAAAACACGATATAGGACATTTACATCCTTGCAGAAAGTTCTCTCAAGACTTTCCCAGTCTACTCTCCCTACCTTCAAAACAACTATTTTCTTACTTCTATCACCATGGAGGAGTCTTACCTGTTCTTGGATTTCATATGAGTAGAACCAAATAGTATACACTCTTTTGTGTCTGGATGCTTTTTCTGCACATAAGAGATTCATCCACATTGCTGGGTGTATTGGTAGTTTGTTCCTTTTTATTGTTGAAGAGGGTTCCATTTGCATGAGCAACTATATACCACAATTTGGTTAGCTGTTCTTGTGCTGATGGACGTGTGGGTTGTTTCTACTTTTTTGCTGTTATAAATAAGGTTGTTATGAGTATTCTTACACAAATCATTTTGTGGAGATAGACTTCTTCATTTCTTTCAGGTAAATCATGTTCCATCATGTTTAAATGATATTTTCTCTAGATACAGAATTCTCAGTTGAATTTTCTTGTTTGTTTTCTTTTGGCACTTTATAAGGATGGCATTCCACTGCCTTCTGACCTCCATTCAGGTAAATCCCTACATGTAGAATTTCAGAGTCATAGGATAGATGGGATTTAACTTAAGAAAATGCCAAGCAGTACTTGAAAATGGTGGTACTGCTTTGCACTCTCCCAACATTTGAGGGTTCCACTTGCTCCACAATCGAGCCAACATTTTTCAGTAACTTTGTTGTTGTTATTTTAACCATTCTACTAGGTATGAAAAGAATATCACCGTTTGGTTTAAATTTGCATTTTCCTGATCACTAAAGATTTTGAACACTTTTTATATGGTAATTGGCTATTTGTATACCTTCTTTTCTGAAGTGTCTATGACCCATTTTCTTGAATTCCTGGGCTAAAGCAGTCCTCTCACCTCAGCCTCCCAAAGTGCTGGGATTATAGGTGTGGGTCATTGTGCCTGGTGATTTTCCATTGAGCTATTTGCCTTTTTACTGAGGAGGCACCTGCCTCCTCTACTCGGGCACTCAGGGTGTCTCCAGCTTGCCCTGGATTGCACCTGACTCTCTTCACTCCTCTGTTTGTGACCTGTCTTCTGAATCTCAGATCTAAAGACTAACTCACAAGGGCCTGAGTCTACAGTCATGAAATGGAAAAACAGCAAATCTATTGCTAAAATATAAAGTTTTAAGAGCACTGTTCTTAGGATAATTTTGAATGGCTATTCTGTGTAAAAGTATTGTAGGTGTCTTATTCAGGGATGAGTAAACTACAATCCACGAACCCAAAGAACTTACTTGTATAATCAGGTGGGAAAACACACACGCCAGCAAATCCTGGTAACCTAAAATGAAATAAGTGCTCTCTCTTTAAAATATTTGTTTGTTCTCAATGCCATCTTAGTCCCTCATTCCTTCAGGCTTTCCATAATCTCTCTGGTGATCTCATCTCTCTCTACAGCTTTAACTACCACTTATATACTGCTCCCTCCTAAATCCGTGTCCCCATTCCTCATCTCTCTCTTGAGCTCACCTCTTGGTGAACCATAGGCGGTACAACTCTTTGTGGTCAGTTTTATTTTCACCCACTGCACACTCCCCAACTCAAAACAAAAAAGAATAAAACAAGTGTCCGCCTCTCGTCATATATGGCCAAATTAGTTCAGGTGCAAGCTAAAATTTTCTAACAAAATACCCCCAAATCTAATGGCTACATAAGATAGAATAGTTTTTCAACCTTTTTTATCTCACAGCCCACTTGAACCTATAGTTAAATTTCTGCAGCACACTTAAATTCTGTTGATCAAAAAAAAAAAAGCAAAAAAAGAATACACTTACTGTGCTTTGAACTTCTTTCAAAAATAAATTAATGATCTTTAAAAATTTTCGCAGCACATGTAAGATCCTCTCATGGCCTATAGGCTGAAAATCACTGAGATAGAGGGAAACTTTCCTCTCACATCATAGTCCAAAGATGAGAGGCCCAGGGACAGCTGTGCATCTGTGCTCTGCAGGGACATAGGGCTTTCAGCTTCACTGTTGCATGGAGGCTGTCCCCATCTGTGGTATATGGTTGAGGCTGGTGTCCACCAAGACCATATTTCAGCCTGAGAGAAAAGGAATATGAAAGTAAAGGGCCAAAAACTTCCCTATAAGAATATGATCTAGAGACAGGGTCTTGCTCTTGCTCAGGCTGGTCTCGAACTCCTGAACTCAAGCAATCCACCGGCTTCAGCCTCCCAGAGTATTGGGATTACAGGCGTGACCTACCACACCCAACTCTGCTGAGGGTGACAAAGTCAGATGCTTTCTAAAAAAAAAAGAATATGATCTAGAAGTTGTTACTTCTTTACATCCCTTTGACTCAGTGTCACATGGCCACATGAAGCTGACAGAGAGGCTAGAAAATGGAGGCTCTGGGCAGGGCACAGTGGTTCACACCTGTAACCCTAGCACTCTGGGACACTGAGGTAGGAGGATTGCTCAGCTCGGGAGTTTGAGACCAGCCTATGCAAAAGTGAGACCCTATTTCTACTAAAAATAAATAAATAAGAAAAAAGAAAAATTAGCCAAAATAGAAAAATTACCCATGTGTTGTGGCAGTTTTCTATAGTCCCAGCTACTCAAGAGGCTGAGGCAGGAGGATGGCTTCAACCCAAGAGTTTGAAGTTGCCATAAGCTAGGTTGACACTACTACACTCTACCCTGGACAACAAAGTAAGACTCTGTCTGAACAAACAAACAAAAAATGGAACAAAGAAACAAACTTCTTTTTTTTTTTTTAAATTAGAAACAGGGTCTGGCTTTTGCACAGGCTGGCTGCAGGAGGGTGTGGGGCATGGTAGCTCACGCCTGCTTTCCTGTAAGCAGGAAAGCCATTTCAGCTAAAACTTGGAGAGCACACAATTCATAACAGAAAAAAAGGGAGATGGGTACAATTTGCAGGCTCAACTATAACTTTTTAGCCCAGTAATGCACAGTAATTCACAGAGCAACCCAATCCCTGATCTAGGAGTCATCACTGATGCTTGGCTTCATACTTTATATCCAGTAAGTCACCAGGTCCTGTTGATTATAATTTGGAAGTGTGTTCTGCTTTCTTCTCCTTATTCCTATAGTGACTAAGTGTCTCCTATTTCCTCACCAGTCCCCTTATCTTCACCCCTGCCCCTAATCCATCCTCCCCACTGCTACCACTAGGGATATATATACTTGTAATGCAAATCTGACTTCATCTCCCCTAATCCATTCCTGCCTCTAGCAGGAATAGTTGTCTCTAGCTGAAGGGTCTGGGTGAGAGAGAAATCTACATTTCCTGCCATTCCCTTTCATGGTGCTTGAAGGCTTTTTTTTTTCCCATGTGCAAAAAGTAAAAATAAAACAACATGATACATAAAGATCTCTCAGGAGCTTTCCATCATTCACGGCATGGCTGGAATTGGAGCGTTTAGCTCAGCATCATGGGACTGCTGTCTTCCCTCCCAGACTCAACTCTTGCTGTTTCCATAGTCACATCACCTGTGGAAGTTCTGCCAACCTACTCTGCCTCTTCCTGGACTGGCCTCCTTTCTTTATTCCTCTAACCTCTCCAGGATTCCTGGAAAACTCAAGTGCATCATCACCTTTGTCCACCCTTTGGGCTATTGCTCCTTAAAGGTCTACCTGTTCCGTAGCTCCTCACTTCTCTGCTTCCACAGCATACTATTGGTCACGTTGCTGTCATGCTTCATTTATCCACCTGATTCTCCATTCCTGTACTATACCAGGGTCCCTCACAGTGAGGGAAGAGCAGAGGTAATGTCCAACAGTCAAGGTTAGTTTCCTGATGTATCTTGTGCAAAAAAATTTGTATTTAAGAACCCATAGGGAAAGTAATTTGGGGAGACAGCTTGCAAGAAAATCCTTGAAAATATTTATTTCCACTTATGCTATGATTTGAATGTGTTCTCCCAAATTTTATGTGTTAGAAACTTAACACCTTAGTGAAAGAAAGAAAGAAAGAATGAATGAAAGAAAGAAAGAAAGAAAAAGAAAGAAAGAAAGAAAGAGAAAGAAAGAAAGACAAGGAGACTTAATGCTTGAATTCATGTGTCGATCGGAGGTGGGACCTTGGGGAGGTGATTAGGGTTAGATAAAGTCATCAGAATGGGGCCCCCATCATGGGACTGTGGATTTACAGGAAGAGGAAGAGAGACCTAAACTGATATACACTCTCTTGTTCTCTCACCATGTGACACCATTCACCATGTTATGATACAATACAAAAACCCTCACCAGAAGTGACCACCATGCTCTTGGACTTCCCAGCTCCAAAACCATGAGCCAAATAAACTTTTCTTTATAAATTACTCATTCTCAGGTATTCTGCTATATAGCAACAGAAAATGGACTAAGACAACTAACATAAAATATAGCAGACTAATTGAAAATAAGTTTTGTGGCATTTGACTTTTAATTCCTATTCCCGTTCCTTATTCACAAGAGATGCTTCAGGCTCTCTTTGCCTATGATTTTCACCAGAGGCTTGCAGACCACACATATGTTATTCATTTTTTTTTATTAAATCATAGCTGTGTACATTAATTCTATCATGGGGTACAGTGT